>NC_090448.1:1035681513-1035991679 GCF_031143425.1 Pleurodeles waltl | reverse complement strand
CGTACAGGAGTGCACAGAATGCAGAGTCAAAAAATATGATATGAAAAATAATAAATTAATAAGGTACATGACATGTCCACCATATTGTCCATGTAGCGTCAAATTTCCACGCATACAGCATGGGCGTCATAATTTTTTCACGTACAGGAGTGCACAGAATGCAGAGTCAAATATAAATTTTCATAAATGTTTCTCATATTTGCCAGGAAATTATAATTCTACACTAGAACTGTAAACTCAGCCTCACAATAATGTAAGGGAACAATGAAGAAATTACTTTTGACTCTGCATTATGTGCAATGTTATGCGTCAAAAAATATGACGCACAATGTGTATGCGTGAAAATATGACGCATAACGGGAAAATAAAAACGGCAGCCATTTTATGCAGGAAGTGATCTAATAGGATATCCTGTTTACAAAATCTGTACTGGGAGTTAACTTTCACTTTCACTTTGCAGTCTCAGATTTATCTAGACTGTGTGGTTGTGTGAAAAGTGTAGTCCAGTGTTTAACTGCTTTTGTGTCCTGTGTACCTTGTATTTTGTGTTTTTGTGATCATAGTCTTGTTTTCTAATATTGTCTTAGTCTGTTTAGTATACTTTTGTCCAATCCTGTTTTTGTTTGTATTGTCTGTGGGAGTCTGTTCTGGGTAGTTTAACTTTGGGGTTAGTTGGGCTATTTTTCTTAAGTTTTATTTTTCCTTCACTACTCTACCTTTCCCCATTTCCCACTTTTACTTGTTTGTCTCATTTTTCACCTTTCAATTTGTTAATATGTCAGGTAGGCCTCGGCTTGGCAGGATGGGTGAGGAGGAATTGGGGGGATTCCTTTGGCTTGTTTGCCATTTCCTCCCACTCATGCTGGAGGCTGGGGGCCGTGTGATACAGGGGTATCACATGGAGGCACGTAAAGTCCGGTGGGGGAAGGTGCGCCATCACCTGGTCCGGGTGTACGGGAGCATTAGGAATGAGCATCAACTAAAGCACGGCTGGGCTGATCTCATATCCAGGGAGCAGGACCTGCTGAACCACTTGGGAATCAGGATTGGTGGCCATGTTGGTGAGTACAAATCAATTACATGTGAAGAATTGAAATCTGTGTGGGGACATGTGATGATTGTTACCCAATCTGCTAGCTAAGTAGCTGACTGTGTGTAATGCTAGGGAAACCTAATGTGTATTTGTTGCACAATATGTAGGAAGACCAATGCTAGCAGTCAGATGGCTCATGTTTTCAATGTGATTGGGAATAGGGTACCTAGGACTGTAGCAACCAGTATGTTACACGTACTTGTGACCTTTTGCAACTTTGTTTAGAACCTAGGGCCAGATGTAGAAAACAGTTTTCAAGTCGCAAACGGCGAAAATCGCCGTTTGCAAGTCGCAAACGTGTGTTTGCTATGCAGAAATGCATTTTGTGAGTCCGAACTGACTCGCAAAATGCATTTCCAACTCGCAAATAGGAAGGGGTGTTCCCTTCCTATTTGCGACTCGCAGTGGTATGCAATTCCATTTGCGACCGAGTACGCGGTCGCAAATGGAGTCGCAGTTACCATCCACTTCAAGTGGATGGTAACCCACTCGCAAACTGGAAGGGGTCCCCATAGGACCCCTTCCCCTTTGTGAGTGGACCCAAAAATATTTTTTCAGAGCAGGCAGTGGTTAAAGGGACCACTACCTGCCCTGAAAAAAACCGAAACTAAAGGTTTTGGTTTTTTTTTCTAAGTGCAGCTCGTTTTCCTTTAAGGAAAACGGGCTACACTTGGAAAAAAAAAGCCTGCTTTATTTAAAAGCAGTCACGGACATGGAGGTCTGCTGTTCCCAGCAGGCCTCCATCCCCGTGAGTGCCCATAGTCGCAATGGGGCCGCAAATTGGGACCCACCTCATTAATATTAATGAGGTGGGTCTTTGCAACCCCATAGCGACTCGCAGACGGTGTCTGAGACACCGTTCTGCATAGCAAATTGCAAGTCGCAATTTGCCGTCTTCCTACATCTGGCCCCTAGTGTACACATTCGGTCATGGCCCATGGGTTCAATATTTGCAAACAACAAATTACAAATGGCATTGAGTGAGGGTTGTGATAGTTAGCACATAGAGTGACATATGAAGTGAAGTCAGTATGCGGAAGAGGTTCAGCCATAATGTCAGCTGCATTAGGCATTATTTGGATGAGTAGTTTAGGCTGATGTCATCCATCATGTAGAGACATGGATATGCTAGGTGTGAGATGCCCTTATGTATGCAGGCTTCACATGTACTTCCTCTGAGACTTTAAGTGAACTATGTTGTGACAATTGCTGATACAAATACAGTACAAGTAATGTACAAATAATCCATTGTGCTATTCCACCCAATGCAATTCCATGGTAAATATTTGCCATTTCTCTTCACAGCTGTAAACATGAGTGCCGCAGATAGACACCAATTTGAGAGGCGTGCCATGCGATACCGGCACATCCTGCAGGTGCAGTCGGGGTACAGGAGGATGGCCCGAAAATATCAATCAGATCGGGCCTCCGGGGCATGGTGGGCCTCACCACAGGGTGGGCCTACATTGCCCACAACAGCCACCACCACCACATCCACCAGGTCTCCCCAAGTGGCCCCAGCAACGTCGGGCACAGTTGACCCTGGCTCCTCATCAAGACCTGGACCCAGCCATGTTCAACAACCAGGACAGTCCAGTGGGCATTCAACTGCTGGCACAAGGTCCACCTCGGCCGGCACACAGACAGCATCAGCCCCTCCTGTGGACCCAGCCGCATTCCTGGCATTGAGCCGTAAATTGGACAAGGTGTTTAATAAGGTGGACAAGCTAAGCCAGGATGTGGCGTATATAAAAAAAAGGGTTCGCTCCATCAGGCGGACCCTACGGAGGGCCAACCTCTAGGACATTTGCCTTGTTTAACTTTTACCCCTCCCCTCTCTCCTCTTTCCTATTTTGTACTGATAGTTGGGTTTTGGGGATTAGTAGTAGGTTAGTATAGGTAGTTAGCTTAGTTAGTGTTAGGGAAGAGGGTGGGGGGTCCTTATTCTTTCTATCTTTATTTTTTGTGTGGGTGGGTGGGTGGGGGTCAATGTTGGGATTCCTGTTTGTTTTAAAAAAAAAAAAAAAAAAAAAAATATATATATATATGATTGTTTAGGATAGTATAGTATGTGTGTAGGTTAGTAAGTGTTGTCCTGCATGTGTCCTGTCTCATAATGGTGAGTGGGGGGTTGATGTTTAGATCGTTTCGTTATATGTGTAGAGTAAGTTTAGCTTAGGTTAGTTAGGGACAGTTGTGGGTTAGTAGTAGTCAGGTTAGATTAGTGTAGGTATTACTTTTCCCTTAGTTGCCTCTTGTGTGAATAAATAGTAATACGTATATAGTTAACCCTTTACATGATGCGTTAGGTGCTACTTTATCATGGCCTTGACATCAGTGTAGGTGAATGTTTTTGTATGACATTAGTGTCCTATGCTAGCCATCCCCAGAAAATTGAGGTTTAACATGCCAGCTACCCGTGTGATAACTTGGTAAGTATCCACCATTTGGGAGACACACCATTGGTAGTTTGCATCGATCACCAAGGTTTTGTGTTGGTGAGTATGTATTCTACTTCACAAAGTGTGCTTCCAGACTTGTTATTGTGGGTAATTTCATAGGTCGGACTGCAGTGTGATGTTCAGGGAGATCTTTGTAGATGAGGTGTTGTTAACACTCTTGTCTTGTTGCCTTCATTGCTGACCTACATCATGTGTGTACTAATTCTGCATGACTTTCCTTCATGGAAGTATACTCAGAAAGGGTGATTGATGCAGTGTTATTTGTTTATGTTTGCTTACATTTTGCAGCATAATTTCATGTTTTAGTATTGCATGGTGCCTACATATCTCAGCCACCATTAGTTGACTAGAATTGCTATAGATGGTGCATCATTCTGTCCAACACAGCATGATTGTGTGTGGTTAGTCCCTTCATCAGTTATTCTCCTCAGTATGGTAAGGCTATGATGCAATCCTGGCCACTGCACAGATGTATCAGACTACATGATGTCAGGACAGTTGTATTGACAAGCTACATGGTTGCCACACAGGCACTTTGGAGTTATGTACTGCACAGTTGAAGTGTGAAATAACACAGAGACATAATAGGTGTGCAAGTGCTATTTATTTATAGGTGCTGTAGTGCAAAATGTCCATTGTCCATGATTGCTGGGTCCGTTCTGGTGCATTCTTACATGGTGATCCTACAGAAGGGGTGTGGATGATGCTCCTGACATGCTGGGGTGATGTCACAGACAGTGCAGAGGGACAGGAATTGGCAAATAGTAGGAGAGAGACATTCACTGGCAATGCTGACAAGTCATACAGTGGATTGCAGAACAGTCATTGAGTGTAGTTGTAGTGAGACTGGCATTTGTCAAAACGTAGGACCTTGGTCAAAGTAGGCCATGGTGCAGGGACTAGTGCTTCCGGGTACTCTTCCGTGAGAATGTGATCTGTTCCATGTCTTCTTCTTCTGATGTGTGTGTTGCCTGGTTTGTCCTTGTTGTTGTTGGTTGTGAAGGGGCAACACACACCTCAGTGTTAGAAGACGTGGAGGCAGACATCCCGGGGGCTGCTCCCTGTGGAGTTATTAAGGGCAGTACTGCAGCAAGGAGGGCCTGCTGGTTTTTGAGAATGGCAGCCACATCACAATGGTAGGCAGCCAGGTCGGCCCTGAGGGGTTCAATGTTGCATTTGTGCACACGTTGACTGGATTGCAGTTGTAGGTGTTGTGTCAACTGGATGACAGCTGTGCTGATTTCCTTCAGTGTTTTGGCAAGTTCCTGCAAGACAGATGTTCGGGCTTGCGTAGCAGCTGCCTGATCTGCAAATGATGTCATGCACGAACGCACCCCCTCAAGGCTGGCTGCCATGTTTTGCATCCCCACCGGCACCTCCTTGGCCAGCTCCCGCTGTACCCCAACTACAGTTCTTTCAAAGCTGGTGCCAGTGTCGTCGGAGTCCTCAGGTGTGTTGGAGCTGGCAGGTCTTAGAATTGGGGTGGTGGGTGGTTCTTCTGTGATGGCTGCTTCTTCTGTGCTCCTCCTTGTGACTGAAGGTGGGGTCTGAAGGCTTTCAAGGACCTTTTGGATGGTCTCCTGGGAAATATTTATGGGCTCGTCATCCATGTCATCAGGGAAATCAGGGACAGGCATATCGGCAGGAGATCCATGTTCCTCTGCAATGAAACAGGGTACAATTAGTGTGTCTGTGTTGTGACAATTTTGCCATAAGATGCAAGCCTTTGGATGACTTAACTTTGTGCTCTGGTTTGGTATTGGTATCTGCTGTCCTTCATATGGGCATTGTTATAGGCCTATGGCCCACCTGTGTGTCACATGTATTATATAGAGTTATCAGACTTGTCTGCCTAATTGCCTCTAGGTGTTGCTTTGTACCAATTTGGGAATAGCCATCTTTTTGTCCTACTCGTCCCTTCGTGTATATCTATTCTTATGGAGAGACATTTTGTTGCGTAGGCTCTCATTATCCTACATGAGATTACTGGATTTCTAGGCAGCAGGATAGCTAATGGTGTGGGGGACTGAGTCTGACCCACTTGTAAATAACTCTGTCACCCTAATTCTTTCTTTTTGCTCTGGCTAACTAGCAGTGCCTCATGTCTCCCATGGCAAAGAAATGATTAGACAGCCGAGCGCATGACATCTTTGGAACTTCTCAGGGAAGTCGTGGACACTCAGATCCAAACCAATTCTCTCTTTTCCAGTATGATCTCATATACAAATGACAAAGACAGTATTTGTTTTATATGATGATTTCATAAAACAACTGACTTCTAGATAATTAGGTGTGAGCCACAATAACCCAAACAATACAACATGGTAGAATTGAAATAGTCACCAGGAGTGTAAAACATTTGAACAAAGCTATCATGGTGCCTAACTGTTTCTACTCTCCCTCTGCTTGTTCTATTTAGAGCACAGCATGTTAAGCTTCGAGCTTGCCTGTCTGAATCACTGGGGAGACATCAGCCCTCATATCTGAGCAATGGCCTGTGATCTGGTTCAGCATCTGAAGCAAGGCAGGCAGCGTCTAGTTGTGGTTCTCTGTTCGGAAACTCCCTCTTGCGTGTATTGGGACAAGGAAGTGATTTTATAACTAACATGTCATTGTGATGACAAAGTGTCCCTACGCAGGAATGCCAAATCTGAACTCCTACCACGTCTATCGGCAATGTACCAGACTGTATCCTTGACTGGAGCACAGAATGAATATGTTCTGGAGAACTGCAGTGCTGAAGTAGGCAAAACAGTGTGATATGACTAAAAAACAACACCGTAGAACTGGCTATTTACAAAATTACTGATACGAAGCCTAATAAAAAGCATTTAGTGCAAAGTGCACAGAGGCTCTAAGCTGTTAGCAAATGAGTAAAAGTACATTCAGGGCAAGGTGCACAAAGGCATAAAGCCTGAAGCTAATGTGCAAAGTATACGTAAAACTTACCACACTACACTTTGACTGGCTGTGGGTGTTGTGAATGCCCTGGCAGCACACTTGCCTCTCAGGACCTGCCCCAAACACTTTTTATTCACATTGACCTAAATGTACATGTTATGTGGCATATCCTATGCATGCCAATGTTAGGATGTGGTATGGATGTAAACATTGTTGATGTTTCGAGATGATGTTGGGTAATTTGTGTTTAATTGGATTGCCCTGTTTATCGTATCAAAGTCCTATTTGGTTCTCAGACTGTGCAGGTGTGTTTCAGTGGTCAGTTGCATCTGTCTCCTCCTCAATGTTGTTGTCTGAACAGTATGACATTAGTGATGTTGCCTTGTTAGCCAGGCACGTGAGGGACCCTGACGTATGCAGCATGTGTGTGTCCTTAGTGCTGTGTGGCTCCTATTGCTGTTTACTTTGGCTGATGTATGTGTCAAGTATGGGCATTGGCATTTGAGTGTACTGGTGCCTTTGTCTTATTTCTATAAATAGTTGCAGATGTCATCCTCACCCCCTAATTTAGGTATGTATGTTCCATGGGGAGGTTCCTGCCATTTGCTACTATAGCTGCACAGAGATCAGAGGTGTTATTGTCAACTGTTGTCGCAGTTACATTGCAGTTGTTGTTTTGGCTACTGGATTACTGATGGGGACCTAGTTTATGTAGGATACATTTTGACTGACGAGTGCCTGGATCTAAGTTTGACGTAGTGGCCTTCCCACCTGTCGCTGCCTTCCCTTGGCTCCATTGTTGTAATTACAGGATGGCCCCATGGGACTGTTGTTGGTGCTGTATTTTGTCATGCCCCAGCTTCAGCCTGTGCTGGCCATGCCCCCCTGCCGTGCCCCTTTACCCATGCCACTTCATATATATGCTGCGTTACATGCATTGTGTAGTAGGTATTCCCCCCCCGGTTGCAATTATCATTATTGTATTATGATTCCCCATGCGACTTACCCTGCATGTGCGTTGTGTCGTGGTAGTCTGCGCTGTCCTGTCCTTGAATCCCTGTGACAATCTCCTCAGGGATGACGGCTGCGACCATCTCCTCCATGTGGTCCAGGGCCTCCTGGTGTGCTAGACTCCCCCCTCCAGTCTGCAGTGCTGCCTTCCTGTTCCTGGCCATTTTTTCTTTTGTCCTACGTTTGCAGTCATGCCAGCGTTTCTTACACTCGGTGACTGTTCTGCGTTCTTCAGCCACACTGTTGATCTTGTCCACAATTTTTTGCCATATGGCCTCTCTCCTACTGATAGGCAATTTAGAGGTGATGAACAATTGGTGCTGGTGTTCCGTCACCTCTTTAACCAGGATTTCCTGCTCCTCTGCGCTGAAGCGACACTTTCTTTTTTTTCTGAAAATGTCCTGGTTCTGGTATGGATCATCCTGGCTGGTTCCTAGTCTGCTGTCATCTTCCTGGGGTCTGTTGTGGCATCTGGGATCCATTTTGGCTCTCCTCTGCTGAAAGGGCAGTTTTCGCGGGTAAATTTGACGCTATTGCGTCAAAATAAACAGCGCTTTCCGGGTTGCGCTGTCGTAAATCGACCCACAGTCATTTGCATCGCGTTAACGTTGGTTTCCTTTACGACTTGACGCTGCTGTGTGCGTCACAAAATAATGACTCTCACCTGTTGGTTGCGCCGCCGTGCGTCAAAGTATAAATTTGACGCCCGCACGGCACATCGAAATGGCGTTAGCCGGCGTTAACATTTTTTACGCAAAGCTGCGCCGGCGCGGCTTTGCGTCAAAAAGTATAAATATGGCCCTTGTTTTTCAGACATTTGCGTGTAATTTCGAATCATTTTGCCAACATTTTCTGTAACTACACAAATGCAAACCATGCAGATTTTGCACAGCCTTAGCATTTTCAAGGCTTGCTACAAGTCCGGGTTCTGCTGTTGCCACATTTAAAGCTTCTATGAGCAGTTCGTCCTGAATATGACCCTACGGTGGTCATCATTTGTAGTCTGTTAAGTGTCTAGAAACAATGCCTTAAAAAAAAAACATCAATGCTTGTGCAAGTTCATTCATGAAGTGAGAACTCAAAGCACAACTCGTGTCTTCTTATGAATCAGAAGAGTGAGAGCAGGCAAAGAGACATCAGCATCCGTCCTCACGACAGTGTTCCACTACGGCTTTGACAGTGCTAAAGCATGGAATTGTTAGTGCTAACTAGGGCACCAATTAAGCTTTCACAGACTGTAAGCTATTGATTAACTTGTGCGAGCTGTGGACATCATGAGGAACCGACAAACAGGCATTGGACCTAGAAACCTATGCATGTTTTGCGCAATGTCTGAATCGTAGCGCGCCACTTTTTTATGACATTATAAATTCTATCCTTTTAAGTAACAGGGTCCACAATTGTGGCATGCTGTGATGACGAAGGCTGGGATGGTGGTTTATTTTTTCGTCAAGGCCCACTTCCCAGCATTCAAAGGTTTTCACTATATTTTGCATGTCAATTCCTGCCTCGAGAATATTAAAGTGAGTAGTAGTCCCTTTGTCGTTCTAGGGATCTGAGCATTCTTTGTACAACAAATGGAGAGTTTGTTCACAGCAATGCAATGCAACGATTGCTGCAAGTTTCCTCTTTTGAGAATCAGACCTCTTGTGACTGAAAGCATCCCACTGCATCCGAATCTTGATCCGTGACATTTATATCTCAGTGTTCGCATATCCATTTCTCTGCAACCAAATCAGGCAATCGATTGTTCTTGCACTGACAATTTCACCAGTTACATAAACGAACTGCTATTAAATATTTACATCAGCACTTGAGTTAAGCTTAGTTTCAATTTGTGAAGAACAAAGGGAGGTTTTTAAGTGAACCATTTTCAGTGGAGGTTTTAAATATTGCTCAGTGGAGACGAGCTCCAGGTTGTGAAGTTTTCTTGTTCTCTTATATTTAGACGCTAGTTACAATCATGCAGATAGATTCTGACCTGCTATGTTGCTATTCGCCTAGTCAGTGGTGGTGATGAATTATGAGTAGCGAGTGTGGCTGCCACGAGGGATGCATCAATGGCACTGAATGGCTGACATGAAGGCGGCAGCCAAGCAAATAAATATTATGAATGAGGAACATTCTTGAATAGAACGCTATGCAAAAATAGGGATGTCTGTCTTCTGTCAGAGGCGGTAATACACAGCGAGATAAAAGTTTAAAGCGCATAACAATTTGGTATTTGGTGTTAAGCTATGAAAGGGGAAAAGCAACATTGAGGAATACCAAGGAAGTAATTGAAAGTCGTGTTTTTGAAAACGGTGCAAAAGAAGCAATCCTTGCGCACCACAGGAAAATATAATAAAGAACAATCGAACCGCGCCATCACAAGATCCCTGGATAGCAGCGCTGCGTGTTTGTCACTAAGAAAGGGAATCATTTTTCAGAAGTGACACTTGACCCCAGTTGTCTATTGACGCATGCAACTCTCCCTTGATAACAACCTATTCCTGCAAGCCCGAGAAAAATAGGATTTCATTCAGTGAAGTCTTCTATCATTCTGACGATAATTTGCCTTTCGCCGTTTCTTCAAATGGGGATTCCATTTCACCCTCTCTTTCACTTTTCCCTCCATCCCGCAGCGCCTGAGAAGCTCTCAATTATCACCCGCATAAAACAAGGATTGATATAACGGTCCTTGCGGGGAGGGATGGGAAGCAGTTAATGTTTTTATGAAAGAGTTTTATTGCAATAAAAATAAAATGTTTGTTGACTCTTGCTTTATATTTACCCATTGATACAAATAATGTAGGTCGCTCCTGTTGCAGTCAACGGCGAAAGTGAAAGTGCTTCATTGAATAGCTCTCAAATATGTAGTATTTTGTATTTAATATATATTATTTTATGGAAAGCTCTCTGTATATTTCACAACTTTGTGAGTGTTTTGTAAAACAGTACAAACATTTTTACACATTTAGGAACTAGGCTTGGGCAGATTTTCAAATATGCTGAAGAAATCGGTGTATTGCGGTAGTTACTCCTTGATGCAGCATTACCAATATTTACATGATTACTCCTCCTTGCTTGTTTAGAAGTAATGGGGATGAATCCAACCTCAAAGGCACATTCAGCAAGCCCGAGAGCTTCTCACACTGGCTATTCATGTTCTGTTGCATTTAGCACTGTTTCTTAGAGCAAATTGCATCTAATTTGAACAGGGTGAATTTTTTGCACTAAGTGGTAAACTCAGAATTACTCTTCTTGCATAATTCAAGAGTAATACATTAGAATTCTTAGATAATTCTGCATGATTATGAGCACAGGATTATGCAAATTATGCCCCCCTGCAATGAGCACTTTAAATGAATCTATGGAACTGGTGACTGTACATTCTTTTCTAAAAATTTTTTTAAAAAAATCACTTTGGAGAGAAAAATCACCTTTAAATCTTTCAACACTAAGCGCTCCATTCTTAGCGAAGCACCGAGCCTGCACAGCTACTTCAGGAAGCTAATTATTATAAGTATATGCTGACTAGCTACCACTAAAATGGCACAGATAGCTGTCACAGAAAAAGATGGGTTATTTTTCTTCAACTGGGTCGAGGCGTCAGAAACACATTAATGCAATTACCGGGAAGTTAGGGGTCAGAGGACAATCAGCTTATGGTGCATTTACCTGATGGGTCACCACCATCATAGACTATGCTCGATAAGCTTTGAAAACGTATTATCAACACGCAGCATTAACTAATATATGAGCAAATACGCTATAAATAGACTTCTGATTAGCCTCAGGCTTTCAGCAACAGAGGGCTTTCCCGTCCAAAGGCACGTTTTTATCTTGGCAAATGTCCGCGTTTCATTGCAATGTTCGAATGGTCCTTGTTTATTTTTATATAGTCAAGAGGTTTTGAAAACAATGGTACCAAAAGTGTGAGTTTGTGTCGAGAAAGTTCCGCATCTTTAAAATACGTGTTTTTGGAAGAATAAAGCAAAACCTGTTTTTCTTTGTTATTAATAGAGCACCAGCAAATTCCAAATTCACAGTTTTGCTCTGAATATAAATTCTCTGATTCGCAAAAGAGTGAGGGTCAAGAGCTCACACTCTGTGACCATGGAATTGCAACAAGCCCAATTCAGTGCAGAGTCCTTAAGCGAACCAATAATCATTGTGAAAGCCGCTATGGTTGGCTTTGTAAAGTGCATTCAAACAGTAAAACATAACCTGCATACGCACAACGCACAAACATGCACGTATAGAAAGACGTATAACTACTCCCACCAGTTCATTCACATTCATATGGATTGTAATACTTGCAGGCACCGTAGATTTGGGAAGGAACAAAAACTGTACGGTACAGACATGGCCCAACACATCTGGTTACATGCTTGCTCACATAGACACATACAAGCACCATTGGGTATGTAAATAACAGTTATGGAAGCCAAAAAACAATACTCATAGAGCAGCACCGTAAGGCGAAATATGATGGGGGCCTCTGAGACTCCTACATAACACAGATATTCATTATCCTTGGGCTGAACGGGACCCTCCTTAATGGTTGGGGACATCTGAAGAGTTGAGGGGCCTCGCTGCTCCAGGTGGGTGCCCCTCACATGGAGGCCCATTTATACCACCGAAAAACCATTCATATCTTCACGTATAGACATTTGACTGAAAATGCAAGTATGTAAATGAATGGACCAATGAACAATGCATGTTGTCCAAGCCTGCAAAATGAAAGATGAGACACAACACGGAAAGGTTGATGCAATATGGGTGCATGTATTTTGTGGTATGTGTAGATGGCGGGATGAACACGAGAGTGAAAGGTATATGGTTGAATATAAAGATGCATGGTGCTTAATGGATGCATAGATAGATTAATTGGCTCTGATACAATGCATTAAAGGTTGGATAGATAGCTGAACAATGCATGTGGATGACTGAAGGTACAGATAAATGTATCGGTCTGACAGAAGCATAGATTTTTAAAAAAGGAAAGGTGCACGGCTGTGAGTGGACAAATGAATACATGTGAGTGGAGGATTTTGTGTTTTGTGAGTATATGCCATATCTGTATTTGTCCGTGGGTGTGGTAATGCAAATGAACTATCTGGGTGCAGAGGTCAAGAGATAGACAGTTAAATTTGTGTGAGAATAAAAGGATAGATTAATGAGTATGCATTATTGTGTATGGGTGTGTGGACCTGGAACTGTCTGCAGGGTCATCCCCAGACTTTTTGCCTTTTCCTCTCCACTTTTTGCTGAATTCGGTTTTGCTGGCTTTAGGATTCTGTGCACTATACCACTGCCAACTGTGTGCTAAACATGCTGACATTGACTTGTCCCCAATTAGTATATTTAACTTACTTGTAAGTCCCTAAAGTATATTATATTTCCCCAGGGCTTGTAAATTAAATGCTACTAGTGAGCCTGCAGCACTGATTGTGCCACCTACTACTGCAGCCCTTCAAAAATGTCTCAGGTCTGCCACTACAGAGTCTGTATATGAAGTTCTAAACTGCCAGTTCGACCTAGCAAATGCTTCCGCTTGCCAGGCCCAAACCTTCCTTTTTGTTTTATTAATTGCTGGGTGGGAGTTTGCAGAATACAGATACTCTTTGTCATGCATGAAACGCAAAGTTCCAGTTAAATTCTGCCAACTTATGTATGGTTTAATGTTTTTGCTGTTGTGCATGACTTGTTTTGACGTATGCTGGTGAGTGCCATGATACTTCTAGGCTATTTGCAAGTGCTTGTGAGTTTTGCGCCCACTAGTGAGGATTCCAGATGCAACGGTGCCTTTTTCATACCACTGGCAAGCGACCGAGTCTGCACCTCTAACATATCCAATACTCCAGAAGCAACTAAATCTTCTCATAAAGAAGTTTTTGAGGGTATATTCTCTGCAACGGAATGTTCAAGTTGTTTTATAGTGTGATAAGCCTTCTTTTTTAAAACTTTCTTTCAACAGAAAGGAAGTGTGCCAGAAACTCTAACTTCCTGTTCCTGTCTAGCAGTCTCCTCACAGTGCTTTGTCCATCTCCTAGTCACTTTTCACTTAGTTTTTGAGGAGGAAGGATCACTCTATCTGTCTGCTGCATACATACCATTGGATTTAAAGACTTTGGGCCACATGCACAAAAGGTTTTAGCAGCCACAGATGGAGAATCGGGTTGTTTGCCACTGCTAAATAGCTTTGTGGCATGTACTGACCCTATTTTGTAATTTGGTAGCCTATTACTAAATAGCAAAATAGATTTGCAAGTCTGTAGTAGGAAGGGGCTTTTTAAGGGTGTCCCTTCCTAATAGCAACTTGCAAGGGGATGTATGGATGTTTTGCAACTGGAATGCGGTTGCAAAAAATTTGCAGTTTACCACCAACTTCAAGTTGGTGATAACCCATTCACAAATGGGAAGTGGTCCCCAAGGCTGCCTTCCCCTTTGCAAATGGGGCCACAATATTTTTTTAAGAGCAGGAAGTTGTCCCACAGACCACTGCCTACTCCTAAAAATGAAAAAAAAAAAAACCTTTTCAATTTTTTTTAAATGTATCCTGTTTTCCTTGCTGCATTACAAAAAAAAAAAATGCTTGATTGAAAAAGCAGTCACAGACATGGGGGGTCATTACGACCCTGGCGGAAGGTGGAGAACCGGCGGTAAGACCGCCAACAGGCTGGCGGTCTTACTTTGTGGAATTATGACCAAGGCGGTTACCGCCATGGTCATCCGCCGGTTGTCCGTTCCACCCGCTAGGGCGGAGACGACCGCCGGGCTGGAGACCTGGGACTCCAGCCCGGCGGCCATCACTATACCGCCGGCGGTATTTGGACCCGGCTTACCGCCGTGGATTTCCAGCGGTTGGAACCGCCATGAAATCCATGGCGGTAAGCACTATCAGTGACAGGGAATTCCTTCCCTGGCACTGATAGGGGTCTCCCCCACACCCCACCCGACACCCTCCAGTACACCCCCCACAACCCCTGCCACCCCCCAAAGGTGGCAGGGCCCCCCTCCCCACCCGACCCCCAACATCACAGAACTCAAACACACCCGACATGCACGTGGGCACCACCAACACACACACACCGACATACATGCCTACATCCACACACTCAGTCAGACACGCACACCCATATACATACACGCACGCATCCATACAGACATACATACAGACATACACGCACTCATTCCCAAAACATGCAACACCCCGCAAGCATACACGCACTCACACACCCCTCTACATACACAGACGCACATCCCCATGCACCCACACAACACACAATACACCCCCACCCCCCTCCCCTAACGGACGATCGACTTACCTGTTCCGTCGATCCTCTGGGAGGGGACGGGAGCCATGGGGGCTGCTCCGCCGACACCACACCGCCAACAGAACACCGCCGCGCCGAATCACAGGACGTGATTCGCTGGGCGGTGTTCTGTTGGCGTGGCGGTGGAGGTGGAGCAACCTCCACTTCCCCGCCGGCCCCCAGTATGGCTGTTGGCGGCTCTCCGTCGGAAAAAGGACGGAGAGCAACCAACAGTCATAATACGCCGAGTGGCAAACCGCCACTACTGGCAGTCTTCCGCCCGGCGGTCCCTCAGCGGTCTTGTAAAAAGACCGCCGAGGTTGTAATGACCCCCATGGTGTTCTGCTGAGCCCAGCAGGCCAGCATCCCTGTGATTTTGGCCATTCTCAATGGGTCACAAATTGCAGCCTGCCTCATGAATAATGATAAAGCAAGTCCATTTGTGACCCACTGGGAATTGCTATATGTGTCTCAGACATAGTTTGTGATTTCCTAATTGCGAGTTGCAAAATGTCACAATTAGGAAGTCACAAAATCTGACAATCGTACATGTGGCCCTGTTTTTGTGATATCATAAGTAAGTTCAAAACTATTGTATGAAGTTGTTGTTTGTTTGATAGGCGGCATGCACCAGCATTTCTTCGTATATGTATTTGATATTTAAATTTGATTGTGATTATAGAGTGTGACCTGGAGTTCCAGCAGGGTCCTAGTTGTATTTTTTACATTTAATTTTTCATCTTTTGTAAAGGAAAAATGTTGCACAGTTCAGTACATTCCCTCCATGTTTGCAATATTAATTTACTTTACAATGTGGTTTAGTCTGCCAATGGGCCATCCAGCCAACAGCCCCCCCAACTAGTCATCAGTGCATGAAAGAACTGTTTCTGTGGTATATGTTGTTTTAATTAAAACATAATCTTGGGCAGGGATGGCATTTAAATAAATTAAAAAAATGTGGGTTATTGTTTGTATTTCACATTCTTTTCTGCAAACCGTGTATATTTTGGGTAATATTTGATGCCATAGGAAGATGTCTGTTTTTGTAAAAGTTTAATAGCTCAGTTAATTTTCATGTTTGGCATTCCTGACTTAATGATAGTTGTTAGAAATAGGGTTTCTGGTTGGCTAGGGTATGCGCCTAAGCCAGGCAGAACCCACCCACTCCAGTCAGGATGGGGGAGTTACACACCCAAGATAACCCCTGCTCACCCCCTTAGTAGCTTGGCACGAGCAGTCAGGCCTGTCGCAGAGGCAATGTGTAAAGCGTTTGCACAACACACACAACACACATGACTCACTATCCTCACCACAAAGGAAACACAACACCGAGGTATATAAAAATAAACTGTATTGTACACAACATCATTAGACCAAACACAACATGTCAGTAATGTCCTGCTACCCTAGCAGTTGTCAGAACATTACACATTACTGTTACCCTGCAGAAATCAGCAGTAGCCACATATAACACTCAGGTTACTCATTATTCTGCAACATAAGCAGTAGCTAGGAAAAAAGATTACTACAATGAGGCACATGTCACAAGATCCTCATAAATGCCCATACCAAGAACATTAGGAAAAACATCCCAAGTCATAAACCCAGATTAGCATAAATGCCCATAACAGGAACATTAGCAAACATATGACACATCATTAAAAGAAAACAGGTTAGCATAATATTCACAGACACCCTTAAAAGGAACATTAGAAATATATATGGCAAGTCAGGTGCAGAAACATACCACGCTGAACGCCCATAGTGAACATGTTACTCCTGAGATGTACCTGTCTTTTTATATTGTTGGCACCTCCAGTGCCACGAGGAAGAAAAGGGGGCCCCTGGCACTCTTCCACACCAAAATGTGGGCCATTTTAGGGTTGATGGAAGGGGGGGGCGGCATGCACCCTCTCCACTTTTATGCAGGGGCCCCTCCTGGGGTCCACGCCCAAACCAGGTGCCTACAATCTCACCGGGGGAGGGGGTGGCAGAGCCAAAAACAGATCTAGGGGACAAGCGGTGCTGGGGGCCTCTAATGAGGCCTCCTCCCTGCCCGCGACCCCTAACAAATAAGGGCCCAGTGGGGCGGGGAGTCTCCAATGAGGCTCCCTCCTTGCCCATTCTCCACACAACAATGCAGGCCTGGTGGGGCGAGGAGGCTCCAATGAGGCTTCCTCCTCACCTGTCCTCGTAACAGAAAAGGACCCGGTGGGGAGGCACCAATAAGGCTTCGAAAGGCTGACTGGCCCACCCCCGACCTGGGGCACAAGTCAGCTGCAGCCCGCCCGGGCCACAGCAGTGATTGGGCAGAAGTTGGTGCTGGTTGGTGTCCTTGGGGTGCTCCTCGATGTGTTCATCACCCCGGGGCACATATAGGAGCACACTCACTCCAGGTTGCTTTTCTTTGTGCCCAGGGGAAACCGGGGGGCAGCGCATATTCCGGTGCTTGGGATTTGAAACACCCAGGTCTTGGTGATGATTCTTTTACGACAAAGCTCTCTCAAGGCTTGATCAGGTAAGGAAGAAACTCTTTCCCGGTGCTAAAGGAGATAAAACAAAAGCACTTTCAAGGCGCTTGAAGACAATCAAACAGAGCACTCTCCAGGTGCTGTTCAGGCAGGTGCAGGAGTCAGGGGCAACAGCACTCAGCCCTTGGGAGACACACAGATGGAGCACAGGGTGGCAGGGCCCAGCGGCAGGCCAGCACAAAGGGTTGCAGTCAGTTGTAGTTCCTCCAAGTGACCAAGCAGGTCACAGGTCAGCACAGCAGCAGCATTCCAAGGTGGTCCCTGGTGAGTCCCTCCAGCAGCATTCTGTGTCCAGTTGCAAGTATGTTTCAAGTGTTTCAGTGTCTCCTTTTCATGTGGAAAATCCCCTGTACTTATACTCTGTTTCGCAAAGGTTTAACAAAGAGGGGGAGAGGTGCTTCCAACCAGTTACAAGTGGATCTGGGAGTGTCCACTCTCTCCTCCAGCACAGGATTCAGACATCAATTCGGGGTAAACGAGCCCTTTGTGTGAGGTCTGGGCACAGCCTTTACTGAGGCATGTGTGCCCCGCCTTTCCTTCTCTCTGCCCAGGAGCACCATTCAATACGTAGATGAACCTCTGTGACAACTCTACCCTCCATGTGTACAGGCTGTCTGAAAAGTATGCAAAAAGCCCAGTTTTCACTCTGCCCAGACGTGGAATTAGAGTCAAGCTGCAAAACACCAGAGTCATAAGCACAGAGAAATGCTCACTTCCTAGAAGTGGAATTCTGTAATGATAATAAAAAAAAAACCTACACCACTAAGTAGCACTTCTCACTACCATTACAACCATACCAAACATGCCTACACTACCCCTCATAAATGAAACAATACCCCCTAGACATAAGGCAGGACATTTTCAATACAACCTCAATGAGAATGCACCACTCACAGCAGTGCGAAACCAACTAGGCTGTTTGTCACTACCAGGACAGGCCCCGCAACCAGGCACCTTCACTGCCTTCTACATACATAGCACCCTGACTATAGAGCTAGCTAGGGCTTACCTTAGGGGTGACTTACATATAGTAAAGTTCTGGGCCTGGCAAGTAAATTTAGATGCTAGGTCCCTGTGGTACATGCAGGCCCTGCGCTAGCAGGCTTGAGACAGGTTTGAAAGGCTACTTCTGTGGGTGGCACAAGCAGTGCTGCAGGCCCACTAGTAGCATTTAATTTACAGGCCCTGGTTATAGGGATACCACTGTACAAGGGACTTACAGGTAAATTAAATGTGCCAATTAGATGTAAGCCAATCATACCAACTTTAGAAGGGAGAACACCTGCTCTTTAGCACTCGTCAGTAGAGATAAAGTGCTCAGAGCCCTAGAGCCAACAGCAAGAGGTCAGAAAAAATAGGAGGAAGGAGGCCAAAGGTCTGGGGATGAACCCCCAAAAAGGGCCAGGTCCAACAGTAGTGTTTTCTTCAGTGTTACCATGCCTCCTTTTTCTGGCAAGCGTGTATGTGAGTGTGTTTGCCATAGACCATCATTTCGTTTTTGTGTTTGTTTTTTGCAAGTTGCCTCCGTCCATGACCCCTCCATACTCTGACTACCATAGACGCACAGCACCACAATAGCATTCATGTCCATATTTATATTTTTCTAGCACTGCATTTGCATAATGTTTTGATGCAAAAGCAGTTCAAATGCACAAAATGTAACTGTATCTTGTAACTTTGTGCCTCAAACATTACTCAAATGCGGGGCTAAAAAAGTAAAAGTATAAATATGGGCCGCAGTTTTTTAGGTATTGTTCCACTCTCTCCCGGGCCCACCTACCTGCAATAGGTGCACACCAGCCTTCATTTTTGTAGGGATTAATTAATTTTCTCATGCACCCCACTGACTGCCACAGGTGTCTCCCTTATAGTAGAGGAACATAAACCAAAGAGTTACATCTTTTTGTTGTTATCCTGATTGGAATTTACATTTTACGCTATAGTGGTGTGGTTTGACTTTAAAATGGTTAGATATATTGTAGTTAATTATTTAGGGTAATAACTTAAGTAACCAACCACACTAAATTATATTGTCTTTGGGCCCGTTTCTCAAAGGTAAACTTAAACGTTTGGTCTAAACTTAGACCAAAAGTCTAAGTTTATGATTTTTGGGAACTCACAAAGAGCATTTACAACTAGTATCCATACGTCCACACTGAGGGCGGATCTCCACACTGAGTGTGGATGTAAAGATACTACTCGTAAGTGCCATTTGTGAACTCCCAAAAATCATAAACTTATATGTTTGGTCTAAGTTGAGACCAAACGCCAAAGTTTACCTTTGTGAATCTTGCCCTTTGTCTGTACTAATTCAAACTGCAACAATGCCCCATTTCAACAAATCTTTTTCTTTATTGTTTGCTTTTAGGTGCACAGGAGAAGACACATCACCCACAGTAATGCCACACACAAGGTCTGTACACAAACATGTGATGTCAGTCCTCCAATCTCTTCTCTTGTGCAGCTCGGTGCCACTGCCAACTGGCAGCTTTAAGATGGCCCCAAAAAAGATGCTGCCAAGAAAGTGGCCAATGAGAAGAAGCAACTTTTCACCACTGGTGTTTTGACCACAACTTTATTCCGGAGACTTGTGCTGCACCGGCCTCTGGGGAGGAAACGGAGAGCAGCACTCCTGCATCAATGGCACCAACCCAACCTAAGCCCATGTATATGAGCAAGGCAATCACTGTAATCATGGTGATGCTGACGAGCAGTGACTTTGGATTGGATTTGTCCATTTTGCAAAGTAGCACCCAATAGTTTCAGGAAACAGAGCAAAGTAGATGGCAGGCACAACCAGCAATAGTAGATCTTACTGAAGTTGGAGAAGAACAGAAGGTTGAGTTTCCTGCTGAGCAAAAACCTCCTCTTTTAGAATCATTGGCTCCCAGATCTCCAGCAAGAAGAAGGAAGGGTACTCCACCATCTTCCCCAAGCATCTCTTCTGATGATGATCTGGACATGGTTTGGACCATGGCCTAGTCCGAGAGACACCAGAAGAGGGAGGGGAAAAGAAAAGTTCAGGAAAGCCTTAGGAAGGGGATGAGGAGGGTGACAAGCCAGTCATTGGTAAAGAAGCTGGCATAGAGGAAACCAACATTATCCCTCCGATTCAACCTGTTCCAAGGGATGTGTCACAGGTACTACCACCAGCACCAGCTCCCACATTTGCAAGGTCCCTGCTGAGGCCTGCATCAACCCTTCCTCAGAAGAAGTATGCACTGAAGAAAGACAATCAACAACGCAACCACCTATCTTGAGTTCTTCTTCAGGCACTGGAAGTGACACACTAAAAATAAACTCCTTCCCACTATAGAACTTTTTTTTTACCATTAGCAAGCAATAGGATAACATTGCAATATGATTATTTTGCAATGCAAGAGTTCACTGTGGTAAGCCTGGTTCACACTATGGAAGCCAAACAACCCATACGAAAATACATCACGCAATTCGGTGGGAGGAGCACCTTAAAAAGAATTGCTGCATGTGATGAGGTCAAGGAGAATGGGGAATCATCAGCTCCAATCAAGGTGGAAGGTGATGAGGAAGAAAATAATGATATCTTTAGGCAGTGCAGCCCTGTCCACAGCAGTGCACTGGTATCACCCACCTCAGCAACCTCAAAATAGCTCAAGACTCAGATGGAGACAACACAGCATACAGTGACTGTCCAAAATGCACATTTAGTCTACCACTTCCTACTTCTCTGAAGTTGTTTGCATCAGTGGCCACAGTGAGAGGAAAATTGAGTCTACTACCATGGGATTGGTTATGCAGGAGATGCTCTACAACCCCAACCTTCCAACCGCACCTTTGTACAATGAGAAGCTGGATAAAATAATACCCCTCGACGTCCTCTCTTTGTCTTTTATGGAAGAAGTGGGATATTTAGAATTTATGGGGGTCATCTGCCTGAAATGGAAGGTTCCAAGTTGGACCTATTTTTTCAGAGTTGCTGCTCCAGCACTCCATCATGATGTGCTGCAATTGATTGGACAAGCTGTGCAGCAAGGTGATGTTTACACTATCCACCCGATGACAGACATGTGTACCCGTTGTCAAGCAACTGATTACATGTGCATCACTGTACACTGGATATCTTTTGCGTGGGTTAGCAACAACTATCCAGAGGTCTCAGTGCTAAAGATACTTTTAAGACCATTCAGCGGCATGGAACAGTAACCATGTTCACCATGGAGAAATCCTACATAGCTGCAAACATCTTAGAAGACTTTAACAGCTAGGTTTCTGAATAGCTGTAAACCAAGGTCTCAGAATTGGATTTGTCGTCACGGACAATGGCAGTAATATTGTCAAGACCATGGGAGATGGTTGCTGTTTCAGGGTCTGATGTTTGTCACACTGCATCAACGTGGTTGTGCCACGCTTTCTCAAAAAAGAAGATACAGTCAGAAACACACTGCCCACCTGCAAAATAATCTGCACTTATTTCAACCATTATTTTAAAGCTCGAAAGCAGTTGAGGATTATTCAGCATGCTAATTGTTAGACTTGGCATCCTTGGCATGATTTTTAATGTGTGCCGGACTCTGTTTTTGCTGTTTTTGTTTTTGTTACTCTGGGCACTTTACCACTGCTATCCAATGCTAAAGTGCAAGTGCTCCTATACAAAAATGTGTATGTAACAGGTTTATCCATGATTGGCATATTTGATTTACTGGTAAGTCCCTAGCACAGGGCACTAGAGGTGCCCAGGGCCTGTAAATCAAATGCTACTAGTGGGCCTGCAGCACTGGTTGTGCCACCCACATTAGTAGCTCTGTAATCATGTCTTAGACCTGCCACTGCAGTGTGTGTGTGTGCAGTTTTAAACTGTTGATTCGACTTGGCAAGTGTACCCACTTGCCAGGCCTAAACCTTCCATTTTCTTACATGAAAGACACACCTAAGGTAGGTCCTAGGTAGCCCCATGGGCAGAGTGCAGTGTATGTTTAAGGTAGAGCATATACTAATGGGTTCTATAAGTCCTAACAGTAAAATACTGACAAATTCGTTTTTCACTGTTGCAAGGCCTATTCCCCTCATAGGTTAACTTGGGGGCTGGCTTTAAATATGAATAAAGTGTAGATTCCCTTTGGGAGCGCATAGACATGTGGAGTTTTGGGTCTCTGAGCTCTCAATTTAAAAATATATCTTTTAGTAAATTTGATTTTAAGATTGTGTGTTTGAAAATGCCACTTTTAGAAAGTGAGCATTTTCTTACTTAAACCATTCTATGACTCTGCCTGTTTGTGGATACCCTGTCTGGGTCAGTTTGACAGTTGTGCTGTTTGCATCTCTCTCTAGAAAGTGACACAATGGGAGCTGGGGTGTATCCTGCATATCCTGATGAGCCATCTGTGCTAGGAGGGAGGGGAGGAGTGGTCACTCACGCCTGAAAGGGCTGTGCCTGCCCTCACACAATGCAGTCTCTAACCCTCTGATGTGTGTCTGGGGCCTGGCCTGGGCAAGGCAGGATATCACAAATAAGAGAGACTTTCCTTTGAAGTTGTAAAAGGCTGGCCTCGTTTGTAGTGGGTACCTTGGGTACTTACACCTTACACCAGGCCCAGTTATCCCTTGTTAGTGAATGTAGTAGTGTTCTAGCAGCTTAGGCTGATAGAGGTAGCTAAGGCAGAGCAGCTTAGGCTGAACTAGGAGACATGCAAAGCTCACGCAATACCACGTATAGTTACACAGTACGTATACACAAGTAAAGACAATACTCAGTGCTACCAAAAAATAAAAGTATTTGTTTGGGTGACACAGCACCAAAAATATCTTAGAGACAATACTCCTTCTGGAGGTAAGTATTATACACAATGTATACAGTAGACCCCATAATTAGAGTAAATAGTCATAGTACAATGCAAACAGTAGGAAATCATATAGAATGCAATGGGAGAAAATAGGTCTGGGGCAACACAAACCATATACTAAAAAAGTGGAATGTGAATCACAAATTCCCCCCAGACAAGTGTAGTGTGTGCAGAATCACTGGGAGAGTAAGAATACAGTAAAGGTAAGTAAATTACCCCACCCCAGAGCCCAGAAAAGCAGGAGTAAAGTACTGCAAGTTTCCTTAGGACACACTACACCTCATTTTTTGGGATTTTGCAGCAGCCAACCAAGTTTGCAAAGAACAACTGCTGGATTATTGGGCCTGAAGAACTGCAAAGGAAGGGGATCAAGTTCAGAAGTCTAAAGAAGTTCCAGGAAGGACAGGAGCCCCTGCCAACCCAGAAGAGGGTGCAAAAGAAGAGTCCCTGGTTAGTTGAAGACTGCAGAAATGCATCGTATGAATATACCAGTGGGTTCTTGAGTAATGCAAAAGATGTCCCACGGCGAGAAGATTGTTGCAGATGAGATTTCGTGTTGGAAGACCCGAACAAGCCTTGGCTACGGCAAAAGTGCATTTGTCATCAAAATGGCACTGGATGGACCCAGGAGGTCCTGGAGGCCTCAACTCTATGTGAGGAGGAAGAGGGGGCTCTCAGCACTTTAGAGAGCACTCAAGATGCCAGCCAGCACCCCCAGAAGCCGCAGGATTTGGGTTCATAGAAGGTGCAAAATGCAGTTGATGCAGCACAACAAAGTAAGGTCCCACGCTGCCGGAGAACAACTCAGTGAGTTGAGCATCACAGGGCGGAGTTCTGGGGACCTGGGCCAGAATGTGCGCAAAGGAATTTAGCAAAGAGTGAACAGAGGCCTCAGGAGGCAAAGAAGACACAAATCACAGGGGTTCCATCATTCTCAGGGAAGGCAAGGCCTTACCTCCTCCAAATTGCGTCAACAGGACCTCAGGACAGTCTATGTCGATGATGTCTACCTTCTGTGTCCTTAGGAGCATGCTCGTTGCTGTGAGAGGAGTCCCTTGTAAGGTGCCTGCTTGGAGCAGGGGAGTGATTCCATCACTCCACGGGAGATTTCTTCAGTTCTTCTGGTGCAGGATGAAGACAGGGAGTCCCCAGAGCGTGCACACCATGGAAACTGTTGCAGTTGCTGACTTGGAGCTGAGGTTGCTGAAGACAAATGTCTCTTGTAGACACTTTTTTGCCGTTACAGCATTTCTTGCAGCAGGCTGCGGTTGATCCGAGGTCAGAGGATGCTGAAGTTGTTGTAGAGGATTCCTGAAGGAAACTTACAAGCAGAATCTGAAGAGAACCCGCAGGAGAGACCCTAAATAGCCCTGAGAGGGGGATTGGCTACCTTATCAGGTATGGACCTATCAGGAGGGGTCGCTGAAATCACCTGCTGGTACTGGCCACTCAGAGCCCTCCAGAGTGCTCCCACACCTTGCAAAGCAAGATGGCTGAAGTCTGGGACACATCGGAGGAGTTCTGGGCACCACCCCTGGGTGGTGATGGACAGGGGAGTGGTCACTCCCCTTTCCTTTGTCCCGTTTCCCACCAGAGCAGGGTAGAAAGGGTCGCTGAACCGGTGTAGACTGGGTTATGCAAGGAGGGCACCATCTGTGCCCTTCAAAGCATTTACAGAGGCTGGGGGAGGCTACCCCTCCCCAGCCTGTAACACCTATTTCCAAAGGGAGAGGGTGTAACACCCTGCTCTCAGAGAAAATGCTTTGTTCTGCCTTCTTTCGACTGGGCTGCCCAGACCCCAGGAGGGCAGAGCCCTGTCTATGAGGTGGACGCAGCTGTAGCTGCAGTGCAAGCATCAGAGAGCTGGTTTGGCAGTACTGAGGGTCCACGGTGGAGACCCTACGATGCATGGAATTGACTCCCCAATACCAGATTTGGAATGGGGGGACAATGCCATGATCTTAGACATGTTACATGGCCATATTCGGAGTTACCATCGTGAAGCTATAAATTGGTATTGACCTATATGTAGTGCATGCGTGTAATGGCGTCCCCACACTCACAAAGTCCGGAGAAATGGCCCTGAACTATGTGGGGGCCCCTTTGCTAGTGCAAGGGTGCCCTCACACTTAGTGACTTTGCTTCTACCCTTCAGCAAATGAAGGTTAGACATATAGGTGACTTATAAGTTACTTAAGTGCAGTGAAAATGGCTGTGAAATAGTGTGTGCACTATTTCACGCAGGCTGCAGTGGCAGGCCTGTGTAAGGGTTTGTATGAGTTCTCTATGGGTGGCAAAAAGAAATGCTGCAGCCCATATGGATCTCCTGGAACCCCAATGCCCTGGGTACCTAGGTACCATATACTAGGGACCTATAAAGGGGGTCCAGTATGCCTATTGAAATTGGTAAATGAAGTCACTGGCCTACATTGACAAAGTTAAAAGCAGAGAGAGCATAAGCACTGAGGTTCTGGTTAGCAGAGCCTCAGTGACACAGTTAGGCACTACACAGGCATGCACATTAGGCCACAAACTATGAGCACTGAGGTCCTGACCAGCAGGATCCCAGTGAGACAAGAAAAAACATTCTGACATACATGTGAAAAATGGGGATAACATGCCAAGGAAGATGGTACTTTCCTACAGAAGTAAGCCCACTTCAAAAGCCAAAATGGGTATAAGAAGGGCACCTAAAACCACAGACTTTAGATCATTTCTGGACATCAAGAGGAACCTCTGCCTGGAGAAGAGCAGAAGACCTGAGGAGAAGTGCTGCCCTGGCTGTGACTGTGCTTTGTGGAGCTATCCTGCAGTTGCTGCTTCTGCCTGGTGAAAGGGGACAAAGACTGGACGTTGTTGTGCATTCCTGCTTGTGAAAAAATCTGCAAGGGCTTGTCCTGAGCTTGCCTCCTGTTGTTGAAGTCTCAGGGCCATCAAAGACTTCCCTTGCCAGCACCTGGACTCTCTGCTGAGACTCCTGCCCAGCCAAGTGGTGCCCTATCCAGTTCCTGGGGCCTTGACAGGTGAAGCTGGCAGACCAAGATTGAAAATCCACGGACAGACCGCGGTGTGGGGAAATTTCCGATGCAACCTTTGTGACGTGGCTGAAGAAACGATGCCCCACCGGCTCCGCGGCTGAAATCAACACAGCGCTTGCAGTGGGGCTGAGAGAATGATGCTTGTGGCTGGAGAAACGATACGACGCATTGCTAATGGAGACTGGTAACATCCATCGCAACCCACACAGCGTGGTTTTGCTATCACTGTGCGGCAGGTGTTTCGATGCAAACCTTGCTATGTGCAGAAAAATTACGCAATGTCTGCCCGGACCCAAGTGCTGCCTGGATCGACGCATCCCTCTCCTGTGGAGAGCAAAACACGATGCAAACCAACCCACCCAGAGAAGGCGTGGTCTCGCTTGCGGGTGAGAAATCGATGCACCGCTTACCCTTTTTGATGCACACTCGCCGGTGCATGTTATTTTGACACTGCCCAGATACTTTTCAACGCTAACAGTTTTATCTGTTTACAAAAGGATTTAAGACTCATTTGCTTTTAAAATTAATGTCTTGACTTGTGTATGTTGGATTTTTGTCGTTTTGCTCTTGTTTTGTTAGATAAATATTTTCTATTTTTCTAAAACCATTTTGTAGTGTTTGCATGAAGTCACTGTGGGTGTTGGTACAAATACTTTATACCTAGCACTCTGAAGTTAACCCTGCCTGCTCGTGCCAAGCTGCCAAGGGGGTGAGCGGAGGTTAGCCGAGGGTGATTCTCCTTTATCCTGAATAGAGTGAGGGTCCTTGCTTGGACAGGGGGTAACCAAAGATCCCATTTCTAACTCTAATAGAGTACCAGTTGAAGCTCTTATACAGAAGATGCCAACATAGAACTTGACCTATTATATGTTGCAACATCTGTTTGATCAGTACAGATAGATTGATGACTAAGGCCCTCATTATGACATTGGCAGTAAATTCCACTTACCGCCATGCCGACTGCCTCCAACATACCGCCGCTGCAGCGCATATCCGCTAACCATATTATGACACACACACCTAGCAATACTTCACTATTCAGACACACACACAAATCCGCCAGCCCAAAGGTCAGTGATAAAATGCAGTAACAAAACCCACACCATTACTTCAACAGAACAACGCCCATTACATTATGATCCACGAATCACCACGGTGGGCATTCAATGGCGGTAAACCATTGGTGGTACATACCGCTGCGCTCAAAAAACACACACACTAACAGAACAACAACACATTGGACTATTCAAACTACACACACCTGACACCCATACACATACCACACCCACACAACTATAAAACACACACCCACAGTACCCACAAACCTTTACAACTACAAACCATTGCCAACAGACTGACATCACGACTATCAACAAGACCAGACTCACACACCACCATCACCTATACACCACCCACGCACCTCACAACACATACCCCAACATATCACCCTACACACCCTCACACACACCACTCACACTCATGGCAACACAACAACACCCCAGATTCCCTGAGGAGGAGCTGAGAGTCATGGTGGATGAAATCATCCGGGTAGAGACACAGCTATTTGTATCACAGGTGCAGCAGATATCCATTGCTAGGAAGATGGAGCAATGGCGGAGAATCATGGATGGGTCAACGCCGTGGGACAGCCCCCAGAACAAGGGATGATATCAGGAAGAGGTGGAATGACCAACGGGGGAAGGTACTTTCCATTGCAGCAGGACACCAACTTGCCCCACAACTAACAACATGGGAGGAGTAAGTCTTGGCAATCATGCATCCTGAGGACCTGGCAGGAGTAGCAGGAGGGCTGGAATCTGGTAGGTCAACTCTCTATTACTATCATCCCCCTACCTGCATGCCAACACATACCCCCACCCTCAATCCCATCATTCCACCACTTCCCACACACCCCACCATCACATCACACTCATCCCAATGCCAAGCCCTACATGCTCTACCAATGCATGGACACCACTCACAACCCTGCATGGACACTCATCACTAAAGCATGCACACTAGAGACAATCTCTTAGCCTACCAAATAAAAACTCACACAAGGCAAAGCTGCCAGCGCAATAACAACTATAGAGGGCAACCCACCCATGCACAAGATCACACACAGAAACAATAACACTGCATTTACATTCCCAAAGGTATCCCAGCCAATGTCACCGGAGAAGAGGTGCCAGCAACATCCAGTCCCCCCACACAAGAGGCCCACAGTGATGACAGCAGTTCTACTCGCCTGGATCTGGATGACCAACCTGGCCCATCAGGGACCTCTGGACAGTCGGTTACCCAGCCACAGTCTCAAACAACCACATAGCCTCCCCCCATCAGGAAACACCACCACAGCACCCAACCAGCAGGCCCATACCTCTGTCCCCAGGACACTTAAATCAGCAGTGTGTCCACCACTACAGGGACCCCAGGGTACCCCACAAACCCAGGACATCAGGGACCTGGGGTCAGTGGCAGTGGGCACACGGCTCAGGGTACAGAGGCACAGGACCACAGGGAAGCTGGGAGGACTGCTGTGTGACAGGGGGAAGCCAGGCCCAGGGAACCGACCCTCCAGGAGGCACTCACCGCGATCCTGGGAGCCTACCAACATTCTCAGGATACGCTGGGCCAGATTCTGAACAAGATGCAGGAGAACATGCAGCTGCAGGAAGGACAGTACCGGGGGATCAGGGAGGACTTGAAGTCCATTAACACCACCCTGGTCTCCATTGCAGGGGTGCTGGCAGACATGGCCAACAGTATGAGGGAGAGAGAGGCAAACCACCGGGCCCCTGCCACTAGCCAGACATCTGAACTGACTTCCACCTCCGCTGCCATTAGTGGACAGGAGGCCCGCCACAGGAGCAACAGGCCACCAGCACCCCTCTCCCTGCAGAAGGTGCACGACCCCACAAACATTCCCTGTGATCCAGGCAGAAGACAGAGACTATTGCCAAGACTCCCACCAGGAAATAAGACTCTCTTGATTGTCACCCTTGTGTCCCACTCTGTCACCCTGTCCACCTTGAACTGCCATTGCTCCCCTTCCTATGCCACCTTGGGCACTGCACCTGTGATACATATAGACTGGACTCTACCCTAGAACTGTTTCCATCATCAATCCAGCCCATTGAACTACCCCCTCTTCTTCAGAGCACTGCAATAAACACACTTTGAAAAAATACAAGTTTGGTGTATGTCAAATGATTTCAAAATGTATTTGTTTAACTAGGTTCAAACATTGCAATTCAACTGTACAGTAATGTTTACATAGGAAAGACCTGTAGTTGCCTGCACTGAACACACCAGGATCAATAGTGAGGCACCAACATCTGCAAACAGAGATGCCAAAGGGTACAGTGAGTGGGCATAGAAGTAAGAATTCACAGCCTGCCCGTGACAATGTTACACATCAAACTGTAAATGAAATGTGAAATAACACTGTCTTACCTGTGTGTCATTGGAAGTACTGAAAAATGACTGCACTTCTGTTGTCCTCATCCACATCCTCTGCCTCCTCAGCTTCACTGTCCACAGGGTCCACTGCTGCCACATGGCCATCTCTAGCCTCTATATCAAGCAGAAAAGGCACATGGTGGTGCAAGGCAAGGTTGTGCAACATACAGCATGCCACGATGATCTGGCAGACCTTCTTGGGTGAGTAGTACAGGGATCCACCAGTTAGATGGAGGCAACGAAACCTGGCCTTCAGGAGGCCGAATGTCCTTTCTATTATCCTTCTTGTTTGCCCATGTGCCTCTGCCCTTGTCCTGGGATTCCTCACACGGGTCAGTAGCCATGAGAGGTTGGGGTAACCAGAGTCACCTGTAAATATTGAGGGACTGTTAGCCACACACTCACCCTTAGGGCCCACAACATACCCATACACCAACATGCATTGGGTGGGAACCAGGGCTCACCTATTAGCCACACCCTGTGCCTCTGGAGTAGGGCCATGACATTTGGGATGCTGCTATTCCTTAGGATAAAGGCATCAAGCACAGACCTAGGATACTTAGCAGTGACGTGGAAGATGTACTGGTCATTCATGAACATTCATGGAGTGAAAACTCTTTCGATTTCTGAAGACCTGTTCATTCTGCCGGGGGGGCACAAATGCAATATGTGTTCCAACAGTTGCCCAATGATGTTGGGGATATGTCCCATTGCAGAGAAATCAGCTTTCACTGTTGCCAAATCCTCCACCTGGGGGAAAAAGATGTAGTTGCACATGCGTTTAATCAGGGCAGCCAAAACTCTGGTCAGCACTATAGAGAACATTGGTGGTGACATTAAAGCTGCAAGGCCCACGGTCACTTGGAAAGAACCAGTTGCCGGGAAATGGAGCACAGAAAGCACTTTCAGAGGAGGGGGGATCCCGGTGGGGTGACGGATAGCAGATATCAGGTCAGGCTCCAATTGGGCACACAGCTCTGTGATTGTGGCCCTGTCAAGTCTATAGGTGAGGATAATGTGCCTGTCCTCCATTGTTGCCAAGTCCACCAGGGGTCTGTACACAGGGTTATGTCTCCATTTCCTAATCATCCGCAGCGGTTGCAATCTATGTGGCAAAAGAGTGAGCAGCTGGTCATTATCTATACATAGCAACCACTACAGTTCTCTGCATATTGTGATTGTTACATTATTTAGGTGTGATAGGTCCAAAATGTGAATTTGTGTAATGTGGCGCAGTTAGGCTCCATGGCCTGCACCCCCCCTGAAATGGCGTCTGCCTGTCCAGTATGGAGGGACAGGTGGAGGTGAAGTAATTCCACTGACGTTGTGCGCCATTGCGGGAGGCGGTCGAGAACCGCTGTGCAGCTCGTCATTGGTTGTAAATGGGCCATATGGGGTACAGGGGCCAATGGTGATGTATGCCAGCAGTGATGGTATGCACTGCAGCTAACGTGACCACCATTTTCTATCTGTTCACTCACTTACTACCTGACCTTCAACCGGAGAGGACCTACACTTCATGTGCTGCTGTGACCTGTGTCTGGAAGCGACCATGGCTTGTGTGACTGGGGAAAGGGCCCCTGCCTTCACTTTGGTGGAGTTAGAGAGGGTGGTGGATGGGGTCCTACCCCAGTACTCATTGCTGTATGGCACTCCAGACCAACAGGTGAGTACACAGTGAGTACAATGCATGGGCCATGAAAGCATGGAGTGCTCTGTGTGAAGGCCTCGTGCAGGGGGGGATTGTGGATGGGCCATGGTCAGCGTGCAGCATGCCATGTATGCTGGGCCATGTCTGTGCTAATGGAGATGGGAAGGGGCATGGTGGGCCATAAGTGTAACAGGCAGGACGGTCGGACTAATACCTTTCCCTGTGTGTATTTCCCTGTAGGTCAGCGCCCATCAAAAGAAGGGTATAAGGCGTGCCATCACCAAGGATGTGCGGACTCTGGGGGTCTACGGCAGGCAGAGCACCCACAGTCAGAAACGGTGGGAGGACCTGAGACGCTGGGCACGGAAGACGGCAGAGGCCCTGCTGGGGATGGCCTTCCAACGAGGAATTGGTGCCCGACGATCCCTGACCCTCCTGATGGCCCGCATACTGGCGGTGGCCTATCTGGAGCTAGATGGGCACTTGGGGGCATGTAGGAGGCTGGCCTGGCTTATAGTGGGTACCTGAGGGTACTTACACCTTGTGCCAGGTCCAGTTATCCCTTATTAGTAGATTAGTAGTGTTCTAGCAGCTTAGGCTGATAGAGGTAGCTATAGCAGAGCAGCTTAGGCTGATCTAGAAGACATGCAAAGCTCCTACTATACCACTTATATCATATAGGTACCATATCACAAGAAACACAATACTCAGAGTTACTAGAAATCAAGGTACTTTATTTTAGTGACAATGTGCCAAAATACCTCAGAGGATATACTCCCTTAGGAGGTAAGTAAAATACACAAAATATACACACAAACCAAATCAGGTAAGTAAACAGTTAGAAAAGTAGTGCAAACACTGTAGAATACAATAGGATGCAATAGGCCTAGGGGCAACACAACCCATATACTCTGAAAGTGGAATGTGAACCACAAATGGACCCCTAGGCTAGTGTAGTGTGTAGAGGGTCACTGGGAGTGTAAGAAAACACTAAGGGTGTCCAAGATACCCCACCCCAAGACCCTGTAAAGTAGGAGTAAAGGGCAACTACTTCCCCAAAAACACCCTAAACTCGTGATAGAGGATTCTGCAAAGACAACAACAGACTGCAAAGCACTGAAGACGGATTCCTGGACGTGAGGACCTGCAAAGAAAGGAGACCAAGTCCAAGAGTCATGAAAGTGTCCAGTGGTGGCAGGAGCCCACTAAACCCCGGATGAAGGTGCAAAATGGATGCCTCCAGACTGAAGAAGCTGAAGATTCTGCAACAATGAAAAGGTGCTAGGAACTTCTCTTTTGTGCAGAAGATGTCCCACGGAGTGCTGGAGGACACAGAGTTGTTTCTTTAGAGAAAGATCACAAACAAGCCTTGCTAGCTGCAAAGGTCACGGAAGGACCAGGATGTCGCCACTTGGGAGAGGTGACAGAGGGGGCCCTCTGCAACACAGAGAGCCCATGCACAGGAAGGCAGCACCTGCAGAAGTACTTGAACACAGGTTCAAGAAAACTGAGCACATCAGTCGTCTCAACACTACAAAAGAGGGTCCCACGAAGCCGGTGGTGAACTCAGCGAGTTGACCAATGCAGGACGGAGTGCTGGGGACCTGGGCTAGGCTGTGCACAAAGGATTCCTTGTAAAAGTGCACAGAAGCCCTATCAGCTGCAGTTCAAATCAAAATCAAATCAAATCAAATCAAATCAAAAAACATTTATAAAGCGCGCTACTCACCCGTGAGGGGGTTACTGCTGCTCGAAGAGCCAGGTTTTGAGCTGCCTCCGGAATGCAGAGTGGTCCTGGGTGGTCCTGTGGTTGGCAGGGAGGGAGTTCCATGTCTTGGCCGCCAGGTAGGAGAAGGATTTCCCATCTGCCGTGGTGCGGCGGATGCGAGGGACGGCGGTGAGTGCGAGGTTGGCGGAGCGAAGTTCACAGGTGGGCGTGTAGAAACTGAGGCGACGGTTGAGGTATTCGGGTCCCTTGTTGTGGAGGGCTTTGTGTGCGTGGGTGAGGAGACGGAAGGTGATCCTTTTGTTGACGGGAAGACAGTGCAGGTGTCTCAGGTGGGCGGAGATGTGGCTGTGGCGGGGTATGTCGAGGACGAGGCGGGCGGAGGCGTTTTGTATTCGCTGAAGACGTTTCTGGAGTTTATCGGTGGTTCCTCTGTATAGGGTGTTTCCGTAGTCCAGGCGGCTTGTGACGAGGGCGTGGGTCACAGTTTTTCTGGTGTCGGCGGGGATCCAGCGAAGATCTTTTGGAGCATGCGGAGAGTGAGGAAGCAGGAAGATGATATGGAGTTGACTTGTTTGGTCATGGTGAGAAGTGGGTCCAGGATGAATCCGAGGTTGCGTGCGTGGTCTCAGGGGGCTGGTGCGGTGCCAAGGGCCATGGGCCACCAAGAGTCGTCCCAGGTGACTTATAAGTTACTTAAGTGCAGTGTAAAATGGCTGTAAAATAACGTGGACGTTATTTCACTCAGGCTGCAGTGGCAGGCCTGTGTAAGAATTGTCAGAGCTCCCTATGGGTGGCAAAAGAAATGCTGCAGCCCATAGGGATCTCCTGGAACCCCAATACCCTGGGTACCTCAGTACCATATACTAGGGAATTATAAGGGTGTTCCAGTAAGCCAATGTAAATTGGTAAAATTGGTCACTAGCCTGTTAGTGACAATTTGAAAGTAATGAGAGAGCATAACCACTGAGGTTCTGGTTAGCAGAGCCTCAGTGAGACAGTTAGTCATAACACAGGTAACACATTCAGGCACACTTATGAGCTCCATGGCCTGCCTAGCAGGGTCCCAGTGACACATACAACTGAAACAACATATATACAGTGAAAAATGGGGGTAACATGCCAGGCAAGATGGTACTTTCCTACAGTCATGGTGAGAAGTGGGTCCAGGATGAATCCGAGGTTGCGTGCGTGGTCTGAGGGGGCTGGTGCGGTGCCAAGGGCCGTGGGCCACCAAGAGTCGTCCCAGGCGGACGGGGTATTTCCGAGGATGAGGACTTCCGTTTTTTCTGAGTTCAGTTTCAGACCGCTGAGTTTCATCCATTCTGCGACGTCTTTCATTCCATCTTGCAGGTTGGTCTTGGAACTGGTGGGGTCCTTGGTGAGGGAAAGTATCAGCTGAGTGTCGTCGGCGTAGGAGGTGATGTTGATGTTGTGTTTGCGTATGATGTCGGCGAGGGGGCTCATGTAGACATTGAGGAGAGTCGGGCTGAGCGAGGAGCTTTGTGGGACGCCGCAGATGATCTTGGTGGGGTCTGAGCGGAACGGAGGGAGGTAGACTCTTTGGGAGCAGTTAGGGAGGAAAGAAGTGATCCAGTCCAGGGCCAGTCCTTGGATACCGGTGGAGCGCAGGCGGGATATTAGGGTTCGGTGGCAGACGGTGTCGAAGGCAGCCGAGAGGTCGAGGAGGATGAGGGCGACTGTTTCTCCATTGTCCATCAGAGTTCTGATGTCGTCTGTGACTGAGATGAGGGCGGTTTCTGTGCTGTGGTTGGCTCGGAATCAGGACTGGGAGGGGTCGAGTAGGGTGTTGTCTTCAAGGAAATTGGTCAGTTGCTTGTTGACGGTCTTCTCAATGACTTTGGCAGGGAAGGGGAGGAGCGAGATGGGGCAGAAGTTCTTCAGGTCGCTGGGGTCCGCCGTAGGTTTCTTCAGGAGGGCGTTGACTTCTGCGTGTTTCCAGCTCTCGGGGAAGGTGGGAGAAGCATACGAGCTGTTGATGATGGTCTGGAGATGAGGGGCGATGATGTCATCGGCTTTGTTGAAGATGAAATGTGGGCAGGGGTCCGAGGGGGCACCGGAGTGGATGGTGTTCATGGTAACTTTGGTCTCCTCTGCGTTCACATAGTGCACAGGCTTACTGTCTAGAGAGGGGATGCAAGGACTTAATTCCTCCAAATTTGGACAGTTGGACCACTGGACAGTCTGGGTCACTTGGGTCCACCACCTGTGTTCCAGGGGCCACGCTCATCAGGATAAGAGGGGTCCCAGAGTACCAGTGATGCTGAAGTTTGGTGCCTGCTGGAGCAGGGGGAAAGATTCTGTCAACCTACAGGAGATTTCTTCATGGCTTTCAGTACACCACCAGGAAACAGTCGAGAAAGCCAGCAGGATTAGGCGCTACAATGTCGCTGGTAGTCTTCTTGCTACTTTGTTGCAGTTTTGCAGGATTCTTGGACCAGTCAGCGGTCGATCCTTGGCAGAAGTAGAAGAGGGAGATGCAGAGGAACTCTGGTGAATTCTTGCAAGTCGTTATCTGAGGAAAAGCCCACAGGAGAGACCCTGAATAGCCCTCAGAGGAGGATTGGCCACCTAGTCAGTAAGCGCCTTTCAGGAGTGGTCTCCGACGTCACCTGCTGGCACTGGACACTCAGAGATCTCCATTGTGCCCTCACACCTCTGGATTCAAGATGGCAGAGGTCTGGGACACACTGGAGGAGCTCCGGGCACCACCCCTGGGGTGGTGATGGACAGGGGAGTGGTCACTCCCCTTTCCTTTGTCCAATTTCGCACCAGAGCAGGGACTGGGGGTTCCCTGAACCAGTGTAGACTGGCTTATGCAAGAAGGGCACCATCTGTGGCCTTCAAAGCATTTCCAGAGGCTGGGAGAGGCTACTCCTCCCCACTCCTTAACACCTATTTCCAAAGGGAGAGGGTGTAACATCCTCTCTCAGAGGAAATCCTTTGTTCTGCCTTCCTGGGACTGGTCTGCCCAGACCCCAGGAGGGCAGAACCCTGTCTGTGGGGTGGCAGCAGCGGTAGCTGCAGAGCATACCCCAGAGAGCTGGTTTGGCAGTACCCAGGGTCCATGGTGGTGCCACGGGAAGGCATGGGATTGGCACCCCAATACCAGATTTGGCATTGGGGAGACAATTCCATGATCTTAGACATGTTACATGGCCATATTCGGAGTTACCATTGTGAAGCTAGATATAGGTTTTGACCTATATGTAGTGCACGCATGTAATGGTGTCCCTGCACTCACAAAGTCTGGGGAAATTGCCCTGAACCATGTGGGGGCACCTCTGCTAGTGCAAGGGTGCCCTCCCACTTAGTGACTTTGCACCTAACCTTCACTAAGTGAGGGTTAGACATATAGGTGTCTTATAAGTTACGTAAGTGCAGTGTAAAATGGCTGTGAAATAACATGTGTGTTATTTCACTCAGGCTGCAGTGGCATTCCTGTGTAAGTTCTTTCTGAGTTCCCTATGGGTGGCAAAAGAAATGCTGCAGCCCATAGGGATCTCCTGGAACCCCAATACCCTGGGTACCTAGGTACCATATACTAGGGCGTTATAAGGGTCTTCCAGTGTGCCAATTGCCATTGGTGAAAATGGTCAATAGCCTATAGTGATTTTTAAGGCAGAGAGAGCATAAGCACTGAGGTTCTGATTGGCAGAGCCTCAGTGACACAGTTAGTCACTACACAGGTACACACATTCAGTCCACAAACTATGAGCACTGTGGTCCTGACTAGCAGGATCCCAGTGAGACAGGCAAAAACAAACTGACATACATGTAAAAATGGAGGTAACATGCCAGGCAAGATGGTACTTTCCTGCAGGGCATCACAACAGCAACAAGGGGGTGAATACAGTGCCCTTCATTAAAAATTACGTCTGGTGGGGTGGTATCCAGGTGGGGTGTGTAGGTCTTGTGTGTGCCCCTAGGCGAGGCCTGAGATTGCAAAGTAGGTCCCATGTTGGGCAGGGTTCCGATTTGAAGGTCCTCCAAGCAAGCTAGTAGGCATCCACTACTGGGCAGAGATCTGTCAGCCTCAGGTATGCTGCAATTAGCATTAGGTGTCCCTATCCATAGGCTGCTGACAAGCATTGTGACTGGTAGTACATTACCCAATGCGTAGGGCTGTTCCCTGTGTGTTGTGTACGCCAACGGTGGTGTTGGTGCCGCCATTGACCAAGTGTATCTTTTGTCTCTCCCCCATTTTTTGTTTTGTCACCGTGCCCTTATGTGCATTAGAATCATCTGGCGGCGGAGCAGAGGCACCTGTGACGGAGGGAGCTGCATCCCACATGGGCCTGGAAGCCGAATCCACAGAGGGTGAGGGCACCAGTGGGACGGAGGGCGAGGGGAGCACCACGACGGGGACAGGAGGGGAGACCACACACAGCGACTCCTCCTCCGATGGAAGCTCCCTGGAGGTGGCCGACTCCTCTGTGTCCAACCCAACAACAGGTACAGCCGCCACCCCCCTACCAGCACCGCCCTCCCAGCAGCCCCTCAGCGTGCTTCCCATGCCTGCTTACCTAGATGGGTGGGCATCTCCTTCACCCCAAGCCCTGCTGCCCTCAGTGAGGAGGCTATTGACCTCCTGAGATCCCTCACTGTTGGGCAGTCAACCATACTGATGCCCTCCAGGGTGTGGAGAGGCATTTGCAACAAACAAATGCATACCTGGAGGGCATTCACTCTGGCATGGCAGACCAACAGTGAGCATTTCAGGCTCTGGCCTCTGCACTGATGGCTGCCATTGTCCCTGTTTCTAGCCTCCCCCCTCCAACTTCCTCTGCCCAGTCTCACTCCCCTCAACCCCAGCCTATCCCAAGCACACCTTCAGACCAGCATTCACCCAAATCACCACACAAAAGTGGCTCAGGCAAACATAAGCATCACACTTCATCTCACAGTCACTCACACAAACACCATCCCCCTGCAGACACACCAACATCCACTGCCTCCATTGTGTCCCCCTCATCCTCTTCGTCCACCCCCCAGTAATGTCTCCACTCACACCTACATGCACAACATCCTCATCCACTTCCTCCATCACCAGCACGCCCATCACAACACACCTCTCACGAGCAGTCCCCACCCCCACAATAATGCGCATGTCCCCTGTGTCCTCTCCCAGTGTGTCTGTGACCACTTCTCCCAAAGTGCATACATGCAAGCACCCACCGACCCAACAGCCATCCACCTCACAACAGCATCCGTCCCATGCACCTGCACCCAAACTTAGCAGACAGACACCTCCTATAACCACTCCCTCTTCCTCCACTCCCAAACCCTCTCCCTCTTCCCGCCTCAGTGTGTCTAAGAAGCTTTTCCTGGCAAAAATTGACCTCTTCCCTACCCCTCCCCATCCTTCCCCTCGGGCCAGGGTGTCCAGAACCCAGGTTAGGCACCTCAGCCACCAAGTCACCGTCTGCTGTGGTACCTGCAACTCCCAGAGGCTCAAAAGGGGCACCTGTCAGACTAGCCAGTGTGCCACCAACCCCTGCAAAGGACAAAAGCATTCCACCTCCTGCCAAGGTGAGGAAGGGGCCAGCATGCAGAAACGGCAAGGAGCACAAACCACTGAGCAAGGCCTCCTCAAAAACTCCAGCTGCCAGAACCAAGGTCACACCACCATCAGCCAAGGTGAGGAAGGAGCTCAAAACACCAGGCAAGGCATTTCAGCTGTCGGAGGCCGCAGGTGAAGGCCTGATGGCTACCAGCACAACCGCCACCCCTGCCACCAGCACCGGGGCGAGCACCGCCAGCAGCCCCGCCGCAAGCACCGCCACCTGCACCTCCGCAAGACCCACCGCAAGCACAGCCACCTGCACTGCCGCTAGCACCACTACTGTCAACAGCAGCAGCCCCAGTGGGCAGCTATCCAAGGCTGCAGGAGAAGGGCTGGAGCCTCCCTCCACCACTGGCAGCCCCGGCACCTGTAGGGCCACTACAAGCAGCAGCAACCCCAGTGGCAAGCCATGTGAGGCTGCAGGACAAGGGCTGGAGCCTCCCACCACCACTGGCAGCACCAGTACAACTACCAGTTTGCAGCCTCAGCCGCCGCAGGATGGAGTCTAGCCCTGCCTCCAAGGACTCTCATGCCACCTGTCCCGTGCAAATCTCGTACCTCAGACACCCAGGTGAGGGAATTTCAACTGCTGCACCCCAAGTGTTTCTTCACTGGGCACTAAGCCCCCTCCAGAACCAGTGGAGAAAGGCATCCACTCACCCCCTCCTTGGTAGGAAGAAGCACACTGGGCACTAACCCCCCTCCAGAACCAATGGAGAAAGGCATCCACTCACCCTCTCTTTGGCAGGAAGAAGCACACTGGGCACTTAGGCCCCTCCAGAACCAGTGGAGAAAGGCATCCACTCACCCCCTCCTTGGCAGGAAGGAGCACACTGGGCACTAAGCCCCCTCCAGAACCAGTGGAAGATGTCACCCACTTGAGAGACTGTGTCTTTGAACTGCCCAGGACCAAGCAGTGGGCAAACCACCCACTTGAGAGACTGTGGCTTTGAACACCCCAGGACCAAGCAGTGGGCATTTCACCCACTTGAGTGACTGTGTCTTTGAACTCCCCAGGAAATAGCTGTGGGTATTGAGGCCCTTCGAGGAGCAGTGGCGTTTTTCCATCTTCCGGCTGAGGTGCCCCCCCTTCCCTGTCCCCCTAAGGTGCCTGTGTATTTTCGAAATGATGCCCCTGTAGTGTTCTCTCCGTATTGAGGCAGGAGACAAGTGTAGGCTTGGCCCATGACTTTTTGGCCCAGTGGCCCACTGACTTTTTCATGGACAGTGTACGTCCTTATGTACATATTGTATAGTTTTGGTAAATACTGTTTCTCAAATTGTTACGTATATCTGCCTATTTCCAATATATCACTGATTTAACTCAATTCCTTTTGTCCTTGCGTACTTCCAGGGCATTACGGGGTGTAAATGTAATGTTGCTGCATGTGTTTGTGGGTGTTTGGTGTTGTGGGTGAGGGTAAGGATGGAAGTGTTGCGTGTGTGTTTCACTCTCTCCCCCCCATGTGCTAGGTGAAGTACTCACGTGGTCGTCGCAGCCGCCTTTGGTATTCCTGATAGATGAGGAGGTAGACCATCATCGGCAGAACCTGTAGCTCAGGCCCCACGGCTTCCTGGTTCTTCATTGATTGTAAAGAGGTGAGTGGTTTCCCTTCAGAGTAGTGTTTCTGCTGTGCTTTTCATGGCATTGGTACTGCCCTGGAAAAGCTGGTGGATAGGCGGGTTGTGATGTGGTGGGTGGTACATTGTCCTCCGCCTGGCTGTTGGCAGTGACCACCACGGTGTTTGTTGCTACCGACATGGCGGTCGGAGTGTTAACGTGGCTGTCTATGTTGGCGGTTTCCACCATGGCCTATGTCTTCTGAATTGCAGCCCCTTGTTAACTCTAAACCAAAGAGATATCTTGAGATGTATGCTACTGAAGACACCAACAAACTTTTTGCATTAAATTATATGCCTTTAATTACTAAGATTAGAATGCTATTTTAAAAATTGATGGCCTTTCCTTTATAAATAATGGGCAGAATTGAGTTGATACTTGTCCATTTTACTGCTTTTTTATTTTTGAAGCACTGCTTTACAAATTACGTTTTTTAGAGAAAAAAAGGAATGTTTTCAACCTTCATTTGGATAGCTAAATAGATGGGGGCCTGAGACTACCAAATTTGAAGGAATACTATTTTGCCTGATTTGCACATTTTGTTTATCAATGTTTTAATTCCCGTTGTGTTGAGAGACAAACCAATAATCATTTTCTAGATTTAAGTTTTCAGAAATATAGAATCAAAGTTTTTTTATGTTTAACAAAATCTTCTAGAGGTTGCCGAAATGAAAATAACAGTTTTAACAATGTTATGATATCCCTGCTGTCAGTGGTGTAACTAAGCTAGCCGACATTACAACTGGACGTCTTACCCTATTGAACAAAAAATGGTCCATAGATGACAGGCTAATGAATAGTATGCTAATGTGGATTTTTTAAACCTCAACAATTGGGAAAACTGGGTCGATATAGAACCTGGTATAAGGTATGTAAAAACATTTATACAGTGGTCCTACATCCAAACTGCACATTTTGCAAAGCGGTTTAGTGATGGATTTGATTGAGACTCAAACCCAAAGGCCCATGAAGTATTGAAAGGCTAAACTAGCAAACTATAAAGAACTTGAGGTCTTCGATAAAATACAACAGAGGTGGCAGTCAAAGGAAGAATTACATATAGAGTAAGAGTCTTGGTGTAGGATAAATCCATATAATTTCTCTCTGTTAAAAGGGGTACATTTTCATTGTATGCAATTCTGTGCCAAGTGACTGCTCTAGAATGCCAGCCTTATTACATAAAATGAAACCAAATTGCTTTTAGGGCCCAGAGGGAACTGGACCCACATTATTTGTCAATGCCCAAAGCTAACAAAATTCTGGTCCTCCAATCAGGAGTAATGCAGGCTCACACTGAAAGTAGATTTTCCCAGTTATCTGCTTTTAGTAATAATGGGATATTCTTCCAATGTAAAGTAGATATTGGATCATAGTAAAAAGTATTCATGATCACTCGAATTGAGAGACCTACAATTTTGCAGAATTGGAAAACCAACCTAACACCCACATTTGAACACTTAGAGTGGAGCCTCGACCAGCTGGACCTTTATTATAAGTAATTAACCATTTAACTATTTAGGACTTTATAATTTTTTTATGTGTATATATACATACATATATACATACTTCTTGTTTGTGCATGTGAGAAAGGGCCTCTTTTTACATAGTAGCCCCCCACTGTTTTGCCTGGAAAATGATGTGATTTCAAACTGTAAGTGTCCTATGCCCCTGCTAACCATGTTTCCAGGGCCAGATCTCTTCTTTAAAACTGTACTATGTTTGGCACTTCAGCCACCCTTATATGTCCCTAGTAAATGGTCCCTCTGGCGCTCAGGGCATGGGTACTGAAGTGGCACCCACAGAGCTATAACACAAATTGCACCACTCTAAGAGGCCCACATCATGCAGACTGCCATTGCAAGTGCATGCCAAGGTATACTTTAAAGTTGCAAACTCGAGATGGCACTCAATAAGGGTGCTATGTCCACTAACACTACATGCCATATAGGTAAGTCACCCCTCTGGCCGACCTTCCAGCCATAAGGCATGGTGCACTATAGTGCATGTGATAGCATATGTGTGCATGAGCTACTGTGTCTTTGCCAAACCTTAAGACATAGTAAGTGCATAGGGAAAGTATCGCAAATCTATGTGCTGGATACTGGTCATTACAAGTTCCCCAGCAACATGATGACCTCTCTGAATACTGGGTTGTTTGGTATTAAACAACTCAGAATAATAAACCCACACTGATGCCAGTGTTGGATGTATTATAAAGTTTACCCGGAGGGCACCTCCACTGTCTGGACTCCTGGAGAGAGAGCCTCTGCTCTCAGGATCCAGATCACAAAGGCCCAAATTTAAAGATGGCCTTGCGGCATCTAACTCTACATTAGCATCATTTTTCTGATGCTAATGTGGTGTAGATTGCCAAAAACGCCACGTCATATCTACCAAATGGCACAATGCATGCATTGCACCATTGTGCAACCCTTTGTGCCACATTATTAATGTGTCATGCATAATGTATGCAAATGGAGTGTGTAGGAAAGCACTCTCCTTTTGGCATGTTACCCCCAATTTCTGCCAGATGTCAGTGTGTTTTTGACTGTATCACTGGGATCCTGCTTATGGTTTATGACCTGCTTGTCCATATGTTTTACTGTTTTCTAATTTTGTCACTGGAGTCCTGCTAATCAGGACCCCAGTGATCATGCTCTCTCTGGTTCCAAATTTGTCCTTACATACTGGTAACCCAGTATTCCACTCCAAATTGGCATACTAGTCCTCCTTTAAAAGTCCCTAGTATATGGTACCTAGGTACCCAGGGCATTGGAGATTCAGAGGATCCCTATGGACTGTAGCATTACTTTTGCCACCCATAGGGAGCCCATGCAAAGGCTTCCACGGGACTGCCATTGCAGCCTGTGTGAAATAGTGCATGCACTATTTCATAGCCATTTTCACTGCACCAGGGGCCAGATGTAGCAAATGTTTTTCCCCATTCTGTGTCTATGGGAAAACGTGTTCGTACATATGGCCCTAGGTCACTTATAAGTCACCTATATGTCAAGTCTTCCAACCCTGAATGCTGGGTGCAACGTACCTGTGTGTGAGGGCACCCTTGCAGTAGCAGAGGTGCCCCCACGTCGTCCAGGCCCATTTTCCTAGACTTCGTGAGTGCGGGGATGCCATTTTACGTGTGCACTGGACATAGGTTAATACCTACGTCCAGCTTCACAATGGTAACCCTGAATATGACCAATACTGGGAATTGGACCCCAATACTGATTCCAGTATTGGTTGCACAATCCCATGCACTCTGGGGGCTCCACAGTGGACCCCCAGTACAGTACTGCCATACAAGCCTTCTGAGGTTTTCCAGGCAGCCCCAGTTGCTGCCACCTCACAGACAGGTTTCTGCCCTCCTGTTACTTGAGCAGATCAAGGCCAGGAAGGCAGAACAAAGGATTTCCTTTGGAAGAGGGATGTTACACCATCTCCCTTTGGAAATAGGTGTTACAGGCATGGGAGGGGTAGCCTCCCAGAGCCTCTGGAAATGCTTTGAAGGGTACAGATGGCGCCCTCCTTGCATAATCCAGCCTACACCAGTTCAGGGACCCCAGTCCCTGCTCTGGCACGAAACTGGACAAAGAAAAGGGGAGTGACAACTCCCCTGTCCATCACCACCCCAGGGGTGGTGTACAGAGCTCCACCAGTGTGTCCCTGGGTTTTGAAATTGTAGATTCCACAGTGGTGGGGCACTCTAGGAGCATCTGAGTGGCCAGTGCCAGCAGGTGACATCAGAGACCCCTCCTGACATGTTTAGGTGACCAATCCCCCTCTTAGGGCTCTTTAGGGTCTCTCCTTTGGGTGTTTTGTCAGATACAGATTGCAAGACTTCAGCAGGAATCCTCTGCATCCTTTACTTAATCTTCTACCGATGTAACCACAGCTGAACCCTCCAGGAACTCTACAAACTACAACAAAGAAGCAAAGACGACTTCTGCAACATTGTAACTTCAGCTCCTGCCAGCAACTGCAACAGTTTCCAGGTCGTGCATCCTCCAAGGACTGCCTGACTTCAGCCGGAGTCACGCTCCTGCTTCAGCAGGCACCACTCTGCAGCAACAACCGGTGGGTTTGATCCCATCTCCAGATGACAAGTGTGGATCCAGCAACATGGGTGGTCGACTAAAGTGACCCCGACAGTCCCATGTTCCAGCTGACCAACTTTGGTGGAGGTAAGAGCTTGCCTTCCCACGCAAGACAGTACCCCCATGAAGTCCCATGATTTGTAGTTGCCAAGGCTTGTGTGTAAACGTCCAGTAAGTTCTTCATGCACAGCACAACTTAGACCCCCAGCACTTCATTCTGGGACCTACAGCGTCCTGGGTGATTCTCCGGCGGTGTGAGATCCCTTTGGGTTGTGCTGTATGGGCCTCCATTTGGACCTGCTTTGTCCCCGTGCTGTGGAATACCTGTGCATGCTGTCTGGTCTTCTGAAGGTTCTCTGAGTTGCTCAGAGTGCCTTCTGTCTCCCCCTCCTGGGGAGAGGCCACCAGGTCCATCCTGGTCCCAGGCAGCGCCATTTCCCACAAACAGCAAGCTTTGCATGTGCCAAGGCTTGTTGGTGGAATCCAACGCAAACCAGACTGCAATCATTTATCCGGTGTGGGACATTTTCTGCACCAACTATGAACCCGCATCTGTCTTCTTGGGTGCATAACTGACTTTGTCTTCTCACTGGTGGTTCTTCTTTTGCACCTTCAACCAGATTAGCAGGGGCTCCTGTTCTCCCTGCATTCCCCTATTTTAGTATATGGTTTGTGTTCCCCCTAGGCCCATTGCAATCTATTGTGACTTACACTATTTGCACTGTTTTCTGACTGTGTACTTACCTCTTTTTTGGGTTACTAGTTATATTGTGTATATTACTTACCTACTAAGGGAGTATAGTCTCTAAGGTATTTTTGGCATTTGTGTCACCAAAATAAAGTACTTTTTTTTGCAGAACACTGAGTATTTTCTTTCATGTGTGTGAGGACTGTGTGACTTCAGTGGTATTGCAAGAGCTTTGCATGTCTCCTAGTTCAGCCTTGGCTGCTCAGCTACAGCTACCTCTAGCCAGCCTAAGTTTCTAGACACTGACTACATTTCACTAATAAGAGATAACTGGACCTGGTATAAGTTGTAAGTACCTTTGGTACCCACCACTGACCACACCAGCCTCCAAAAGGGAGTTCCAACACAAGGAGGCCCAAAAAATGGCGCAATACAATTTACAAGATTTAATTTTAATTTTTGGTATCATTTTTTACACCTGCTGAAATCAGGCATTAAAAGGATGCACCCATTGTAATCAATGTGCCTCATTGCACTTTGCTCCACTAGCATTTTTTACGGTAATGGAGCAAAGATGCCACACAGCGTCAAAACCTTTGATGCTATTGTTCCTAATACTGCCATGGTGCACAGTAACTTGAATATGGCACACACATAGTGGCATTAGGGGAGTGCAAGAAAAGTGGTGCTTCAGGATGTGAAGTAACACTTTTCTTGAATATGGGCCAAAGCCTTTCCTGGGTGGAGGTGTTACATCTCCTCCCCCAGGCAGGCATCCTGCACCAGCGGTCAGATTCAAAGGCTTTCCTGCCTTTGATATCTGACCGATGCCTCTGCTGCTACCAGCAGATGGATGCCCAATGTTTTTTTCCTCACTTTGAGCTGGAAACCTGGTGGGAAATCGTAGCCAGAGTAGGAGTAGTGGACACCCCCAGCCTGCACTACCTCTTAGGTGTGGCAGGCGAGGTGACCTCTCCGTTTCATTTTCCTCCATCTTGGATGGTAGGAAAATAGCCAATAAGGGATAGGGATGTGATCCCTTCCCACTTAATGGGTGTATCCATCCAAGGTAGGGGGACCATTGGCCTCTACCAGGTACTCTCCCTAACGCCCCCTAAATGCAGTATTTAGTGGACATCCCTAGACCTACACATCAGATTCAATGGACACAAGAAGACCAGGAACAAAGAAGACCCAAAGCACAAGAACAGAAGTCATGCTGCACGCAGAAAAAGGCGCCTCTCCTAGGACTCGACAATCGCTGCTGAGGTGTCGCCTGGAAACCTGAGGGACTCTAAAAACCTCCAGCCTTCTGCAAATTGCTAGGAACCTCTCTCAAAGTGAAGGTATCACTCTCCTGCAATCTGAAAGCAAGTAACCAGTGAAGTCCAGTTCACTGACCGGCTGCTGACCAAAGAACTGGATCTAGCAGCCCACTCAAAATCCAAACAACAGACTTGAAGGACAAAGCCTACCAGTTTTCCAAGTTTGGTGGCACTGCACTTTTCAAAGCCTGAGATGCTCCATTGCCCGGGGTACTAGATTGCCAACATTGGACACCGAGAAGCAAAGTCCACTCTGGACTCTCAAAAGCCCAGAAGCAAGCACCAGTTGAGGGACTTCAGAACACTCAAGAACCACTCCCCAGAGTGGACCAGTGGACCTGCAATCTGACCTGCACCTGGCTCCAAGGACTCCCTGATACATAACTCTTGGCTAACCTATCTGCACTGCACCCGGCCCACCTAGCCCCTACATTGGAAACCCAGCTGTGCTATGGGGTCCCTAACCACTCGCAACCTCTACACTCCAAGGGGACCCACCAGACTCAATTAAGTTCAGCTATGCAGTGTGTTTCCAAGCAGTCCACTTCCACTTTTTGCACCAGCTCCAAGACTTTCAGCTGCAGCTCCTGCTTGAACTGGGAACCGTCTGAACTTCTCCAGCTGGCCCACAGGACATCACGACGGCCTCTACCTAAAAATAGGTGACACTTGTGGGAGCATTGCTTGTTTTCCATGCAATTTTAATGTTTTTCCCATTCATTCTTATTGTGCGTAATTATGTTAAAAAAGCATATATTTTCTAAACTTTGAAAAACCATAACAAAAAAAGTACTTACCATATATTGATGATCTTGGTGTTACAAAATGTTATAAAAATCGGAAGTATTTTTGTAAATTGGTCTCGAGTTATTCTTCTGAGTATGCGTCCACATTTATTGATTCTGTGTGTACAACAAATGCTCAGCACATCTCCAAGACTGGCCTAAATGCTCACCCACATTAGCACAAAAACAGAGCATTATGTGGTCTGCATTTTACCCCTCGATACCAAAGTGGGATTACTTGGACTCTCCGCCCAGTGTATGTCATTTTCTTACAGTACATAGTGAGCCAGCCTCTTATAGTACACCAGAGGAAATGAATGTGTATTATGTGATGTTTTTAAATATTTTGTGTAATGGTCCGATAGAGAAATATTCTCAGAAATATGCCGACATATCATGACCTGCATTTAAATTTAATGGTGGTCTTTTTTGCTTGCTTGTTATTTAGGAAATCATTTCCGATCAAAAATTAAATAAATCATTTGTAGCATTAATTATGAGCTTTTGTCTGCTGTGTTGCAAGTAGAAAAGGCCATTAAGAACTCAACTCTTGCTGTTGCTGCTAAAATGGGGGTCTCACAATGCCCTTTTAGTGAGCATAGTAGTAATTGTCAATAAGCCAGCAATGTGACTTACCAACACCCGTCCTGCTGGTTCTCCCCTCCAACTGCTGCCTCACTGACACTGCTGATGGCCCCGGAACATTTCATATTTCTGATGCTAGATACGCCCCCCCTTATTATTATTTAGCAACAAATTCACCAAAAAACAACCTCAATAGATCCCTACAATTCTATCTACTTCTATAATTCACGTCAGGAATTTTGTTGGCTAACTACGTTAGAAACGCCAGACAGTCTAGTCAAGCCAATCAAAAACATTTCATAATGGAAAGACAGAGCTAAATTGACTCCAATTTATTGAAGCGCGATGAAGGGGTGTAAGTATTGGTTAATGAAGGACATATGGTGAGGTCTTGATTGACAGATGCAATTGGACCGTCCTCGTACTACCTTTTAGCCATGCTGCACTGTTAGTGAAACTGCTCTTATAATATACTTCTGTATATATGAATGATAATACATACAATACAACATAGGGTGGCGGGGTCCATGGGCACTCTCTTATTTTACTGTTTGAGCATGAGCAAGAAAACATGCGTAGAAAAGCTTACTTGGGCATGCAATTTTCACTGTAGAGTACCTGTACTAAAATTTGTTCTCTTAGTGTTACAGTACCAGTCCACAAGATGTGTAATGCGGGAGGTGAAAACTTCCTAACAAAGTAGAAGAAAGCTAGGACAGGCAAGAGGAAGTCAGTTACAGAAACATGAAATATAGAAAAAACATTAGGATAATGCAGGGATAACAAGAATGTAACAAACCTTTGATAGAACCAAGATGGGCAGTGATTAAAAAGGAGAAAGGCACAGTATAATAAAAAGGAAAACATATTTTAAATAAGGAGAGATAAAAGTTAGGGAAATAATAACATTATAACAGGAGGACTTACTCGGACAAGCAGATCTGCCAGCTGCGGCACAGGTGATTGCACCTCCGTCTTCCTGACCCGCCTCCAAACTTGTCCTCTGATTATCATTGGGTGCTGAGGTAAGAAATAAAGAAGATAAAATTAGTGATACATTTAATCTCCCCAAAAATATTTTGACAGGCAAAGGCAAACTCAGCAACACTGCACTTTTCTAAATCAGATCACCTTTAGTGACAGTATTGAGTTCACCTGTTCTTAATTTCTAAAACCTAAGCCCTATTCCAAATGTCCTAAAACTAATGTACATTTGTAACTACAAATGCATTAAAACAAATGATATTTACTTCTGAGCCACCTATGATGGGTGAACTCAGTCTCCCTTTTCAATGCATGGATGCCTACTACACATCACTGGGAGTTTGTGATTGGGAGCTACATAAAGAAAGGCACAGAGAATGCTAACTCACTGATATTACTTACTACTAGTATCACTATCTTAGTTGCAGGACAGAGGAGTATGCATGGCTTCTTAAATATATGGCCCAAACAAGTGAGGACAAGTATGATTAGGTAGTGCTGAGCACCTGGCCAGCTCAAACTGGAAAACATTAAATTTGTCAGAAGGTAAACTGAACTTACCTTTGAGTGTGAGTAGCATGCTATTTGAAAAAAATAGGATTGTAAAACACAACAGATAAATTATTTTTTACCGAGCCCCCAATACTTTGATGCCCTACAGTTCGAACAGGTCCTGCTCGAGGTCCAGTATTCACCCAGTAGTGTGTTAACTTTTGCTGCTGTGTGTGCTGGACATCAGTACATCAGTCCATCCTTACCCACAGCAGTCGATGCTCCCCAGGGTGCATCCCCTCCCAGGTCTGCTGCTTGCTGCATGGAAGAGAGGTAGCACGGTTCATAAAAAACAAGTGCTGCCATCTGCACCCCTGAAAAACATGGCGCAATGCTGCAACCCTAGGAGGGGCAGATGACCGCAAGGTGTGTGGGTAGCAGCCACACTGGTGCCTCTGCTCCCCCTCTTTACCCTCATGCCCTGCTCTGCCATGGTGTTGGGTGGTCAAACTAAATGGAAGAAATAGGAAAAGGAGGGAAATAAGGAAAAACTAAAGAAGTAAAGGTATATCCAAAATGGCACCAAAAAGTCACGAAACCCCCCCAAAAATGACAAAAACATAGAATACACAAACACAAAGACACACACTGATACAAAAAGGGAAAATGAGGGGTGGATGAGTCACATAGAGGGAAGACTGAAAAGATTAAGGGTCAATTGAAACCACAGGGCCCAGGACCATGCACAGAACTGAAAACAAAATAGTCGCGCACAAACAAACTGCGTAGTAGGGTTTGCAGGCAGTTTTCCAGATTGCATCGTGGTACTAAATGTCAAAAACATAATGTGAATGGGTGTGTCAAGCAGCTCCCCCCACCCACAAAATTCCATGGAATCTCACTGAGTTTTCTGGCCTCTCCAAGGAATTCCACTTAACACAACTGGCAAGCTCTACCCAGGCCTAATTTTTATTACATGTATGTCACCCCAATGTAGGCCCTAGCTTGCCACAAAGGCAGGGTGCAGTGTATTTAAAAAGTTGGACATTTAGTTTTAAGTTTACTATGTCCTGGTAGTGAAAAAATATTAAATTTGTTTTTCACTAGAGTAGAATGTGTGAGTTGGTGATCCTTGAGGATGGGAGTCATCACTTCCATCAGGTGACAGCTAACGGGGTCCCAGTCACTGCTCCGATGGATACCATGGCTAGCCACACCATGGTAGTGGGAAGGGTAGTTTCCCCAGAATAGTACACTGGCTAAATGTGTAGGGTAGTACCAGCATATGGGCAGGATTTCTTCTAGCCGATGGCCCTGGAATCCCTAGAGTGCGGTGGGGAAGTAACCCAGAAGAATGTCATAGTTAGTCCCCTTCCCAGATGCCCACAGACTGCCTTCTAGGGAATGAGTTGCCCCCATTGTCAGGGGAACTGAGTGAGGTGGATGGCACAAGAACCCTAACAGTTCAGTCTTGTGGGCACACCACTCCCAAGTCACACCCAAAGGGTAGAATGGGCAACATCACTTTGTTGGCCATGGTGGTACTGTCTGCCTACTGAGATGCATCTGTTAGCCAGTTAAAGTTAGGTGCTGCACAGATGAGGTCCACAGATGAGGAGAAGGGTTCCCCTTGGGTCAGGTCAGTGGCTCAGGAGAGTATAGACAGATGGATCCAATTGGTTTCAGAAAAGTCTAGAACTGACAAGTGCCCCTGCAATAGACGGCCATTGTTCATGTTTTGTCACTGTAAAGAGTGATGCCTATCAAGGCATGGATTAGTCTACCCTGGCTTTAGGCTTGAGTGGGGTTGTGTTAGACCTGACCCTAGGGTAGGGCTAGCCCTAGAATTTGTGCCTTTTCCCTCAACTTTTTTATGAATTCATTTTTGCTGGTTTTAGGATTCTGTGCACTTTACCACTGCTAATCAGTGCTGAAGTTCAGGTGCTATGTACTCTAAATATGAAGACATTGGCTTGTCCCCAATTGGCATATTTAATTTACCTGTAAGGCCGTGGTAAAGATCAGTACATGTGCCCGGGGCCTGTAAATTGAATGCTACTAATGGACCTGCAGCACTGATTGTACCACCCACTACAGTAACACTTTAAACATCTCAGACCTGCCACTGCAGAGCCTGTGTGTACAGTTCTAAACTGCCAGATCAACCTGGCAAGTGCACACATTTGTCAGGTCTAGACCTGCCTTTTTATTACCTGTAAGTAACCCTAAGGTAGGCCCTAGCTGGCCCCAAGGGCAGGGTGCAGTGTATTTAAAAAGTTGGATATGTACATTTAGGTTTATCATATTCTGGTAGTGAAAAAGCATTACTTTTGTTTATAAATACTGCAAGACTTATCTCTCTTAAAGGTTAACATTGGGATTATCTTGTACCAGCCATTAAGGGTAATGGCCAATTGGGATGAGATAGGAATTTGGAGTTTGGCATCGCTGGGATCACAATTTAAAATCACAGTTGATGGTGAAGTCAGATTTTCAATTGAAATTCTTAAAATGCCACTTTTAGAAAGTTGGCATTTTCTTACTTTAACCATCCTGTGCCTCTACCTGCCTCTGAATACACATTTGGGGTGGGTGACTGCTGGGCTTTGTGCATTCCCTCTAGACAATTACACACAATGGGAGGTGGGGTAGAAATTTACATTCTGAATCGCCATCACCAGGTTAATTGGGCTTCCTTGGCTGGATAGGAGGGAGGAGATGACCTGAATAGGGCTGTGCCTGTCCCCACACAAAGAGCTGCATAAGCCCCTGTAGAGTGTCTGTAGCCAGAGAAGGAACAGAAGGGACATTGTGTCTGCTGCTTCTTGCCTGGGAGTGAGAAGAACTGGACTTGCCTCCCTACATCCTCTAAAGAACTTAAGTGAGTTCAAGAGCTGGTTGGCTTGGCTCCTTTTCTGAAGTCTCAAGGCCACCATTATAGACTTCCCAAAGCCCGGACCAGCTGTTAGACTCTACCAACTGTGAGTCATGTCCTGCCAAGTGGTGCCAATACAGTCCTGGACTTTGAAAGGGGACCCTTCAGGTGTTTCTTGCAAACATTGACACCATTGCACGGATCGGAACTGCCACATCCTGCCACAATGGCGATGCGTCTCCCCTGCATCTGAGGTTGAGGACTTCACATCACTGACTGCACGGCTCAGGATCGGCCCATCATCACCAGCACCAGTGCATCACCTTTGCATCACCAGCTGCGCAGCTTGACGATGACACATCAACTTCATCACAAGGGTTCAACATTGCATCTCGAGGACAGTGCATCACCGGCTGTCTGGCTCGCAGATGACACACTCATCAGACTGCCCTAATAGGGACCAATGCATCACCTTCACGTCGGTTCCTCAAATTCAACTCGACCCTCCATCCAGAGTTCTTTTCAGCAGGCCCTGCAAGGATCCTGTAGCCAGCCTCCTCTCCATAGTGGTCAGCCCGAACTTTCAATCTACCCCAGTGTAGCTTGACCTGAAGTAAACCTTTGGCGCTATTAATTTCTAAGCACTCTATTTCAGTTTATAAAAAATAATATCTCAAGTTCTACTTATTGGATATTTGATGTTTTGGTCTTGTTTTAGATATAAAAACGTTCTTTATGTTTCTATACCGGAGTCTCTTTGTGGTGTTTTCACTGTGTTACTGTAGTTTATGTGTTGCACAAATACTTTATACAATGCCTCTTAAGTTAAGCCTGACTGCTCTGTGCAAAGCTACCAGAGGGTGAGCACTCTGACTAGGATTCTCGTCCCTACTTGGAAGGTATGCATACCTTTACCAACTAGAGACCCAGGGCCATTTTTACATGCATCACTTTTTTTTGACACACTGACAGTGCAGGATGCTGGCCCATATCTACAAGGCCATGCAAAGCCACTTTGTGTGGCTCTACATGGCCTTGTAGATACGGATTAGGACAATGCAGTGCAAGTTGCTGCATTGCCTTACTCTGAGTCAAAGATGCATTCCCATGCAACACCAATGGATTTTGAGACATTCCCAGATTTACAAGGATCTGTAAACTGGGAATGTGTCAAAAGCCTATGCCTCCCACAGGAAGGCATTAGGGATGCACAATGAGGATAAATAAATTTATTTCTCCTCTTTTACTTTCTTTTTTCCTGTGTGTGCTGCAATAATATAGGTTTAGGTCAACTTTCTTTGGTGGGCACACAGGAATGCTCATGCATCACACATGGAATGCTTATCTGACACAAAGGGCCTGATTCTAATGTTGGTGGGCGGCGGGAGCCGCCCGCCAAGCTACCGCCGCTGAATGACCGCACCGCGGTCAAAAGACCGCGGCGGCCATTTAGACATTTCCTCTGGGCCGGCGGGCGCTCTCCAAAAGAGCGCCCGCCGGCCCAGAGGAAATGCCCCTGCAGTTTGCACCCGTCGCGTATTTCAGTGTCTGCTTAGCAGACACTGAAATACTTTGCGGGGCCCTCTTACGGGGGCCCCTGCCGTGCCCATGCCATTGGCATGGGCACGGCAGGGGCCCCCAGGGGCCCCGCGGCACCCCCTACCGCCATCCTGTTCCTGGCGGGCGAACCGCCAGGAACAGGATGGCGGTAGGGGGTGTCAGAATCCCCCATGGCGGCGCGGCAAGCTGCGCCACCATGGGGGATTCAAAGGGCAGCGGTAAACCAGCGGGAGACCGCCGGTATGCCTCTTCTGACCACGGCCGAAGCGCCGCGGTCAAAATGCCCTGCGGGCCACCGCCGGCCTGTCGGCGGTGCTCCCGCCGACCCTGGCCCCGGCGGTCTTAGACCGCCGGGGTCAGAATGACCCCCAAAGTCACTAAAGGCAGCATGGTTTGTTGCATTACATCATTTTTTTCTAACAAAGCCTTTCAAATCAATGTTTATGCGGCTTTCTATATACCAAAAATAATTCTTGGCCATCATTTGTACGACCTATTTGAGTGAATGTGGCTGTGAACCAGGCTTGCACAGATATGATTGCAACAGTGCCAGCACCAAATTTGGCTGTGGACACAAACATCTGTAGTATCAAACACTAGCAATATGAGGAACTGCCATATGTTGATGGTGTCATGGATACAATGCTCATATGGGGATTTACACTTGTCAATCACCAATCTCAGATCAGTAATTCTACATTTCACATCCCACTTCCTTCTTCTTTGATTTACTTGCCTAAAAGATATTGCATTAATAGTATTTAAACCCAACTAAAACCAAAACACAACATCTATATATATTATTAATTGCAAGGCTCTTTACACATCTAATCTACTTTTTTGATCAGACTGGAAAGCCTAGCTATTGCCAGATCTTATGTGATCAAGAGAAAAAATAAGTTAAGAAGCATTTTTGAGACAGAGATTTGGCTCCACCCAAATGTTGATTCTCCTGAATACAGATTTGGATTGGGCAGACGATGTGTGTTCTGCTGAGAAGGAAGGAGTGTTTGTATTGTACTGTTTACTTTGTGGTACAACTTATGCTCCATACACCAGGGAAAAGTTGGTTATGGTGACAAGCCTCTGTTCAAGATTATAGGCATGATCTGTTAATTATGAAATGGCAGTAGGCCTGATTTATTTGTTGTGAAAAACACGTGAAAACCTGTGGGCCCTTAATGGTGGATTGTCATTATACTTTGTAGAGCTTGTAGACAATAACTTTGTTACAGGGATTCCCAGGGATTACACTTTAGGCACATGTTGTGGAATTAGTTTCCATTGCTGATAAACACTTAGGCCCATATTTATACTTTTTTAGCGCCACATTTGTGTCCTTTTTTGATGCACAATCAGCGCAAACCTACAAAATACAATTATATTTTGTAAGTTTGTGCTGTTTTAGCATCAAAAAGCGATGCAAATGTGGCGCTAAAAAAGTATAAATACGGGCCTTAGAGTTGAAGATCTGCATTGTGATCATTCTTGGAAGACCATTTCCAGGTGGACTGCATATTGTTTTGCAAACTCTAATTGTGTATACATGTGTAAGTTCATAACTGGATGCCTAAAGGTTTAAGATTATGGGGCTCATTATGAGTCCAACAAATTTCTGATGGGGAGGTTGCCCCCATACAGGCTACCTCCCCGCTGGCCCCATTAAGAATTTTAGGCTAGGTCAGGGGGAGGAAACCTGAGTTTCCGCCCGCTGCCTAGTGGAAAACAGCCTACAGCAATGTCTCTGGCTCACAATCGAGCAGGCGGCAATGCTGTGGGGAGCGGGGAGCACCAGCACCCTCGCAATGTTCACTATATGCAAAGCAGATAGTGAACATTGCGATGGTGCGGGCCGGGCGGCCCGTGCACTGCCCATGCCAAGTGCATGCGTGCAGTGCTGCCCTGTCACATTAGAACCGCTGCCACCTCCAGACTGCCAGGATCTCCGATCCTGGTGGATCTGGCGGTTCCCTGGCAGCCCGACTGCTAGGGTTGGGATGAGGCACTCAGACCGAGGCATTGGTGGTGGTCCGACCACCATCCACAAGTCTGGCAGTCTAGTGACTGCCAGATTTGTAATGAGGCCCCATGTGCCACACAGAAGGTCTCACTTTGTTATGCTAACACACGAGTGATAAAGGTTATAGGTTGATTAGTTCTCTTGGAAATGTTGAATCAGGTGCTATAGGTCTGATATGCTCTTTACGAAAAAGTCATGATAAAGGAAGTAAGCCTGGCATACTTATTGTGAAATATATTTATTAAAGACAATAGGCATTTAAGAATGCATTTTTTTCTAGCCATTTGCTATATTGACTCTCACAGATAAACTTAGTAATCACAGGTTTTGGTGATGATTATCTCTTCAGATAAATTCTTAGGGAAGAAGATTTCCATTGTGACAATCTTTGTTAAACCATCTTAAGAGGGGATATATTTTGATTTTCCTCCTGTATTTTTATACAGATATGTAACTTGTGTATTGACTTTTTATCTGATGGTTAACCTTTGCCTGATGGCTGACTTTTGAGAATGCATCTGCTCTAAATAGTGACATGGGACGGGCACAGGACAACCCAACAATAAAGGTAATTGGCTTGATTTGTTTCAGTTGGAAAAGTTATGTCCGATTGTATTAGACTGACCTGTTTATTATGAAACATTATGAGAAAGACAGTAGGCTGCCTAGTTTATTTCCTGACTCTTTAATTACGTTTTCTCATTTCTCCTCATGAGTGCGGCCATTTTGACAAATTTTGCTCACCATTACATTATACTTCTTTGAATATTGACTCTTTTTTGCGCAAGCCTGGTAATTTATTTTTGCTGTTTCGTTAACATATTTTTTGGAGTTCCTGTGTCATTTGTTTCCTTATTGAAGGCTTTTATTTTTATATGGGCAAACTAAAGAAAATAAATTCTCTGTCGCATCAGTCCTCCTCAGCTGACAAACTTTCGCAGTTTTTACAATTGGACACTTCTGCTGCAGCGTCTTCTTCCATATCGAAGATGTCTTCCTCATCATCTTCCTCGCCTAAAGTTTCTCAGGATATTTCTACAACCACTCATAAGAGGGTGAAACAGGAACCACCTTCACCAGTAAAATCTCCCTCGCCGATCTCTCTTGAACTTGTGCTTGACGAAATACACGCATTGCATCCTTTTATCAAAGAAACAAATTATCGGATACAAAATCTTGATTCTAAGTGATCTCAAATGGAAATGAGAGTCTCTGCTTTGGAACAAAGAGTCAGCGACGTGCAGGATGAAACACATAAAATTATTAGTTTGGAGAAGGAATTGGCAACTTTGAAGACACTTGCAGAGGATTTGGAAAACAGAAATAGACACAATACTCTTCGCCTTTATGCATTACCGGAGGGTCTTGAAGGGAGTGACCCAATTTAATTTTTTGCCTCATTCTTTCCACAGTTGGTGGGCCTACCATCTTCTCAGCATTGAACATCCGAAGAGTGCACCGCATTGGTCATCTTTCTTCGCATTCTTCCACATCTAAACGAAGAGGCGTGATTATTTTCTTTCTTGAATTTACTGATTTATTGAGAATTCTAAACGCTGCGAAAGGCAAAAAACTAATTTCTTAGCAGGGAAGTAAAATCTTCATCTCACAATATGTGTCCAAAGCTACAGCAAACAGGAGGAAAGAGTTTTTGGATCTTCGTCCACAGCTTCGTGACTTGGGAGCTCGTTTTGGATTATTCCATCCGTGTTTGTTCAAAGTGACATATCAAAAGAAGACCACTTCTTATACCTCTCCTGCCGTTCTTCGTGATTTTCTAAGACTACACTCTACAAATTCTATGGAAACAGCTGGTCCTTCTACACGTTGACTATTTACGTTTCTTAATTTATTATGCCCTTTCATAATTACTGCGATATAATTGATGGTCCTTCATATGCAGTTTATACAGTATATTATATTGACATGACTACCCTTTTTGTTAATGTATTGTTTTCTTTTCACAGGTTCCTGGTGTTCTATAATCATTATTTTTGCTTGTAAACTTTGTCCGTTGATGCGTTCCGTTCCCTTGCTGTGCCGTCTTCAGTCTGTGCTGTCACCAACCCTTCCCTATTGTTCATTCATCTCAGGTATGTTTTTGCAGTCATCTTTATTTGACATGTACTGTCTCTTCTTTTTTTCTTGACTATTTTCCATCTTTTTTCCTGCTGATTTCCCTTTAGTCTTCTCTCCTTTTGTTTTTTCTGTTTTCTTTGCCCTTATATGTATTTTCAGTTGTTTATGGTACAAGGCCTTTCGTGTTTATATATGGTTATGTGACGTAAATTCAGAGTTATTTCTTGGAATGTCAAAGGTTTTATTACCCAATTAAAAGGCAGATAATTTTATCCCACTTATCTAAATATAATCCAGACTTGGTTCTTCTGCAAGAGACCGAATTGACGGATTCTGAAGCTCTGAAACTTAAAAAAGGTTGGGTGGGCAATGCCTTTACTTCACCTTCATCTACAAAGAATAATGACTCGGATTCTGATGGTAGATGGCTCTTTGTGAGGCTCAGTATTAATGGGATTACAATGACTATTGGTAATATTTATGGTCCAAATAATTCAGATTATCTTTTCTGGCCTAATATTACTAAACAATGTTTCCAATATAATGATGATTTTCTTCTTATTGGAGGGGATTGCAATCAAATTCTTGATCCCTTTATAGATAGGCAATCTGTAATTGAATTTTCTCCCCATAAAATGCATAAACAATTTAAGGCATTTTTCTCACAATGTAATTTAATTGACTCATGGAGAACCTGTAATCCTGATAATAGGGATTTTTCGTTTTATTTTTCACCACATGGCTCCTCATCTAGACTTGACCATATTTTTGTTTCTAAATCATTATCCCAAAATCTTATTAACTCCTCCATTGAACCTATGGTAATATTTGATCATGCTCCAGTCATTACACATTTTGACTTGGTCCTGGAGCATCCCAAGTCCAATAGGTGGTGATTTAATAACTCTTTGTTATTTGACTCTAAACTTTCCACTTCCTTTGTTGCCTTTGCAGACATTTGTTTTCGATTTGATGAAGATTCTCGCATTTCTCCACAATTGTTATGGGATTCGTTTAAGGCTGCGGCTCGTGGTCATATAATAAATTTTGTCTCTAATAAAAAGAAAACTTTTAATGCCCAGCATCAAGTACTGCTTCTCAAAATTAAACGCTTATTTCATCAATATTATTCTTCTACCTCCAATTTTAATATACAAGAACGTATTCAGGCATAACTGCAATTTAACAAAATCTCAACGGATAATGCTTCCTCTTTTCTTCAACGTAGTAGTGCCCGTTATTATGGAGGTCGAAATAGAGCGGGGAAGCTTCTGGATAATTATTTAAAATTTTTAAAGCAACGCCATAATGTGAAGTCTATAGCTTCAGATACTGGTGAGTCCCTTTTTAAGGATGAAGATATTTTAGCTGAATTTGTTAATTATTACCAGACACTTTATACTCCTGAGTCAGTCCCGACCCCCTGACAGATTGATGATTATTTAAAGAATATTCCAAACCCTAATAAGACACTGGTTTAGGCTACTTCACTTGAAGCAGATATTACTTCATTAGAAATTTTAAAGCCCTTCAATCTCTAAAAAAAGGTAAAACTCCTGTTCCAGATGGATTTACAGTGGAATTTTTTTTACATTTTTCTGACATGTTACTTCCCAAACTTTTTCAGCTTTTTCAATTCTTCATGGGTTCTGGTTGTACTGGTGGCACATTTCAGGAAGCTTTGATTTGCCTAATTCCAAAGAACGGTAAGGATCATACTTTCTGTAAAAATTTTAGACCAATCTCTCTTCTCAATACAGATTATAAAATCACTTGCTTCTGACAATTCTAGAACACTCTTTAATGTACTCAGCAAAGATCCCGCTCTGTCGTATTCTTTAGCGGCAATTTCCATAGATGATGAGAAAGCTTTTGACCTGTTAGTCTGGTCTTTTCTATTAAAAGCTTTAGCCTGGCATGGTTTAGGGCCTCATTTCATTTCATTTATCTCTTTGCTTTATCAATCCCCAGTGGCATTGATATTGGTAAATGGGAAATTGTCTAGATATTTTGTATTACGCTGAGGTGTACTTCAAGGGTGTCCCCTCTCTCCACTCCTATTTATTCTAGCTCTCAAGCCCTTTCTATCCAGTATTAGAAATAACATTAAAATTGAAGGTTTACAGTATGGCGAGAAACATTTAAAATTAACGGCGTATGCAGATGGTATACTTTTATATATCTCAAACCCCGAGCTCTCAATTCTGTTTCTACTTTGGGAAATTGAGGATTTGTCTTTGATTTCAGGTTATAAGATAAATTTGGATAAAACTGAAATCCGCCCTCTAACAAAATTTTGTTTTAAAGCATTGTTTGATATCACTGGTTTTCACTGGAATTCTTCCAAAATTAAATATTTAGGTATTTGGTTCACCTCATCCATTAAAAAGTCCATTGAAGTAAATATTTCAGATGCTTTAGAGAAAGTTGATAGATCGATTCTGGCATGGAATCCCTTATTTTTATGTTGGTGGGGTCATCTTGACTCCATTAAAATGATGAGTTCTCCTAACATTTTATACATCCTATCCATGATTCCGCTTCCTTTACCTGGGACCTTTTTTACACAATTGGACTCCAGATTGTTTAAATTCCTCTGGAACAATAAGAAATCTAGAATTTCTTTTAGTCATCTTCGCCATTCTAAACAGGAGGGAGGAGTCATTTTTCCTGATTTTAGATTGTATCACAAATGCTTTTGTTTGCGTCAAGCTTCTAGGTGGGTCTCCCTGTCAGGCTCTAGGTTTACTCCCTTATGGTTGGATATTGAATGTTCTTTTCTATTGCCTTTTTCCCCTAGTGAGGTGGTATCCTTTTCCTATAATACTTCACTTATCTCCTCTCTGCTTCTTAAACATACTTGTTCTCTTCTGCGTTCTCACTATTTACCTCCATTCGTCTCTCATTCTTCTTTTCTGAATTCCCCTATTTGGCATAATTGTTTAATCACTATTAATAAAAAACCTTTATTTTGGAAATCCTGGCGACAAAGAAATATAGCATGGGTCAAGGATTTATTCTCCAATGATACTCCACTTTCTTTTTCACAATTCCAACTTCTATTTCATTGTCCCAATTCATTTATGCCTAAATATCTTCTTCTTATTAATATTATTCTTGATGTAAATTTTTCCTTGCCTTCCCCTTCTTCTTCTTCGGAATTACCATTTTCTTTTTCCTCCTTTCTTATCTCATTTCCTAAGGCATCAAATATCTATAAACGTTTTCAGTCTCCTGTTTTGACGCGTCCGAAATCTTAAATTGAATCTTATTGGGAATTGGATTCGGGATGTACCTGGACTGTTTCCTTTTGGAATAAGGTGTGGCATCGATCTTATAAAATATCTACATCAGCTTCTACCACAGTCACTTTTCTTTCTTTATCACAGACTTTATTTTACCCCTTCTACTATAGCAGAATGTTCTGTATCCTCCACTTCTAATTGCTGGTCCTGGGATAGCCCAAAGGGAGATCTTATGTATATCCTTTTTGAATGTCCTCCTACTGTCTCTTTTTGGAGAAAAGTTTGGTGTCAGCTTACCTGCATTTTTTATTTGCAATCTCAATTATTTCCGTTGGTGCTTTTTTTAGGTAGTATCTCTGCTGACATTGTTTCAGATTATGATAATTTTAAATTGTTGGATCTCATGTTAGCTTTAGACTTTCAACAAATTACTCTCAATTGGAAAAATTAATCCAACATTTCCTATAAAGCTTGGTGGGATAATGTTTGTCACTACCATAGACTAGATATTGATTTTACCTCTTTATGCTGCCCTTCCATAAATATAAATTTGTACTGGTTACCTTTGACTGATTATCTTAATGATGTTTCTTGTAATTCTACTTATTTGGACATTATCTGAGAATTTTAAGCCACCATGAATTCATTATTTTCTCTGTTCTTGAGTGAATTTTAATTTAGCTTAAAGTTTTATATTTTTTTTAATATTACTTTTTTCTTTTATTTAGCTGTTGAAGATCCTGTGTATCTTTCTCATTGTAAATGGTCTTGTTCCGTTTTCATTGTTCTTCCCCATTTTATACTTTTAAAATGTTAAACAGCTTTTACAATTCCTTTTAAAATTATATAATTATCATTGTGACAGATATCTTGTGTTGTTAGTATGTAACCCATATGTATTTTGATTTTAATAAAGCTGATTTACCTTAAAAAAAAAAAAAAAGAATGGTATTGCTTACTGTGTAACATTGTTTAACTGTTTCAGGATGCCCATCATGTTTGGAGGAATTATCCTGCCCACCTTGTATCAGTACAACAGTGATAAATATTACATTTTAGCATTTCAAGATGGTTGCCCTATTTAGGCCCATACTTTTTTAGTGGCGTTTGTGCGTCGTTTTTTTATGCAAAATCGGCGCAAACCTACAAAATACAATTGTATTTTGTAGGTTTGCGCTGATTTTGCGTCAAAAAATGGTGCAAATGCTGCACATAAAAAGTATAAATATGGGCCTTAATGTTTACTGAGCAGAAATGTTGGAATGATATTGTACACAGCATATCATTGTTTTTACTGCTGCAGGATGGCCAGCACATTGTTTGTAAATGTGGCATCTACGCTGGAACTTTATAACAATAATACAGACTCTACAATACTATTGGAAGAAGGCTGCCCATTGCTATGCTTACCTATATCCACTAGGTTTAGGTGTCAGCGTGTTTTCCTTTTTGTCTACTTTTATTTAATTAAATTATCATCCTTATGCTTGTTGAGTTTGTGTTTATGTTTTACTGTTGGTAACTAGGTGAATGTAAGAATTAATTAGTAGGTAGATGAATGGATGTATGAATGAAAGGATGAATGACAGAATGCATATACGGTGACTTTTTGAGTGCCTAAACCCATCAGTGACTGGATAAACATTTTCAAGCTTAAGCCAATCCTTTTTGTATGGCCAATCCGCCTTTTAAATTCTTTCTCTTGGACTTTCTTCTACACAGTTCGAGAAGAGGGACCAATTGTCTTGTACTGACAGATCAGGTGTTGCTTAACTCCTGTATAGTCAGTGTTATGTCAGAAGTGCAAAAACGCCCTGCACAGGTAACTCACTTAAAATGCACAGCGCTCCATTTAAGTGAATAGAGATTGAAGACATGAGGCGCTGGGTTCATCTTGAAGTCTACATACAGTTTGTCACATATTTCATAGAACATATTTAATTAAATGTGCAGATACATGAGCCACTGTATTCCTCTTTAGGTAGCATAGTGGTATGCAGAGAAGTTAGAATCCCATCTGCCATTATGTGAATCTCAAAATCGTTTACATTTTGTGCACCTGATGATGGTGAAAATGGCATTCTGTAGCACAGAAATATAAGAAACACAAAAAGTAGCACAAGGAATACATAATATATAAAGCAAACACTACAGCAAAGAAGTAATAAAAAACTATAATTATATAAGCTAGAAAACATACCGTACCATAACAGCGAGCGGCTATGAAGCACAAAGCGCCTTTTAAAAACTTACCCCCACAGAAAATTCCAACTGAAGAAGAGAGCATTTGTAAAACTAAAAAGTGTATCTAAAGGTATTAAAATTTAGGGCTTTCAATAGCGATTTCAAATTTATTGAACGTGGTACTTTGTAAAGATCACAGAAGAAATTAATCATGGTCTCAACATGAGACCAGCTCTAGTGTTCAGAGAGTAGGAGTTGTTTCAAAGCACCTACTTTGAACTTGGTACGTTCCACTCAAAAACATTACTAATTAAGGTGAGACAATCGCTCCACTATTATTTGTAAGCCAGTAGCCTCGCATAACAGGTTTAAATATTTCACTCCATTACCTCTGTAGTGATCTGCGAGATAAAAATATTTTCTTGATGTTTGCCTTACCAGGCTTGCAGATGCCCTTGAGAATGTGAAAAACGTCCCTACAACCAATTTCTGTCCAGACAAATTTGATATACCTAAGCCAGGGGAATTTCTCAATATTATCAAGGCTTAAGCAGTTGTGGATAATCTCCTGAGGAAGTCTATTAGATTTGCTATTCCAAATAAAGGGTCCGTTAAAAAAAAGAGCGACACGTATTATATCCTCACAGTATCTCAGTCAGAATTCCATATAGCAAATAAAAGTAACTGACATCTGGGCAGACTCAGTAATCTTCTGAGAAAGGGATTTTCCTCTGTCTGCAAGAAAGTGACATTTCCCGTACCTCAGACTCCAGCACTATGTGAAACAAGATGAATACGTTTGGCCATATATAAAGCTTTTATCCATTTAAGAGGCGCACTACCTATTTTGCTGTATATTTTAAAATGTATCCTCAAAGCAGACTGAAATTTATACACATCCTTCAGGCCTAAATATTTTTGAACCTGAAAAATCCTTCTCTCTATTATTACAGATAAAACTAGTAGCATAAGTTTGACCTTTGCAAACAGTAAATTCGTTTTGGACCTGCGAGGCACAGGCCCCGCACAGTATTGTAGTCAGTTTAAACTGGACCGGAGAGAAATTGATTTTCTTTCCAAATGCCTAATTTATGCCATTGCTTTAGGACCTGCAAAGATCGGAGAAGAACACAGTCTACAGGCCATTGTATCAAAATCTTTATTGAGCAAATAAATACCAAGGAAGTATGTCCATGCTAGCGATACTTAAAAGCATTGTTTTAAATATTTCTGATTTCTATGAACAGATAATATTTTTTTCAGATACGACAGGCAATCGGCCCAATTTCTCCTAATATTTACCCATATTATGCTGTAATAAATACTGACACATATAAGCATGGTGCAAACTGTTGACTCGAACAATGAAGGGTCAACAACATAACGAAGAGAAAGAAATGTGTTTCTCATGTAGCGCCAACATTTCACTAATTTTGTTTAGTTGTGGATCTTGAGGTACCACTGCACTCCCTCCGAGTGTACGAGTTCTTGTTCTCTCTTGGGCTGACTTTGCCTTTTAGTCTTAGACAGGCCAACTTTTATTACTGTGACCAGTGTTGTGACCTCTGTTGTTTTTGCAATGTATACTGCTGATTATGTGTGGCCTATGCATTATGGTTCGTAAATGGTATAGGAGTTGATCGTTCTAGTACAGATATATATTGCAGGAACATGCCTCTTTTTGAATGAAAGCACACATTTGTTTCTTGACTGACTGTTGTTTTTTAACTCTGTGCATCAGGTCTGACCTGCTCTAACCATCAATACATGTTGGAATTGGTGATACTCCTAATTGGCATATTTAATTTATTTCTAGGTTCCTAGTACAAGGTACAAAGTGAAGTGTACCCAGGGTTGTAAGTTAAATGTCACTTGTGGACAGCAGCATGCATCTGCAGTCCTACTTTTTAGAAGGTGGGTCATTAGTTGTGTGGCCTCCCCAAGAAATGGGTCCGCACACGACCAACACTGGGAACCAAACACTTCACTGGAGTGCTTGATTCTCATAGGGTAGTGTTGTAGAACAGTTCAAAACTTACTCAAGGGAGGTGGTGTGGGCTAGTAATCCCCATTCATGAGCACACAAGCATTACACTAAATAAATGACATCCAGTCTGTGCTTTTTCTTTTGATAAAGTAAAAATACATGTATTTTACACATGCTACTCAATACTAAGCAACAATTTACAATGTACAAATATACACTAATTGATGGAATTACTCTTGAATGACATGGTGCAATCATTCTTGTCTCCCCGAGGGGAAATATAATCCGACAACCCACGTGGCAAAACATTTACTGGTATCCCAGTGCAATGGTTGACTGTAAATTGGAGTGAGCGCACCTAAGACTTGCTATGAAGTATATCTACTTTGATAAGAGGTGGCTGTCAGTCTCATTACCCAAGCATAAAGGAACAACATGTAGAGACACAAGGAGTAATTTGGAGATGAGAATTACTTTTAGATTACTTGTAGAGTACTCATAATTAACATTGTGTAATACCATCCTACACCTCCAGAGGGTGCAGTCCCGCACACAAAGAACCAAAGTACCAAGAAGATTTCTTGGAACACTTTGAGGGTTACAATTCTTTTGCCCCATCCAACCTAGGGTGGGGACATCAACTGCAGGTTGGGGGGAGACTGCGCTGCTCCTGCAGCTACCCATGTCCATAGGCTCTTGGTTGGTGGTGGCCCATCTCCCTGTGGCCACCACAACTGAGCAACAAGCTCAGATAGACGTTGGGCCTCGAAAGGCCTTGTGGGAGATGAGCGGCTCTCCCGCTGTGCCGGGGAGAACTACGTGGCTTGAAGTTATGCAGCCTCATGCTGAATTCTTCTTTGTGTCAGGTGTGTCAGTTCCCACCTGCTTCGTTTGGAGGGCAGTGCAGGGAGCCCACTCTTGGCTGCCCTCATGTTGGGGGGTGTCTGGTCCCACCCATTAGGTGGTTAATATTGGGGAGCAGCATGGGTTGCCAACCCCTGGCCGCTCCTGCTGGCTCCACACACAGCCAGCACTTCCAGGTGCTGCCGCAGGAGCCGTCCCTGTACTGGGTGTCATACGCGCTTTACCGCTCACTCTGAATTAGGTCTGAAGCTCACAGACCTTCTCCACTTGATATATTGGACCCCTGTGGGCTGTTTTTTGATGATCTTTGTGTCGTTTAGCTCCTGGAGGCTAGTGGGTGCCTTTCCTTTTTTCTGGGCACTTTACTCTCCTTGCGCCATCCCAGTCTTTCCCCCAACTTGTCCTCAGATGTAGTAAGGAGGCCAGGGGGCAGTCAGGGGTTCTACATTCCAGTAGCCAATGACACCAGTCTGCAGACTCAGGGGCATATTTATACTCTGTTTGCGCCGAATGTGCGTCAAACATTTTTGACGCACATTTGGCGCAAACCGTGCACCATATTTAAACTTTGACGCCCGAGCCCGCGGACGTCAAAATTCCTCTGTGTGCGTAAATTTTTGGATGCGGGAAACTGCCTTGCAATATTGACATCCAAGGTAGGCGTTCCCGCCCAAAAAATGACTTTAAGGCCTGTGCGCTTTATTTATACTCCTGCGTCATTTTGACGCACAGGAGGGGGCGGGCCTTAAAAAACAGCGCACAGCCTGATGTGCGCTGTTTTTTAACGCCTGGGTGAGGGCAGGCGTTAAGGGACGTGTGGGCTCACTTCCATGTTCTATGACCATGGAAGGAGTCCAGAGGTGCCCTTCCCTGCCCCCAGGGACACCACAGCCAAAATAGCCCATCCCTGGAGGACACCAATGGATGGGGAACCCATCCCAGGTAAGTACGGGTAAGTTGAGGTAAGTATTTTTTTTTGCTTTAAAGTGGCATAGGTGGGCCTTATTTGGGTCCCCTACATGCCACTGTGCCCACAGAAGTCCCCTGGGCATGGCCATCGGGCAAGGGGACATGACTCCTGTCTTTACTAAGACAGGCGTCATTTCAATGGGGGTTGTGCGTAAAAAAATGGCGCAAGTCCGGTTTGAGGCATGATTTTTGCCTCAAACCTGACTTTCACCATTTTTTGACGCACAACCCCCATTTTACCCTACGCCGGCGCTGCCTGGTTTGAGTAATTCTTTTTTACTCTGACCAGTCCGCAGCGCCGGCTAACGTCATTCCTTAAATAAGGCGCCCGCATGGCGCGTAGGAATGGCGTTAGCAGGCGGTAACATTTTTTACGCAAACCAGCGCCCACGTCAGTTTGCGTCAAAAAGTATAAATATGGGCCTCAGTGTCCAGCAGTGAAGCACAGCCAAAATAGAGAGCTATCCCCAGTGCTAGAGCTTTTAAGTGGGGGCAGAAGTGTCCAGCAGGCCTGACCCCTCATCTATCCTGATGTGCCACATCACTTCCTTGCCCCAGTCCCCTCCATCCTGCACAGTTTTCTGGGATAGCTCAAAATGGAGGCGTCCAGGAATTAGGGCCACATGTGTTCTGAAACTCATTCCCTCCTCCCTGACATTCCTTTAAGGGCCTCTTCACCCATTTCCTGGCAGGGGTCGACAGCTGGCTGATTGATACAAGGCCCTGCTCAGGCAACTGGCTAGAGAAGTGATTGACCCTAATCCTGAGCTGAGTCAGAGAAAGATGCCCCATAAGTCTTACAACTATGCTTTTGTAATAACCTACTGCATCATTCTTTTCATATAGGCTACAGTGTACATTGGTGTGACTCTGGTCTCTGTGGGCCCTAGGGGCTCGGAGCTATGCCCTAGGCCACTCTTTCCAATTTACATTTAATGGAGTGTCCCTTCAGTGAAAAGACAGCAAGCACACTGACATTGAAATTTACTATAGTGTCCCTACTGTAAAATAGACAGTAAGCACACTTACTATCCCTCATATGTGTACACCCATCTTATGAAGGCTACTCCAGGTCACCACCCACTCTGCATAGTTCCTTCTGCGCCAGGCTACCTAAGCGCAGTTCTTGGGTTGCGCACACCAGGAATATTCTCTGTGCAGCCCTCACATGGGTGCCCACTTGTGTGCACACATGATCATGTGTAACCAGCCTGGGGCCTCCTACTCTTGCTGCACCACAGCAGCCTTTACTTAACAAGGTGGCACCTGTGGTAAGCATGCACAGTCCATTTCACCATGAGTTTACTGTGGGTGACTCCCTGACAAGGAGGCTCCCTCACAGTAAAAGGTCAAAAACCAGGTGGTCAAAAAGCAAAAAATTAGGGCAGACCAGATGGTCAGAACCGTCCTCTCACACTACCATTGTAGTCTGACTGTGCAATTTTAAAACTGCATGCAAATTCAACCTGTTAAATTAACCCTTTTGGACAGGCAAAAACTCCCCTTTTTAAATATTAATATGTCGCCTTTAAGCAGACCTTGCTGTAAGGCACTGTGCATGATAGTTACAAGTATGATATGTAAAAGTTTAAAGTTTAAGGTTAAACGTCTTCTTACTAAGTAGTACGGTTGGCTGCTCCATACGAAATCATTGCTATGCAATATTATATTTAATAATATTATCTTTGGTTAGAAAACACCAACAAATTTAATTCTTGAACATTTTGAAATTTGTATTAAAAACTCAATTCACTGGTGAAATTGGATTTGTAATAAATGTTGTGGAAAAGGTACTTTTAGAAAGTTACATTTTCCATGCTCACAGGTTTGGGAGTTCTGCCATTAGAGTTGCATCACTGAAGTCATAGACAATGTGAAAAATCTGAGGCTTTCACAAGCAACAAGTATAGCATTGAGCCACACCAATTCCACAAGAGAGTGGTACATTTGCAACATGGTGCCAATAGAGTACTTTGGGGAACTCTGTTGTAAATATATTACTTATGTTGGGGTAGTGCACTGTAATTTGCATACAACACATTTTCCATTGAAATTCCCACAAAATTTGGAAAAATGATAACGTGTGGAAATCAGATTTCTGCAAAGGTTTATCATTTTCACATCACCAAGTAATGTCTCTTGATTTGTTTTGATGCTTTTAAAATCTTTATTCCCCTCACACTTCAGAATTACACCAAAATGTGCATCATTTGTGCTTTCCTGACTACTGATATGGTTTGAAATATTTGTAAAGTTCATTTAGAGGACTTTAAATTTTACTATGTGTTAGAAAGAAACTGATATCATACAGCCTTTTATTTCACACATTTTCTATACCACAGCAATTATCGGAAAGTTCGCTTTACAAAATCCTGTGGCTTTGCAGATAGAGAAGTAAAAGTAAACACCAAACCCCATCTCAGAAGAATAAGCAGCAATTTGTCAGAATGCATAGTTTGATATTTGACCTTTGTCTATGAATACACAACAAATGTGACAAGATAAATACACATTTTAAAGGCATCTTTATTGCTTATTTAGAATTTGAACTCCAGCATGGTTATTGTGGGGGAGCTACAGCACCCTCATCCCTACTTACATAGCTTATTGCCTCTAAAGGCCTACTTGCATGAGCTCCTATTGTCACCAAATAACCGAATAGCTTCCTTGATGAGGTGTGAAATCTGTTTACAGAGTTGAAGAAAGTCTTTGATGTCAATGCTTGATCTTTTCTTCTGGCAGGACGGTCATCTGGGCTGTGCCCAGGAAGTTGATTAACTTCAAAGAGACCTACCCCATCATAGAAAGATGTTAGCTGATATCTAGGCATGGCCATCCTTTGTTCCCCCTGTCAGGCAGGTACCATTTCCAGTGGGAGAGAACCTGCCCCTAGAACCATTTGGAAGTAACTATAGAGGATGGATTGCTCTTTTCCCTGACCACACCTCTGGGGTGTGCTCACAAGCGCTGCGCAATGGGAGAAGAATTGTACCTTCCTGGATTTTGACATGAAAGGGCACTGTAGTATTGTGTGCAGTAGGGCACACAGGAATTGTAGCAAGTCTGAGTAGAATTACCCTTAGGAACCTTTCCTCTATCGGTTAGGGAGGGGCATCATTCACCCCCACCCAGATGCTGTAGCCAGGTACAAATGCAGCATCACTGGATATCCTATTAAGAGCACTACTGAACCTGTGAAAGACAGAAGAAGGGCTACTGAACCTGCTGTTGAGACCTGTGAGGAGATCTGAGAGGCTGCACCCGTTCCCACATGTTCCCAGGAGAAGGAAGTGAACTCCAAGGATCAGTTTGCTGACCTCCACTTAAGATACAGGGTTACAACCAGATTCTAGAATCCTTTTTTCCTGAAGAGCTCAGCTGACCAGTTCCTGCTGGACCTGCCATAGACCCTGCTGGTGGCTTCTGTTAGACTGAGTCTTGACCCACTTCCCCCCCAAAATGGCATTACTGAGGTTCTGCAACCCTTGGCTATGTCAAAGTGTACTCCTCCTAATATCCTGAGAAATATGTGACTTAGAAAACATTTGGCTCCTGTTAACCTGACAACCTTAAAGTGGACTTCCACCAAACATTTTGCCTGCTTCCTCCACTTTTATGATGTCATTTCTGCTGGTATTAGCACTCTGGCCACTTTGCCACTGCTGACCAGTACTAAAGTGCTTGTGCTCTCTCCCTTAAAAATGTAAATACTGATTCATCCCCAATCGGCATATTTAATTTACTTATAAGTCCCTAGTAAAGGAGTGCTGAATGTACCAAGGCATTTAAATTAAATGCTACTAGTGGGCCTGTAGCACTGATTGAGTTACCCATTTAAACAGCCTTTGAAGTTTTAACCATGTTGCATTTCTGACATTGCAGAACCCATATGTGCAGTTTCATACTACTATGTTGACCTTGCAAGATAACCCTTTGGTGCGGCCCAAACCTTTACTTTTTATACATATTTCAATCCTAGGGTAGGCTCTGGACAATCCAGAGGGCAGGGTGCAACAAATTTAAAAGGTAGGACATGTGCTATTTTTTTCACTACTGCAAGCGTATCTCTCCCATAGGATAACATTAGGATTACCTTATTACATTTTATAAGGATAATTTCCAATTAGGAAGATGTAAAATCCAATTTAAAATCCAAACTAATGGTGAAGTTGGATTTTAAATTGCAAAACTGAAAATGCCTCTTTAAGAAAGTTGGCATTTTCTTACTTTAGCCATTTAGTGACTCTTGCCTGTCTCTGATCACATGCCTAGGGTGGGTGAAAACTGGGCTTTGTGTATTCTTCTTATAAAGCCACACACAATGTGAGCTAGATGTGACTTGTCGGGCCATCTGTGTCTGGATGGACCATCCTGGGCAAATGGAGGAAGGAGTGGTCCACACACAAAGGGCTGCATATCCCCCTTTAGTGAGTCTGGAGCCCGGGCAGGAACAGCGGAACCACTAGGCACTTAAAAGGCCTGTCTCCCTCACTTCAAAGGCACTACTGGGTATATGTACTGGACCTCAGATCCCACCCCGTCAGTACACTTCAGACCTTTGAATACTCTGCCAGGAAGAAAGACGTTTGTGCTGATGAAGGACTGCCACTTTGCAGGACTGTTCGTTTGTTGGACTCCTTCCTTGCTGTACTGCCCTGCTGCCCCCTTCGCTTGGAGAGAAGGACTAAACACAGATTGTCTCCAAGGGCTAACTGATTGGCCTCCTGATTTGAAGTCCCAGAAACATAAAAAAATTACAACCACTCTCCCTCTGCACCTGGACTCTACCACCTGTGATTCTGACCTGCCAAGTGGTGCCACCACAGTCCTGGACAATTGGAAGAGGGCCTAAGGCATTTTCTCAGTGGAACTGATGCGTCATCTGCTCATTGACACATTCCTGAACAGAACTGACACATTTCCTTTGCTGAGCTGCTCATATTAGACCAGAACCGACACATTGCATCTAGTGCATGCATTGGACCCTTAGTAAAAGGTTTGTATTGCTACTGCATCCTGCATGTTGGGACTGATACATCGCCTTTGGAACTAGCACTGCACAAGGCACCTCATATCTCCTATTGATTGCATCCTCAACAACGATGCCAAAACTCCACATCACAGCTTCACTAATCACCCGAACTGACGCATTGCCTTGAGTGTGCAATGCATCCCCGACACTGACCTTCACATCACAAGTCTTATCCACAGGATCATCTACGTCAGTGCAATAGGACCCTGCACTGCAGCCTCACTGCATCTCAGTACCAATGCATTGCATATGCTATGCTATGCATCTTCATCATTGTTCTACGTAAAGCCTCTCAAACTCAAAATACTTTGGGTAAGTGGGCCAAACTGGTTCCTTGTAGCCAGCCTGAACTCCATTTTGGTCTGCCTAAACTTTTGACTTTGTCCCGCTCTGGCACAACCAGATTTCCACAGGTAGCAATTAAGCTTCTCAGTGCCATTTTACCTAAAACATTTTAAATTAAATATCTCCATTTCTCCTAATTGGATTTTTGTCATTTTGATCTTGTTTTATTTCTTTAACATGATGTGGAATCGTACGTGTGGGGATTTTGCTGTTTTACTACTTGCAGTGTTGCTCAAATACTTAACACACTGGGGGTTATTCTAACTTTGGAGGAGTGTTAATCCGTCCCAAAAGTATTACGAGTTCCATAGGATATAATGGACTCGTAATACGGCTGGTGGTAAATCCGTCACTTTTCCGTCACTTTTGGGACGGATTAACACCTCCTCCAAAGTTAGAATAACCCCCACTGTCTCTAAATTAAGCCTAACTGTTCTGTGCCAAGCTACTAGAGGGTGAGCAAAGGTTAATTTAGGGTCCCAAATAGATAATCAGCAGTCCAATTTCTAACATTGGTGGCAGCGGTGGGATAAGGACTTGTGTTTGTATCCTTCCATACAGTAAGTTGGTGTATACTACCATTCCATATCCAAGACCAACTCGACTTTAAATTCTCCCTGATTGGCAGTTTTAGATTTTTGCTGAAAATCATGTCTTTGGCTGCTGGATCTACAACAACAACTATAGAATCTTGATCTGGCCTACATAGAGGGATACACTGTGACCCAGTTCTTAGACTTCAAGGACTTTGGGCTTCCTGCAAAGAGCACCACTAGGAAGGTGGAGTTGCAAAAGGAACTGACGGTCTGGCCAGAAGCTTACTCCATACTGGATGAAACCACAGTTGAGAATGATGGGCTGGAATATGGCCTTCCTGAGTGACCACTTGCAGTTGTTCAGAAGGGTGGGATCCCTGAATTAGAGCTTTCTGCCAGGGCACTGAGCAGTTACTCTTCCTGCTGCCTGTACCTAGAGTAACTGGGGGAGAGGAGGGAGGAAAGAAAACTCAAGCTGTAGATGGCTAAATTAACAAGCATTTGCAATGCAATGGGTCTCGCATTTGCTGAGTTAGAGCTATTGGCACTGTAAATTCATAACTGGACTTTTCTTGGCACATAAATTGGTCTACCCTGCCTCATAATTTGCTTTTTCCTACTACATAATTCCAGTGGTCCAGCATATAATCAATGCACTTCCATTCACCTTCTCCTTCTGTCTGCATCCAAAAATGAAAATATTGCAAGGATGGCAGAAAAGTGTCAGTGAGGAAGGTTCATTGTGCCAAACAACAATGTATTAACTTCGAGTTAAGTATCACAAATAAAAATCTGACAGCCTATATTCCAATCACACATTGGGGCCCATCCTATAGCTAAGTAGAAGTAAAAGTAATGTATTTATTTGAATCGGCAAAACTTCCAGAAGTACAGATTTTACAGCAAAATGCTCAGCCAGAAATTCTCGTTGGCGCGCGATTTAGGATTTTCAGGAAACTTGCATTTGGGGCATATTAATGGCATATGGAACACAGAGCATCCTGGATCAAACTCACGCCATTGGAAGGCAGTATTTCTTACCAATCTGCAAGATCAAGGAGCTGGCTGTGGAGGGCACAGAAATGTTGAAAAAGACACTGCCATCAATCGTTTTGTTAAGGCCTGCTCTAATCTCCAGGTTTCTTCACCACTTACCAAACTTGTCTTTTCCCTGTGATTTTAAACAGTGTGGAAAATTGGGTAATGAAAGCAAAGTTGCACCTTTCAGCTTCATGTTTCCCCAAGAAGCAAAGCCGACTGTCAATTTCTTTGGAAAAGATTGTGAGAGAGTGGCTGCCCTGCCCAGGATGACAGCGGTGCTTTCATCCTCCAGCACAACAAACAAAGGGCTGATGGTGTCTGACTGGGCTTCATAAATCATCATCCGGAGTTGCTATACCGACTGCTTATAACACTGCGGATGACACAAACACAATAATGCATGAAGAGCAGCACTGTCCCTCATCCATCTGTTTTTTTTTCTGTGCACATTTAAGTGTAGTGACAACGCAAGTCACAAATTAATTGGAAAGACTGAACCTCGCCTGTACGAGGATAACAAAGAAAGACAATGAGATAAAAAACAAGTTACCGACACACCTTCCTCATATGTCTATTCATTTATTTTTGTGAACCGCTTAACAAAAACAAGTAGCAAACATATGCACACAGACCTCTCAGTTATTATCCATGTAGCAGGGTCAATGTAAAATGTTTGACTGCGAAATGGAGGACAGGAAGGACAACATGAGATCGAAGGTGGTTTCAAGTGACCCCTTAAAAAAGGCAATGCCAGTAATAGGCTTGTGGGACCAAGAGCTGCCCTCACAGTATTTTCTGTATGTTTTTGTGCCTGTTTCTCGTTTTTTTACAGTGTATTTAGTTTCTGTAAATAAATTGTAAGTTGCATTTTTGCTGTATTTAAATGCAGGCTTGTGGGATCATACTTATACAAAAATCGATCTTTCAGTCACTAATCAGCAGGCCACACCCTTGAAGTAGCTTTGATCGGAGCACAGCAGCTGGTCTTTTACGGCTATGTCAGAGGGAACAAGGAAATTAAAGGTCTCCTTTCCAAGCAAACATGGGAGCTAGGATAAAGGAGGGGAACTGGAAAAGCCCCTCTCTGATGTTGGTTTTGTTTGCAGTGGATCTGGTGGGGAGGAGGGACTGAACACGCACACACAGTGTCAGACCAACAGGCAAATACTAAGTGGTGCTGCTCCCAAAGAGAAAATGTCCCCGAACAGAAGAGATAAGCAGGACATAGCGTAATTATACAATAGTTGTGCTGCTCCCAAAGAGAAAAAGGCAGTACAAAGAAGCAGAACTGTCCACTAGCAAGCAAGGATTTTTGGAGGATGCTGGAACCAACAAATGAAATCACTTGAATTCTCTTGAACCCATTTTATAAGTATACTTAAAGGTATACAACACGTTAAACGCTACTCTCGACCTAAAAATGGAGGCAGAGGAGAAAATGGCTGAAAGATGCTTAAAAAGCTCAACATCAAGGGCAGACAAACAGATTCCAGCAGTGAGGGTGACAGCATACCAACAGTACCTGAAGGTGAGCAAAGGGTCTGCATATCTAAGGAAATGTTACCCAGTTATATGGTGGGATATGGCATAGACAAATGGTTTTCTCCCTACAAAGTTGCACTGAGGGTTCACAAGGTACTTGAAGAGCATTGGGGGTGATCTTAGGAAAGACATGCCAAATGTGGGAGGGATACACTTAGAACACTATAGTTTGGGGGTCACACCAAATACATTACCATGAAGGCCATTTTACTTGCATAATTTGTGCTGTCTTCTGAAGAGTAACACTAAAGGTTCAGGATCCACCAGAAGCTCCCCAACCAGTCTTGGGTAGATTTTCTGGATTACTTCAGCAAGGAACTGGGGGCCTGATTTTAGAGGCCTTATTTACAAAGTGGCACAACACGTGCATTGCACCACTTTGTAAAACCTTGTGGAACATTATGCCTGCACCGGGCATCATTTTATGCAAGGGGGTGTTACCCCTTTAGGGAGGATGAAAAAATGGTGTAAGAAAATCTAAGAGATTTCCTTGTGCTATTTTTTGGCACTTTTAATGCCTGCTCTGAGGAGGCGTTAAAAGGGGGCATGCCATTGAGTAGAATGGACCCCTATAAACTCTGCAGGAGTATCACCAACATTATGGGGCTACTCCTGCAGAGCACATCAATAGCATCAGTAATTCTGACACTATTTCCCCCTACCTTGCGCCATGGTGCACCGTATTTTAAATATGCACACACATGGTGGTGGTAGGGGTGCTAATGGGTGCAAGGAAAGTAGCGCTGCACTGGGTGCAGCACAACGTTTCTTAAATCAGCCCCTGAATGTTTGGGTGTGGGGCACCAAAGTTAATGATTAAGGGCCTGATTTAGAGTTTGGCGGACAGGTTACTCCATCATAAACATGACTGATATCCTATCTGCTGTACCACGGTTTACGTAGGATATAATGGGATTGTTACACGTCAGACGGATATCCGTCACATTTGTAATGGAGTTACTCCATCTGTCAGACTTTTAATAAGGCCATATCTTAAGTTGAACAATTTAATCATGAGAGAGCACATGCTCAATGTTTGTTTTAAGAGTTGTGCAAGCACCTAGTTGACAGTAGGCTGACTGACCCTAGGAAGCTTGCTGAGGAGGCAGACCTCTGGGCCAGTGTCCAAAAAAGTGTCTGGTGGGGACTCCCACAAAGGTGGTCAGGGTTCCAACCAAAAGAAAGAGGGTGTATAAAGAACATAAAAGTAAAGAGTTCTCTAAAGTCCCGCAAAATAATTCTCAAAGGAGTATTAGTAATCAATTTCAGTCTGATCCTAATGATAAGAGGTTCTAAGATCACAAGGCAGGGAGATTTGTGCAGCAATGTACTGAGTGCTACATGTACGGGAACTCCAAGGTTCACTCCTAATATCCCAAGAGGACACAGTTCCCCACTGGTGGGTAGGCACCTGGGTTGGTGAGCTTAGCGCTCAGAGACAAGATGGTCCCAGTTAGCTCTAGGGAACAGCTTTAGGGAACAGACAGAGGTAACCTTTGTTTCCTTGTGGGATAAAAGATAGTGCTAAAGCCTATTTGCCTGTAAATACTTCCAAGTGTAGGCAGTGGGTCCCCATCAGCGGACAACAGTTGGAGGCTCTGAAACACAGGAGCCAGCATGACTATTTTAAAGTGTCAGGAAGGAATTCTTCAAGGCACAGATTTGTGTCCTACTCTTGAGGGCCATAGGAGGCAAGCCCTAGCCCAGGCAGCAGGTGAAGCTTCTGAGGATCACCTAATTCACTAAGAGAATGATCTCCTTTATAGTGAACCTACAGATCCTGGTCCTGGGGCAGTCCATGTGCTGGTGGTCCCCAGTGTTACAGCTCCTTTCTAATGGATTTGTCTATGGTATATCCCAGCATGACATTAGGGCAAGACCTCCGTCAGGCTTGCCTTCCATGTCTAGGATGAAGACTCTGATGCATTCTGCAGATCCTGTCCCACCAACTTGGCCAGAGAGAAATCAGGGAAAAAGCAAAAAAACTCCCTTGATTCCATTATTAGTTGTGGGTACCCCCTTTGAAAGGGGGAGCATCCTCATCATTAGATCCTAGGATCCCAAGACAGCCTTGTCCCGGTCTTGGTGGACCATGCCATTCTCCACCAAGAGGCCACTACACTGAGGTCAGTGACTGCACCTTTAGCTCTGATGGGGATCTTTACTAGAAGTGGATGAAGCTTGTGGAGTCCCACTTCATAGAATTCCGCAAAGTGGTTAAAAAACTCTGCAAGCTCTGTGGAATCCGGCCAGCGGTAGGATTTGCTTGGCGTGGCTGTTCGCGCTACATTTTTCACGTTCAGGAGGGTAATTTGCATTATCACATTGCAAATACTGCGTGAACTGCACCATGCGTTCACATGGTCATGGTCATTTTGGTTTCTCCGTTTCTCTGTGCACGGTGCTGGGCCTAAAATCAATCTACCCTTAATCTTTTTAATCCTACCCTTTTCTAGATTATTTACCCCTCATGTTACTTTATTTAATCAGTGTGTGCCTTTGTGATTGTGTATTTTACATTTCTGTCATTTTTTTTGGGTGTTTTTTTTGTAACTTTTGAATACTTTGTTTTGTGCTACTTTCTTTCTATTTCTTCTCGTTTCTTTTCCACACCCAGCACCATGGCAGACGGTAGCAGAGAGAGTAGTTGTACTGATGCTAGCCACTTACCTCGTGGGTGTCAGCGCTTCCAAGGGGTGCAGCCCTGCCCCATTTTCACTTTGGCAAAGGTGGCATCACCTTGTCTTTTTGTGCAGCACCACCTCTCCTCTTTGCTATCAGCAGGCATCAGGTCTAGGAGAGGTTATGCCCTTTGGTAGCATTGACTGCTGTGGGGGAGGCTGTGCCGGTTGGTTAGTCGGCACACTTGGGTCCAGCGCACCCATCAGTGGTTGATGCACCACTGGGTGGACATAATTGAACGAGAACAGGACCTGCTGGGCCTCTGCTCCTCTGCCAGATGATGCTAATGCACATAAAGACAGGGTGACAAAACAAAAAGGAGGGGAAGAGACAGAGGATACACTTGGTCAGTGCCAGCAACATCACCACCGTTGGTGTACACAACACAAAGGGAACAGCCCTTTGCACTAGGCAAAGCACTACCCGTCACAATGCTAGTCACCAGGCCAATGAGAATAATGCCTAATGCCAATACTTGAGACCCACCTAACCCTGCCCAGTAGTAGATGCCCACTAGCATGTTTGGCGGTGGAGTGCAACAGACCCAGCCCAACATGGAACCTACCCTGCAATCTTTGACCTGGCCTAGGGGCACCCACAGGCCCACATCACCCACCCAGAAAACACCCCACCACGTGCAATTTGGAGATTTGGAAACTGAACTCACCCCCTTGTGGCTGCTGTGATGCCTTCAAGCACCCATCCAACTACGGATAGGCCACTGCCAGTATACGGAACAGGCGGTTCAGGGTTTGACGGGCACCCCTTCCTCATTGGTAGGCCATCCCCAGCTGGGCCGCAGCCATTTTCCTTTCCCATCGTCTCAGGTCTTCCCACCATTTGCGACAATGGGTGCTCCGCCTGGCGTAGACCCCTAGGGTCCTCACAATCTTAGCGATGGCACGCCGTATACTCTTTTTCTGATGGGCACTGACCTGCAGACAAATAAACATAGAAAAAAGGTATCAATCATACCGTCCGGCCTATTACACCCATGGCCCACCATATCTCTCCCATCCCCGTACGCACATACATTGACCACCATACATGCATCACTCTGCCCAGGACCCCTCAACCAGCCCCCCTTACACGAGGCCTTCACACAGAACTCCATGCATTTATGCCTCATGCATCGTGCACACAGTGTACTCACCTGTTGGTCTGGAAACCCATAAAGCAATCGGTACTGGGGTAGGACCCAATCCACCAGTCTCTCCAACTGCTCCGAAGTGAAGGCAGGGGCCCTTTCCCCAGAGACTTGAGCCATGGTTGCTTCCAGAAACAGGTCACAGCAGCACTTGCAGTGTAGGTCCTCTCCGGTAGAAGGTCAGGTAGCAGGCAAGTGAACAGATAGAAAATGGCAGTCATGTCCGCGGCGGTGTGTACCATCACCGCCGGCGTACATCACCACTGGCTACTGTAACCCATACGGCCCAATGATAACAAATGAGGAGTTACACAGCGGTTCTCAACCGCCTCCCGCAACGGTGCACAACATCAGCAGAATTACCTCATTTCCATATGTCCCTCCACACAAGACAGGTGTCCGCCATTTTAGGGGGGGCAGGCCATGTTACATAACTGCATTACAGCAGACATAAGCACATTTCGGGACTACATTTCAACATACTGTTTCTGTCACAACATGCAATGCATTTTACTCTGAGGATATGTTTGAAAATGACCAACTGCTCACCATTTTGCCCTCCAGATTACAACCGCGGAGGATGATTAGGAGATGGAGACATCCCCCTGTGTACAGGCCCCTGGTGGACTTGGCAACAATGGAGGACAGGCACATTATCCTCAGCTACAGACTTGATAGGGCCACAATACAAGAGCTGTGTGCTCAATTGGAGCCAGACCTGATCTCAGCTATCCGTCAGCCCACTGGGATACCCCCTCTTGGGCAAGTCCTATCAGTGCTACATTTCTTGGCAAGGGGATCCTTCCAAGTGACAGTGGCCATGGCAGCAGGGATGTCACAGCCAATGTTCTCAATAGTGCTGACCAGAGTGTTGGCTGCCCTGATGAAACACATGCGCAGCTACATTTTTTTTTCCCCAGGTGGAGGATTTGGCCACAGTGAAGGCTGACTTCTATGCAATGGGACATATCCCGAACATCATTGGAGCAATTGATGGTACATATAATGCCTTTGCCCCCCCTGCAGAAATGAACAGGTGTTCAGAAATCGAAAGAGCTTTCACTCCATGAATGTGCAGATAGTGTGCCTTGCGGACCAGTGCATCTCCCATGTGAATGCAAAGTATCCTGGGTCTATGCATGATACCTTTATCCTGAGGAATAGCAACATCCCATATGTGATGGATCAACCTCAGAGGCACAGGGTGTGGCTAATACGTGAGCCCCGGTCCCCACCCAGTAGATGTTGGTATATGGGTGTGGGGTTGGCCATAAGGGTGAGTGTGTGGCTAACAGGTATCCCTCGATATTTGCAGGTGACTGTGGTTACCCCAACCTCTCATGGCTACTGACCCTAGTGAGGAATGCTAGGACAATGGCAGAGGAATGTTACAATGAGGCACATGGGTGTACAAGAAGAATTATTGAGCGCACCTTTGGCCTCCTGAAAGCCAGGTTCAGGTGCATCCATCTGACAGGTGGATCCCTGTGCTATTCACCAAAGAAGATGTGCCAGTTCATCGTGGAATGTTGCATGTTCCACAACCTTGCCTTGAGATGCCACGTGCCTTTTCTGCAGGAGGATGGAGCTGGGGATAGGTGTGTGGCAGCTGTGGAGCCTGTGGACAGTGACAAGGAGGAGGCAGATGATGAGGATGTTGACAACAGAACAACTATCATACAACAGTACTTCCAGTGACACACAGGTAAGACACTGTAACTTCACCTTCCATTGCAGTTTGTGTAGTGATTTTTCTCTGGCAGGCTGCTGTTTACACTAGTATGGCCACTTACTGTACCCTTTGACATGTCTATTGACAGATCGTTTTACCCTACTTTGGCTCCTGGTGTATTGACTGCAGCACATAACAGGTCGACCTATGTATACATAACTGTGCAGTCTAATTGCAATGTGTACAGATTGTTAAACAAATACATCCTTAAATCATTTGACAAACTCCATATTTTCTAAAAGGGTGTTTTTTTCAGTGCTGAGAAGTAAAAGGGGATGTGCAATGGGCTGGGGTGATGATGGAGAAAAGTCCAGGATAGATTTCAGTCTATTTGTATCACAGGTGCATTGTCCAATGGGACATAGGAAGGGGAGCAATGGCAGTTCAAGGTGGACAGGGTAACAGAGTGGGACGCAAGTGGGACAATCATGAGAGTCTTATTTCCTGGCAGGGGTCTTGGCAATGTTCTCGGGCTTCTGCCTGGATCGCAGGGACCGTTTGCGTGATGGTTCTCCTTCAGCAGGGGTTGGGGTGCTGGTGGCCTGTTGTTCATGTGGTGGGGCCTCCTGTCCACTAGCATTGGTGGAGGTGGAGGGCTGTTCATCAGTGTGGCTAGTGTCAGGGGCCGGTTAGTGTGCCACAGTCTCCCTCATGGTGTTGGCCATGTCTGCCAGCACCCCTGCAATGGTGACTAGGGTGGTGTGGATGTCCCTCAGGTCCTCCCTGATCCTCAGGTATTGTCCCTCCTGTAGCCGCTGGGTCTCCTGCAACTTGGCCAGTTTCTGGCTCATGGTCTCCTGGGAATGGTGGTAGCCTCCCAGGATGTTCGTGAGTGCCCCGTGGAGAGTCGGTTGTCTGGCCCGGTCCTCCCCCTTTCGCACAGCAGTCCTCCTAGCTTCCCTGTTGTCCTATGCCTCTGTCTCCTGAACTGTGTGCCCACTGGCACTGACCCCAGGTCCCTGATCGTCCTGTGTTTGTGGGGTGTCCTGGGGTCCCTGTAGTGGTGGACACACTGTTGATTGACGTGTCCTGGGGACAGAGGTATGGGCCCGCTGGGAGGATGTTGTGCTGGTGTTTCCTGAGGGGGCAGACTCTGTGGTGGTATGGGACTTTGGTTGGGTAACCGGCTGCCCAGATGTCCCTGATGGGCCAGGTTGGTCATCCTGATCCAGGCATGCAGAGCTGCTGTCTTCACTGTGGGCCTCTTCTGTGGGGGGACTGGATGTTGCTGGCACCTCCACTCCGGTGACATTGTGTGGGGGACATATGGGGATGTAAATGCAGTGCTATGCTTTCTGCATGAGTCATCTTGTACATGGGTATGTTGCCCTCTATGGTGTTCTTGCCATGGCAGATTGGCAGTTGTTATTTGGTGGGCTAGGTGATTGTCTCTAGTGTGCATGCATTGGTGATGGTTGTCCATGCACGACTGTGATGGGTGGGGCATGCAGGGCTTGGCATTGGGATGAGTGGGTTGTGATGGAGGGGTGTATGTGAGGTGGGGGATTATGGTGGTGAGGGTAGGGGTGGGGGTTTGTAATGGCATGCAGGTTGGGGAGGTGAAAGTAGTAAAGATTTGACTTACCAGAGTCCAGTCCTCCTGCTACTCCTGACAGGTCCTCATGATGCAGTATTGCCAAGACTTGCTCCGCCAATGTTGTTAGTTGTGGGGGATGAGGTGGGGGTCCTGCGCCAGTCCTCTGTACAGCTATCTGGTGTCTGGCAACAACGGAACGCAACTTCCCCCATAGGTCATTCCTTCTTTTCCTGATGTCATCCCTTGTTCTTGGGTGCTGTCCCACGGTGTTGACCCTGTCCACCATTCTCCGCCATAGCTCCATCTTCCTAGCAATGGATGTCTGCTGCACCTGTGATCCGAATAGCTGTGGCTCTACCCGGATGATTTCGTCCACCATGACCCTTAGCTCCTCCGCAGAGAACCTGGGGTGTCATCATGGTGTCATGGGTGTAGTGTGAGTGGTGTGTGTGAGGGTGTGTGGGGTGATGTTTTGGGGTGTGCGCTGTGAGGTGTGTAGATGGTGTATGGGTGATGGTGTTCTGTGGCTCTGGTTCTGTGGGTGCTCTTGGTGTGTGTCTCTCTCTCTCTCAGTTGTACATTTTTTTGGAGTCGTAAAGGGTTGTGGGTTGTGTGTGTGTGTGTTTTATATTGGTGTGCGTGTGTGGGTGTGGTGTGTGCATGTGTGTCAGGTGTGTGTAGTTTGAATTGTCCAGTGTGGTGTTGTTTTGTATGTGTGTGTGTATCTTGATCGCAGCAGTACCGCCAATGGTTTACCGCGGTTGAATGTCTGCCGCGGTGATTCGTGTGTCATAATTCTGTGGACATAGTTCTGTTGGCATAACGGTGTGGGTTTTGTTACCGTCATTTTATCACTGCACTTTGGTCTGGCGGACTTCTCTGTATAGTGACGGATTTCTATGTGTGGGTCATAATATGGGTAGCGGTATACCACCGCAGTCGCTCTATGTTGGCGGCAGTTGGCATGGCGGTAAGCGGGACTTACCCTACAATGTCATAATGAGGGCCTTTACATCACTTTTACAGTGATCTCTCAACACATGCTAGTTTTGCATTTTAATCATTTTGACCTGGATCTTATCAGATAAATATTATCGATTTTTCTAAACACTGTGGTGTATTTTTGTGGTGCTATACTTTGTTACTGCATGATTTATTGCACAGATACTTGACACATTGCCTTCTAAGTTAAGCCTGACTGCTCGGTGTTAAGCTACTAGTGGGCTGGCATAGGATAATTTGGATTGTGTGTGACTTACCCTGACTAGAGAGAGGGTCCTTGCTTGGACAGGAGGTAACCTGACTAACAAACAAAGATTCCATTTCTAACTGTAATCAGCCACATTAAATTCCAGTGGCCCAGGGGGACCAGCAATTTACTTCTACTATGTAGCTCTACTTAAAATAATTGCTTGCACAGAGCACTGTTTATAATTTGTCATTTTTCTTTTTCTTTCCTACTATAGCTACTCTTGGTGGACATCCAATTCACCAGGAGCCAACAGCCCGGCTGCGGCGGCGTAGGCTGGAGGGCATCAGCAATGAATATTGGGGACTGGTGGCCCTTCAGGAGGAGGAGGATGAGGCCCAGGCAGCAGCCAACATGCCTGCCAGTCCTAGCTCCTTCAACCAGCCGCAAGTGCATCCAGGCTCCTAGCAGCACCGTCAATACTCCTGCCAGATGGCATCAGCCCATTGTCACTCTACGACTGCTGCCTCCTATACACTCCAATACCACATCCGGCAACACTTTGCGTACCTGGACCACCGGGTCGCACATGTCGAGGCAACCCTGGACGATCTCTGGACCCTCGTGGAGAATGCACTCATCTGACACTTTTTTTTACTTTTTGTTTTGGCGGGAGGGACACTTGTTGTGGCTGGAGAGAGTGGGGAAGGGAGTTGGGAGCAGGTTTTTTTGCACTTTTGACTTTTGTTGTGGACTTTTGTTTCTTCTGTTGTGGGATATTTAGTTTGCACTGCTGTTTTTTAGTGTAATCAGTTTTTTTTACAACTGCTAAAAAAAGTGTGTCAGTTATTTATGACCTTGCTCTACTGACCTCTGTAACTATATGGACCGCAAGGGGATGATTGCCGATGCCTGTTATGCATACAAAAACCTAGATACGCACAATTTCTTTTTTTTTCAGTAGAAGTTAATAACTAACTAAGGCCCTCATTAAGACCCTGGCGGTCTTATCCGCCAGGATAAAGGTGGCGGTATATACCGGCACATTATGAGTGTGGCACCACATCTCCAATCATACCTCCATGGTGGTGTGAACCGCCGGGCTGGAGATATACATCTCCGACCCAGCGGTTCACAATTGACCAACGGCAGCATTATGAGCCAGCCTACCGCTGTGGTTTCTGCAGCAGTAGTACCGCCACAAATACAATGATGGGTGGCTACAGAGACAGTGAATACTTTCCCTGTCGCTGGTAGACAGCTCCCCCACCCCCCAGCAAGCACCTGACCCCCCCACAGTCACAGCACCCCTCACTCCCTACTTACATGACACCCCTACACACATAGCACTTTCTGACCCCTACACACATAGCATCCCCACCCCCTTCCCCGCATACATGCACCCACACACCCACACACACCATGCATACATCCTTTCACCTCAACTTTTAGACATGTATCCACTCACAATTATCCATACACTCATTCACTCACACATATTCAAACTCTTCCATACATGCATTCACTCACACATACTGACAAGCATTCAGGCACGCATCCACACAAACATACTCACAAGCATACATACTGGCATGCAGACGCACACTCACTGCAACATTCAGTCATGCATTCACTCACATGCAGATAACCAGGCATACACCACAACACTCACAGACGCATTCACCAATTCATATACCCATTCATACATACAGGCAGACACCACACACACAACACCCACCACCCCCCTCCCCAGTTGGACTCCTGACTTACCTTGTCAGGCGAGAAGGTCGTCTGGCAGGAAACAGGAATGGGAGCACCTACCGCCAGCAGCACCCCGCCAGCAGGACACTGCCAGGCTGTATTAATGGTCTTAATACGGCTGGCAGTGTCTACTGGCAGGGCGGTACATTGTATTTCTCTTACCTGAATAGATGAAGTGAGGGCTGATACCTGCAGGGTTTTCCCAAGGTTGCATCTAATCTTAAGGGGGTGGAAGGAGTAGTAGCAGCCAGGCTAGCCCACTAACAAGGAACACACAAGGTGTCACTCCCACCTATGTGAACTGCAGGACTAAACAGACGGATAGACATCACGGTCAACTAGATTGAAAGAGTTACTGGATTATATATTATATATTATAACTTTAGAAAGACGGAGATCAGACTACCACTATGACAATATTTGACACACAACAAAGAAGACCTGATATGATAAAAAATAATTTTTAAATCATCTACTTTTGAGCAGTTGAGAGGTAGTATTTAATGAAAACTTAACTTTGGAAATTAAATCCTCGAGTCAGTTGAAGTGGGCTCAGAGTCAGGAGTGGTTGGACAAGGTTAAGCTTTTATGTAACAGAACACAAGGACTGAATGATGATGTTGATGGGGCCGTGTAGAATATTGATCAGGTAATATAAGGCCATAAAGTGAGTTGGGGATTTATTTATTGTGTAAAATTAAGTCATACCTAAATAAATCACACAGCCTGGGAGAAGAGGGTTAGGGGCCTGATTAATGGATGGGAAAGGTGATTTGGAGAAATCTGTGACAAAGACAAACACTACACAAAAGAAACAACAACACTATTCATTGAGTCTCCGAGCAGCACGCTATCATCAATCTGTAGTGTAAGGAAATAATGAAGAGATAAGTATGACACAGTTTAGTTAAATGCATTGCATTCAGTCCTTCAGCCCAAGAGAGACCCAAGATAGTGTATCTCTAAATGTTCTGTCTTCTAGGTTTGAAAAGTACAAGTTATGGATGACTGAATTTAACCCACCGAGTTCTAAAAACTATGATGTTAGAAGAAAAATTATACTGAATTGCCAAATTGGGCGGTGCCTCTCCATTCTTCTTCGATGAATAAGAAATGACCTGAGTATTGAAAAACAGTAACTGTTAAGGTAAGCTTCATGAGTAGTTAGGAGTGTACCAAGAAGACACAGAGGCAGAGCATGAACATAAAGAGGAGGTTCAAGTTTGAATCAGCAATGCAAGCAAACACAAACTGAGCAGCATTTTCCAAATCAATGTACCTCTCTCCAGTAAACAGAGCTGAGCGAGTACTAGGCCTCAGAGTCTTCGCCATCATCATGGTACTGGGACATCCTCTGAAGAAGACAACTTTCTTCTTCTACCTGGTGAGGTAATCCCATCTACTGATCGAGTATTCTGTCCCAGTCCCAAACCGAGTGAGGTATACCTGTGTAGTGTACCTCTGTTGGAGAACAAATAGAGAGACAGAATTTGAGTATTTTGTGTAGATTTGTGTTTGGTAACTAGAGTAACTGATCTGTTCTCTGACGAACCAGAAAAAAGGAATGGACCCTGCAGGTAAATTTCACTACGTTTGAATGGTCAATCAATTTCAGGAAAAAATGATTACCCATCAGCCCCCAAACATTGTACATCAGCAAAATCAAGTTTACACATTTGTAGAACTCCCTCCCTCACTGTCAGCCACCACATACATTATCAATATTCTCTCAATCTCTCACTATATCACCACTCTTTCATGCAATACTTCTTCCAAACCAAGCACGTTGGTAGACACAAAATATTATCTCCTCTTTGATGGCAGCAACACATTTGAATTTAGTAGTGGCATTGGCAGTCTTGTAATTAGTGATCTTCTGGGGCAGCCCTGCTACGTGATGTAAAAAAGAAATAGGCAATAGCATGTGAGCGAGGCAGGAAATGTCTCCAATGTCCTAAAATGATTGTGGGGGAAACTTCCCTACACACGGGTCCAGCTCTAATCAGCCATGTACGTGACAAAAAAATGGTGGGGCAGCATAAATCCAATACAAACAAAATTATCCAATAGGTAGCTAGAAAGAAGTTCAACAAGAAATAATTAAAAGGTTCTATGGAGGTACTGTCATACTCAGTCAGGGAAGTTGAAATTGTCCTCAAACTCAGGTGGTTCACCCAGAAGATGGTCAGCAAACACTTGACTCTGAGCAGTGATCCACTTCCTCCTCCTGTCATGTTTCAGGGACAGTGTAATCAGGTGGTATAAAATGCTGGTTCATTTTCATCATGCTTACACTCGCCAAGTTTTGAGGGGAGAGACTGGTCCTTCTCACTGTAGCATCTCCTCCAGCTGCACTGAACACATGTTCAGTAGACATGCTGGCTACAGAGCAAGTCAGATACTTTATTTCCAGCCTGCTGAGCTCTGGCCATTTGTGTATCTTCAATACACAAATGAGTTTTGATCCACACACACCTCTGTTGAGTCATCCAGATACTCCTAGAACATCCTCTGAAGTGTCATTGAAGCTGCCACTTGCTTGACCTTTGTGTCTGCACTGGACTAAGACCTGCCACTTGATACCAAGACAATGCAGAGGTTGGGTCTAATTCTTCTAATGCTGATGTTCCCAGTGTTCCGGTTGCTGGAATTCGCTGCTGTGATATAACAATGCCTCTCTGGAAGTTGAATGTGGCACCCTAGAACTGCAGAGTCGGACTCTAAGTTCCAGCCATTCTTCTTCCAGTTACCTGCTTGCTCAGCAATCCACCTATTGTATTTTGAAACATCTCCTGCAGAAAAAAGAATGAAAGTGGGAAGATTTTTATTTTGTAGTGTGGATCAAGTAGGGTGGCACAGATGTGATCTTTGGATGAGATAATGTCATTGTGCAGCCTTGCAGGTCAAGACAAGTGACAGCTTAGGCTCTCAACCAAGGCATGCGCTTCTGAGTTTTCGCTCACACCTCCGAGTGCAAACCTTCCAGACACCTTCTTTAGCTACTCCTGTAGCGGATACAACAATGGGATAACTTGGCCCAGCACACTGTCCTCTATGCTAACTTCCTGCGTGAATACCTCAAAAGCGAGCAGCAACTATGTCAGGCATTTGACTAGGCCCCATTTGTCCATATCCATGGGCATAGCTTTGCCAATTGCATCCCCTCCTCTTAGAATGACAGTCATTGATCTGTTTGTACTGCTCAAACAGATGTTGCAACATGGAATAGGCTGAGTTCCAATATGTTGGCATCTCCTGTATCACTGCTTTAACTGGTATTCTGTTACCACGCTGAATAATCTGCATCTGCTTCCAGTCTTTAAATGGATGGCTGAAGTGAGTTCAGATTTGTCTGCAGGTGGTCAGTATGTTGCTGACTATGGGCCTGATTACAACTTTGGAGGAGGTGTTAATCCGTCCCAAAAGTGACGGTAAAGTGACGGATATACCACCAGCCGTATTACGAGTCCATTATATCCTATGGAACTCGTAATACGGCTGGTGTTATATCCGTCACTTTACCGTCACTTTTGGGACGGATTAACACCTCCTCCAAAGTTGTAATCAGGCCCTATGTCTTCTTTTTTAGAAAGTCTTGGAAAACCAGGTTGATGCAGTGTGCCAAACACAGGATCTTGAAATAGTCAATGTCTGGCATGCCCTTAACTATGTTACTGCCATTGTCCATGGCAACAAATCCAATTCAGAGGCCTCTGCGTCTCAGCCTTTCAGACACTTGCAATTAAAGTTGACCAAGATGTTTGCAGCTGTATATGATTTCTCCATGGTGAACATGGCTACTGTTGCGTGCTGCCAAACGCTGTGAAAGATTTCTTTAGGGCCAAGACCTGTAGATAGCTTTTGATTGGCCCCTAGAAAAGAAATCCAGTGTGCACTGATGCACATGTAATCATTCACATGACAACCGGTGCACATGTCTGTCATCAGGTAGATAGTGCACACAACTCTTTGATGCAAAACTTGTTCAACCAAATGCAGCATGTCAGGATGCAACATTGGAACAGCAACTCTGGTAATATAGGTCAGACATGGAACCTTTAATTTCAGGCAGCTGGCTGTCACAACCTTTAAGAATCCCACTCCTTCTACAAAAAAAGGAAGTCCAGCTCTAACAATTTTGCCAGCTTCCCATTGTGCAAACATGGGATTGGTTGGTTGCGGTCATAGGGCCCCTCCTGCCTAAACATGTCTGCAACAGTAGTCTGGATTTTCTTCTTTTATGGGGCCACTGTTGCAGGCGACCTTTGAGATGTAGGTGGTGGTAGACTCAATGTGCACTGAGATGCAGTCACCATATGCTGTGGTGTCTCCATCTGACTCTTCCTGAGACTTCCTATGACACTGCTGTGGACTGGGCTACTTTGCATTAGGATGTTACTTTCTTCTTCCTTACCTTTCAGCTTGATTTGACAAGTTGTAGCTGATGTTTCACCTTCGCGAACACCGTTCACCAATTTTTTTAAGGTGCTCCTTCCACTAGGTTGTGATTTTTTTTCACTTGGGTCATCTGCCCTCCAGAGTCATAATGTGAACCAGGCTTACCTCGTTAAACAATCATGTGGCAAACGGTGCATACTGCACTGTTCTCCTAATTGTATAAATGACCCAAACTTGGGAGAAGTACTTCCTTACTGGGGCAGGTTCCTGCCTGGAGGCTAGTGTGGCAGGCACCCAACTCCCGAGAAGCTGCTTGTTCTCACTGAACACTGTCTTGGGAGCAACTTTTTGGGGGGGCCATCTTAAAGCTCTCAGTTGGCAGAGGCACTAAACTGCACCAGCGAAAGGCATTGGAGGACTAACTGCAGAGGCCTTCTCTTTGACTGTACCGCAGGTGATGTGAGGTCTCTTCTATTGTGCACCAAAAAGCAATCAAGCAAGAAAAACATGTAGTTAGAGAAACGTGACATTTTTGTAGGGTGAAATAGTACAGAAAATGCAATGTTAATGTAGTTGGTTACTTATGTAATAAATACCAATTTAATCAAACAATGTAAAGTCAGACCACATCACCACACCATAACATTTCATTTCAAATCAGGCTACACAACAAGCAGATATAGCTCTCTGCATTATCTCCACCTGTAAAGGAGACACCTGTGGTAGTTGGAGAGAGTTTCATGGGTAAATGGAATAATCCTTAAAAAAAAATTATTTCGGCAAGGTGGTCCAAGGAAAATGACTCATGCTGCTGATGTGTCTGAAGTGCACCACAGGCAGGGTGTCCAGGAGGAAATTGAATTATTATTCAGCAAAAGAACCTGAATGCTGTCGCACAGCTGTGAGCCTTTGATGAATTTTTTTTTATTACAATAAAAATAAAAATAAATAAAATAAAAAATAAAAAACAAAAAAGCTTAAAAAATAAAATAATAAATCAATATAAATAATGCAATACAATAAAAAAAGAAATAAAAAGAAAATAGAAAACTAAAAAAAGAAAATAATATAATTTTAAAATAAATTTGCAATAATTGCCGACATTTGTATGTAGCCCTATGGCAAAAGCACACTGGCTGCATTCACAAAACGGCTGTCAGCCACGTAGTCGAACAGCAACAGGGAGCAAGAAAACAAAGAACACATGCAAGCCTATGGCAAAAGATACTGTCTGGATGCACAAAATAGCTGCTGGGAATATGGTCAAACAGCAACTGCAAACAAAGAGGCATTGAGAACAAAGAACATATGCAAGCCTATGGACAAAGACTACACAAAATTGTTCCTGATTACATAGCATGGTAAACAAAGACACATGGATGATGGAAACTCACACACACTAATGATCAGGAGTCATCGTGGTAACACTGAAGAAAACACTAGCATTAATTCAGCAATCAAAAGCATACAAATTAACTGAGCTAAACAAATTTCACAACAACAGTACACATCCTCCTATGCCATCAAATATTAACCCATAACATATACACTTTTTGCAAAACAAAAATGAAATGCAATTAAAAACCAACATTTTTAATGTGATCCAAAGCCATCCCCGCCCTAGAAGAAGTTTTAAATACTTATGCCACTTGTTAGAAATGGGGTCTCTAGCTGGCAGTGGTTTGCCCCCCCCACCGTTCGAGTACGGATCCTCACTCTAGTCAGGGTAAGGGAGTCACACAGCTAAGATAACCTCTGCCCACTCCCTTGGTAGCTTGACCATAGCAGTCAGGCTTCTCTCAGAGGCAATGTGTAAAGTAGTTTTGCACACCCACAGTAACACAGTGAAAACACCACAAAAGTGCTCCAAACCAGTTTAGATAAATAGCCAGTACTTATCTGAGTAAAACAAGACCAAAACAACAAAAATCCTATATCTACAAGCAAAGATACAAATGTCCCAAAATTAAATCTTAATATAGCGCTTAGAAACACATAGCTCCAACTGGGGCTATCACAACGTCTTGACGGAGTCGCTCTCAACAGTCTGACTCCACTCGCGAGGGAGTGCAGCTCGTCACGAAGTCGCATGGACCTCAGGCACTGTACCTTGGAAAACGAGGAAACAGAGACGCTGCACAGAGCTTGGGAGGTGAGGAGTCGCTGGAGCCAGTGCGGTGTTGGTGCTTACTGCTACGGGGGAGGTGAGGCATTGCTTCCTTACTGCTAAGCAGGGAAGTTGCGGCATCAGTTCCTTATGGTTGCAGGGGAGGTGATGCGGTGTTGGTAGCGAGGCATCAGTTTCTTAAGATCCAGCAGGTTCGATGAATCCAGCAAGTCAACATGTGAGGCATCGGCTTCATGGTGTCGCGATCACACCACAGTGTCACCGACTGCGGAGGCATGGCAGTGATGCAGTGGTGTCGGGCCTGCAGCATCAGTCATGGAGATTGCACTCAGTGGGGACCACAGCTTTGGTGGAGGCTGCGGTGCAGAGTCAGACAGCAGAACAGATTCCAAAGTCACTCTGGAGTCAATGTACTTGGGCCCATATTTATACTTTTTTAGAGCCCCATTTGCATATTTTTTTTACGCAAAATCTGCGCAAACGTACAAAATACAATTGTATTTTGTAAGTTTGCGCTGCTTTTGTGTAAAAAAATGACGCAAATGCAGCATTAAAAAAGTATTAATATGGGCCTTGGTTTCCTCTAGGTTGCACCAGAACTCACTATCAAGGTCCAAGTAACCCATTTTGGGACCACTTTGCAAGTCAGGACTCTCAGCAAGAGAGCCCAGGGTCTGGCAGAACAAGTCTTTGATGTCCCTGAGACTTTGTAACAGCAGGCATGCTCGGACCAAGCTCTTGGAAAACCATTGGAAGCAGTATGTAAAAAGCAAAGTCCAGTCCTTTCACTCTCAGGACAGATGCAGCAAGCAGCAGGCCAGCACAGCAAAGCAACAGGCAGAGTGGCAGTCCCTCCTTCAGCTTCTAGCTCTTCTTCCTGGCAGAATGTCCTCAGTTCAGAAGGATATTCATTTTGTGGTGTCAGAGGTCCAGTCCTTATACCCATTTCTTCCTTTGAAGTATGCAAACATCAAAGAAAAGTTGTTGCAGTGCACAAGACTCTTCCTTTCCTCTCCTGGCCCCAGACATACTCCAGGGGGTTAAATACTGCTATGTATAAGGACAGGCACACCCCAATTCAGATGCAAGTGTCAGCTTGTTCTACCACTCTAGCTCAGGAAAACCAATCAGGATATGCAGGGCACACCTCAGCTCCCTTTGTGTGATTGTCTAGAGTGAATTCACAGACGGCTCAACTGGCATCCAGACCCAGACATATATTGCACAGATAGTCAGAGGCACAGAATGGTTAAGCAAGAAAATGCCCACTTTCTATAAGTGGCATTTTCAGACTTACAATTTAAAAACCATCTTCACTAAAATATGTATTTTTAAATTGTGACTTCAGAGACCCCAAACTCCACATCTCTATCTGCTCCGAATGGGAAATTAACCTTAATAGATATTTCAAGCAAATCACTATGTTACCCTATGAGAGAGATAGTCCTTGCAATAGTGAAAAACACATTTAGCAAGATTTCACTGTCAGGACATGTAAAACTCACCAATACATATTCTTGTACACTGCCCAGGTGGCTGCCTTGGGCCTATTTTAGGGGTGAGTTACATGTAGTAAAAGGGGAGGGTTTGGGCATGGCGATTGACTGCACTTGCCAGGTTGAAATGGCAGTTTAGAACTGCACACACAGACACTGCAGTGGCAGGCCTGAGATGTTTACAGGGCTACTCATGTGGGTGGCAAACTCAGTGCTCCAGGCCCACTATTTGCATTTGATTTAAGGGCCCTTGGCACCTCTAGTACACTTTACTAGGGATTTACTAGTAAATCAAATATGCCAATCATGGAAAAGTAATTACCAATACAATTTAGACAGAGAGCCATTGCACTTTAGCACTGGTCAGCAGTGGCAACGTACCCAGATTCTTAAAGCCAGCAAAAACAAAATGCAGCACAAAGTAAAAATTAGAGGTCATAGGCAAAAGGTTTGGGGATAACCCTGCAAAAAGGGCCATTTCCAAAACTACTGAAACATTTATTTCATGCACTGATGACTACCAGTACTGGGCCTACTGGCTAGATGGATTTTTGGAAATGTAGGCCACAGAGTAAAATAATATTGCAAATGTTACAAACATGTGGAAAAGATACTGAGCTGTGCAACAGTTTTCCTTTACAAAAGATGAAAAATCAATGAAATTCAAAATAAATAATACTTGGCCCATACTTTTTTTTTTTTTAATCTGTTTATTGAATATAAAACAGTGAACATTAAGCATTTAACATTAAACGTTCCGGGGTGTCACATAGATAGTCGGTCACAGAGATATCTGATCTGTGAGTCTAGAGCTCCATAGTACATATATTACGACAATATCATATAATATCCTTAAATTCAGATTATTGTATATGAATTGTGTTCCTGCGATGAAGCCCTTAGTTTCTGGTCGCTAAGTGATAGGGCACGGATATCATTAACACAAATACACACTGTACATCTCCAGGCCTGCGGGGAAAGAACTGTCAACTACTCCAAGTCATGTGTCCCTCATGCAGATTAAGGTGGTCATGTATCATTTTTAGCTTCCATAGCTACAATGAAGGCATCCCATATATCAAAGCCGTCCAGAGCCAATCCCCGCTGTTGGAGCTGCCTCAGTGTGTATGCTTCTGCCTGTGAGGCCTGGATCAGGTCCCGGAGCCAATTACTATGGACCGGAGTATGTGCTGCCTTTCAACGAGTTGCTATCAGGCATTTGAACAATATGAGGGCCAAGTCTATATATCTGTTTATTTGTTTATCTCCCTTATTGCGTTGCCATGGACCGAGCAAGCATGTCTATGGCGTCACAGGCAGTGCACAGTTTGTTATCTCAGTTATTGTGTCAGTGACACGCCGCCAGGCCTCTGATACGTGTGAGCATGATCATACCATGTGGTAGAAGTCTGCCGTTGATTGCGCGCATCTAGGACACTTTGGGTCTGAATCTGGAAATATACGCTTTATGCGGGCCGGGGATAGGTAGGTATGATGTATGTAATTGAACTGTGTATAGCGAAGTCGGACATTACGAGATATACTTTTAGTGGAAGTGAGCGTCTCTATCCAATCTTTTTGGGACAGAGGGGAGGGAAGTAACGCATCCCATCATGCTTTGGCACGTGCCAGTTCGGAGCAGGTACGACCTAGTAGCAGCGAATATAATCGAGAGATTGCGTTTCTTGTGTTGCCATGTGATAGGAGTAGTGTAAGCAGTTGTGATTCTTGTGGTTCATGATTGCCTCTTCCCCATGTGGCTTCCAGTAGATGTTTAACTGCGCGATACGCAATAAAGGCGTTGACCGAGATCCCCTTTAAGTTTCTAACCTCAGTAAAGGGCTTCAATGTAGAGCCCTCATATAACTCGCCCAAGTTTTCTAGTCCTGCTTCACACCACAAGGCTGTATCATGGTGACCTGTCAGGGTTTGAGCCTTAGGTAATTGTGTACATGGTAACATAGGGGAGTATGGTATTGGGTTGCAGCCATTATGGACATAACTGTGCCAGCACGCTTTAGCAACCAGTAAGAGGACAGAGCTCTGTGCCAGACGGCCTGACCCATCCAGCAGCCAAGTGAGCACTGGGAGGGGTGCCAATGATTTCGTCACTACCTCCTGTTCTGCTGAGGAAATCTCGCCCAGCCACAAAGCAGGCCACTGCAGTTGGGCTGCTCCATAATACAGTTCGGTGTTGGGCATGCCCAGTCCTCCCCTGGATTGTGGGTACCACTTTATGAGAAATGCCACTCTGCACCTGTCTCTGCCCCATAGTAAGTCGGTTATAACAGAAAGTAGTGTTTTAAATAAAGAGCGGGGAAGGACAATCGGTAGAGCTGTGAAGTAATATAAGAGTCTCTGGAGGATAAGCATTTTTGTGATAGCCATTCGTCCCATTGGTGATAAAGTGAGGGATAACCAAAATGGCAATGATCCGCGTACTGAGCGAAGAGCCCTGTCTATATTACCTTCCCAGATGTCTTCGATTGAGTGTTAGATCTGCATACCTAAGTATTTAAAAGTGGTGTGGCACCACGGTAGCTGGTAGTGTGAGAGGCCTGAGCGGTATTCTACGGGTTCTGGTGAAAGGGGGAATATGCAAGATTTTGACCAATTGACTCGTAAGCCTGAGATGGACGCAAAAGTATCCAGTGTCGCCATAACCCTCCCCATGGAGACTACATGGTCGTGCAGATATATCAATGCGCCGTCCGCATATAGTCAAATGATATTATACGTTTTGAGTTCTGGGATTCGCCACTTGTGTGCCTGCTTACGCATTTTAGCTGCTAGTGGTTCCATGGTGATCGCAAAAAGAAGAGGAGACAATGGACACCCCGGTCTGGTGCCTCTGTGTATTGGGAAGGACTCAGAAATTACCTGCCCCGTCTTGACCCGCGCCATGGGCCTTGCGTATAACGTCTTGATCCACTGAACGTATCCAGCGCCAAATCTCATAACCTCCAACGTGGCAAAGGGTTAATCCCAGTTAAGTGTGTCAAACGCCTTTTCTATATCTAGTGATAGAGCGACAGCTATTGCTGGTGGTGCCACCCCGGTGTTGTGTAATATACAGATTAAACGTCTGATATTGAGAAAGGTGTTCCTGCTGGGTATAAACCCTGACTGATCCTCATGGATCAGATGCGTCATATAAGGAAGGAGTCTTTTAGCTAAGATTTTTCCTAGTAATTTACAATCCGTATTAAGTAAGGATAGAGGGCGATATGAACGAACATCAAGAGGGTCACGTCCAGATTTTGGGAGGAAGGCATTCAATACCTCGTTCATCGAATCAGGTAATCTTATTCTGTCGTAGGCCTCATTGAACACTTGAAAAAGCAGCGGTAGCTGAAGAGTGGCTTGGGATGATAAATATTCTACCGGCAGGCCATCTGACCCTGGAGTCTTGGCGTGTGCCATCTGTGATAGTGCCAGACGGAGTTCTTCCAGGGTGATTAAGCCATCCAGCACTTCAGCTTGTTCAGGCCGCAAGCGCTGCTTAGGAGAAAATAGTAAAAAGTCAGCCAGTTGCGCAGCCGTGGGGGAGGGGTTGGGCGAGCACAGGGATTGGTAGTACTTGTGAAAGGCCTCATTAATTTCTATTTGAAAACTTACTGTCCGTCCCGTGTGCAACTTGATTGCACCAATGGGGAAGGGCTGGGAGTGATGTTGCACTAGCCATGCCAGTAGTCTACCCGCCCTATCTCCTTCTGCGTATTTACTTGCCGTGTAGTGCCTGTAATTATATTTGCTGAGTCTAATATCAGCTTCCCTATAATTTGTCGTCAATGTTTGTAATTCCACCATAGGTATTTCACTGTTTGCAACAGCAACCTCTGCCCCTCGAAACCGGGACTCCAAGTCCTAAATCTCTCTCAACAATGTTCTTCTGACCCCTAGTGAGGTAGCCATGCAATGGCCCTGCACCACCACTTTTTGGGCATCCCATTCCATCCCTCTACTGGATGCGGAGCCATAATTTGTAGAGAAGTAAGAGGATAAGCATTTAGTTAATTCAGCGCTACCTAGCCAGGTAATCTTCTGTGTGTATCCTGTGGACGACTGCCAGTGACGCTAAAATCACGTCTATCCTAGTATGTAAGGCATGTACAGGGGAATAAAAGGAGTATTCACGCTGTTCCGGGTGTCGCATGCTCCATATATCGTTCAGCCCATTAGACAATCGGCAAGTGTTGAGGTCGCGTGAGATTCGGCTACTTTGGGCAGACGGAAGCAGCGGGAAAGATCTGTCCGTGTGAATATCCAGGACACAGTTAAAATCCCCACCCCAGATGCAATCTATCATTGGGTCACGGAACATGCCCGTTGTTAGTGTATGAAGGAAATCTAGTTGATTGAAGTTTGGGGGCGTATAGTGCTGTAGTGTGGTTAGTTTTACGTATTGATTACGCTTTAGCTTCAGGCTTTAGGCCTTTGTGCACTTTGCCCTGAATATATTTTATTCATTTGCTGACAGCTTAGAGCCTCTGTGCACTTTGCTCTACATGCTTTTTATTAGGCTTCGTACTGTTATTTTTCAAATAGCCAGTTCTACGGTGTTGTTTTTTATTTCACATCACACTGTTTTGCACTGTTTTGCCTACTTCAGCACTGGAGTTCTCCATAACATATTTACTCTGTGCTTCAGTCAAGGATACAGTCTGGTACATTTCCGATAGACGTGGTAGGAGTTTAGACTTGGCATTCCTGCGTAGTGACATTTTGTGATCACGATGACATGTTAGTTATAAAATCACTTCCTTGTCCCAATACATGCAAGAGGGAGATTCCGACCAGGGAACCACAACTAGACGCTGACTGCCTCGTTGCAGATGCTGAACCAAGATCACAGGTCTTTGCTCAGGTATGAGGGCTGATGTCTCCACAGTGATTCTAATAGGCAAGCTAGAAGCTTAACATGCTGTGCTCTAAATAGAACAAGCAGAGGGAGAGTAGAAACTGTTATACAATATGATAGCTTTGTTCTTATGTTTTACTCTCCTGGTGACTATTTCAATCCTACTGTGTTGTATCGTTCTGGTTATTGCGGCTCACGCCTTAATATCTAAAATACAGTCGTTTTATTAAAACATTATATAAAACTTATACTGTCTTTGTCATTTGTATATGAGATCATATTGGAAATAAGAGAGTTGGTTTGGATCTGAGTAACCACGACTTCCCTGAGAAGGTCCAAAGATGTCATGCGCTCGGCTGCCAAATCATTCCTTCCACATGGGAGAAATGAGGCACTGCTAGTTAGCCGGAGCAAAAACCGGATTTAGGGTGACAGAGTTCTTTACACGTGGGTCAGACTCAGTCCCCCACACCGTTATAGATCCTGCTACCTAGAAATCCAGTAGTCTCATTTAGAATAATGAGAGCCCACGCGACAGTGCCACTAGTGCCAATGGCATACCATCTAGTTTAACCTCCACTACTATGTATCTCCCGTTTATGTCAATACACATACTAGCAATCTCATAAGGGACCCCTGGAGCAATCCAAATTGCCACACCGCGTAAAAAGGAAGAAGACCCTGTGCCCAGCAACTGTCCTTTCCAGGATTTCCGGGTAAGGTCTAGTTTAGAATCTAATAGGTGTGTCTCTTGGAGCAAGGCAAAGTGTATTTGGTGGTGTTTCAAGTAAGTATATATTCATTGTCATTTGCGTGGATTTGCCTTTCCTCTCACGTTCCATGTCAACACATTGTAACATGGAGTGTGTGGTAGTCTTTGTGTTGTCATTAGTGTGTGGGAAAGTGAGGGGGAGCTACAGGGGGCTTGCCCCATGTTGGTTATGTGAGGTAACCGGCGTCCCCATCTCTATCTCGATCCCCCTCTGGAACCTAGATGTCATTTACCTTCTTCATTATTAGTTGTGTTGTGTGGCAGTACGGCAAGGATCTACTATACAGACCTAAAGTGATCCCCGGGAAGAAAAAAAACAATTATAACAATAATACTAATAATGAACAGCACAAATATGTAAACATCTGAACAATGCCCACTTCCAGGGGCAGGTGTAATACTGAACTGGTCCATATGGTGCGGGACGTAGAAGATGTGGATTAGTTTCAAGGGGAACCTCATCTGGCCCAACGAATGGATGTGTTCCACCTACCGCATGGCACGCCATTTAGGGTGAACCCAGTCCATGTAGGGTGTCACTGCCTAAATTCTTCAGTGTGGACGCTTGTGATGGTACAGCCAAGACTTCGTAGGCCCCAAAAGTCCTTAGTCGACACTGCTGACCGTTTCAAAAATGTTCCTCAAATGTCGTCCGCTGAACGTGGGGTGAGAAGTGGGCCCAAGGGAGAGCCCAGCGAGTCAGAGTTAGTTTTGTGTTCTTGGTCGGAGTGGCCAAGTCCTGCATGCTCTGCTAATGGGTCTGCCACAAAGCGCGTCTGGCAAAAGCCTGGAGCGCTCTTCCACTACTTGCTCCATGGATGGCTAATGCCCCAGACGTGGGTGCCTTTTTCATTTTTCTTTGGAGGATGTATGCTCTCCTGTTGAGTGATTCCGCTGTGCAGGGCAGGCAAGGCCCTTGGCATGCAGCCACATCCACGCATCTTCTGTGGAGGTGAAGATGTGTACTTTGGGGCCATCCTGAACACACAGTTTTGCGGGGAACAATAGCGCGTATTTAATGTTATGTTCACGTAGGCGTTTTTTTATCTGGTAGAACGAGTTATGTTTCGACTGGACTTCCGCAGTGAAGTCAGGGTGTGCTGTGATTGATGCATTCTCATATTGCTGTGGACCTTGTTTACAAAATAGCTGCAAAATGAGGTCTCTGTCGCAGTAGTTAAGTAGTCTGGCTATTATAGGGCGGGGATATGCGCCCGGTGGTGGAGCTCTATTCGGAACCCTGTGGGCGCGCTCAATCGAGAAGAATTTAGGGATGTCATCTTGTAATACAGTGTCTGTAAGCCATTTTTCTATGAACAGTTCTACACTGGGGCCCTCGGCCTGTTCCGGGAACCCCACCAGTCTGAAATTATTTCTCCTTGATCTACCGTCAGCATCTTCAGCTCTGTTCTTCAATCTGTCTAACTCAGACGATAAGCGTTGCACTTCTTCATGTAATGTTTGTACTGCTGGGGTTATTCTGCTTACTTCTTTTTGCGTTTCAGATATCCGGTCTGCCATTGTACGTTGGTCGGTTCTAAGTAGTCCAACATCCACCACCACTGCTCCTATCTTTGCTTCCAGAGTGGTTTTGGTGTCGACGATAGCTTGCAGAACCTTCCCAAATTGTGAGGTGTGATAGCTTAGCGTGATTTCCATCTGACGTAAAGCCTGGGCAGTAGAGTCCTTCTCTCCCATGTGGAGATCTGGGGAGTTCTTGGCCCCGGAAGGTGCTTTCTCCATTTTTGGCTTGCCCATTTAGACAGCGCTTAGCCACTGCGCCGTTTGTGTGTCCCCAGAACTGTATGGTAAAAAGTGAGTCAGACCATCGCTCATATAGAAAGAGTAGTGCTCACCATTCCCAGTCTCACCTTATTGGCCTGTGGTAGGTCGGTTTATGATAGTGGTGGATGTAGGTGTCAAAGGGCCACCATAGTACTATTTCTGCCCTGGGTGTAGTGTGATTCAGTTAAGTTGTTCCTTTTAACCTTAGTATAGCACTTTCCTAATTCGCTGCCCAATCAGCAGAACCTCAATCCAATTTCACTGCCGAGTGGTAGTGCCGGCGTAGGCCCAGGATCTCTGCACACCGTTCAGCGCAACACGGCCCATTGTGTGCTGCTGATTGTTTCTCTGCTCTGCGCCACACACTACTGTTGCTACTCTCGGCCTGACGTGTTGCTCCTCACAATAGCCAGTGCGAGTCGTTTAATCTCCGCTGGGGGTTGGGACAGCAGGAGGCAACCCACAATGTTCCTAGTGCTCCAGGTTCGCTCTGTTTTATATTTCAGGAGATTTTTATAAGGCCAGGATTGGTGCCACCGATTAAGCAGCCGCTCCAGTTGCCATCTTGGCCATGCCCCCTTCTTGGCTCAGACTTAAACTCCAGGCCACACACCACCATACAATTTTGAAATTAAATTGAAGTACAAACAATTACTGATGTATGCCCAAGCAAACTAACTACACCCTTATTCAATAAGTTTTGAACGTACTTGTGTGATTTCACAAAAATAAAGGCCCAGATTTAGGAAAAATCGCACTTCATTACATGAAGCACCACTTTTCTTGTGCCCCATTGCACACCCTAAAACATCACCATGTGTGCACCATATTAATGATACATCTGCACCATGGCACATATTAGGATCAATAGTGTCATAGTTTTGCATAGCCTGAAGTGCCCAAATTCTGCAAACTCTACCAACAGAGAAAGGTTCTACGCTGTGGCCTAATCTTTACCCTTGTGAGGTTCTGTAAGGAGGTAGTGTCTGACAGAGGCACTAACTTCACGCTTAAATGAGGTCCATATGGGAGGAGTGTGGGGATTCTACAAGCACACCACATTCTATCACCCCCAAACCAATGGTCTTGTGGAAAGATTCAACAAGACCTTGATTTCCTCCTGCCATGCGTTCTCTTTGCTTACAGAGAAATGCAACAAAAAGGAGTAGAGTTCAGCCCCTTTGAGCTCCTCTGTAGCCACCATGTTTGGGGACCTCTGAGCCTTGTCAATGAGGGATGTAGCAAGCTCCCAGGAAACCCCATCAGGATGTGGTCAAATACATGCTGGCCCTCTGCAACCAGAACTACCACTGTTGGAAGAAGAATTGAAGCAATATTGAGGCTAGTTAAGAAATCATGAATCGCTGGTGTGCCTAGAAAGCCACTCTGGTAGATAAGAAACAAAGGCACGGAAAGGCTTGGCACCGACTTGGCAGAGCTCCTGACCCCTAAGAGCCCTTAAGGGTGATCCATGTAAATTGCCATAAGCCTAAATTTGAGAGGGCCAAAGTGAGCATGCTCCTTGTGACACATAAGAGGGTGGAGGACTACAGTGAGCCTCTCCCTTTCCTCTTCTATGCTGAGGAACACAATGGATCAGTGGAAGGTGTCAACCTCTCTTCTTCCTTGACCCCAGAGAAGCAGAACAACTGTTACCAGTTACTTGAACAGTTTGCCTCTCTGTTATACCTCACCCCTGGATTCACACACCTGTGTGTCCATGATATCAACATTGAAGACATCTTACCTGTGAAGAATAAAATGTACAGGTTGTCAGATAAGGTGAGGGCCATAACCAAGGTGGTATCCATGATGCTGGCGGTAGGGGTAATAGAGCCCTCCAACAGTCTATGGGCCATGGTCCAGCCATGTGGTGCTGATGCCCAAGGCTACCATTGAGTGTGAGGTCTTGTACAGAAGCCACACCGCTGCATATGCCAACTGTTTGGCTTTCAGAGTTCCCAAAAAGAGTTTGTCTCATTGTCCTGTTTTGTCGTCAAGACATAACACCACTTACCTGAACCTGCAGACTGCACTCAGTTGTGGTATCTATCTTCCGTCCTGACATTCGGAGTCAATGTTTTCTGGTCAGGATGATCACCTACAAGAAAAACAAAAGAGACATTCATTACTTGCATGGTAAGGTGATAAAACTAGCCAGAAAAAAGAATGCAGCAGATGAAAAAAAGGCTTGTTGGATGATGGTATGCTGAGTTAATTTTTAGGTAGTTACATTAGAGCATCAGCCAAAGACATTCACAATGAAAAAGCAACAGTAATTAAGCCAGAAGAGGAGAACTTAGAGGACCCTAAATACAAAGCACCCTACTGAACGTTAAGAATTGGTAAGACACATTGAAGAACCTAAAAAGAGATAACTGATTAAAAGGGAACACATACTTGTATGGTTTTGTGTAACTAACTTTGAGGCTAACACCCTTATTGTATCTTAAGGGAATAGCATAATCACAGACCCTCATTTGGGGAGGGCAATATATGATTAACAGCCATGCTGCATACTGACACTCCACTACAGAAGAAGTCATTAGGAGCATTAACACTCCATCCCTCACAGAGACAAGGTACACAACTGGGAAGCAGGGGTTGTGTGGAACCTGGTGGGACAACAGATTAGTTAGGAAGTATAACCTTTTCTATATTCCCTCTTCACAGAGGAGATGCTCAGCTCCACTAAAGGTGCAACCTTAGCGATCAGCAACAAGGAAGCCAGAAAACACCCACCCAGTTAGTAAAATAAGTCATTCAACACTCTTATTATTCTCTTTTACAACCCCTTTACCTTTGGGGCTGCTCCTTGTAGACAATTGTCAATGCAGTGTGCATGGTGACAGCCTTCAGTGGGATTTGTGGTCCCGGCTTCATTCCTGCAGACTCCTGCAAAAAATCAGGCTAGTGTTTTCTTGGCCCTGGTACCCTGGCTTCAAGAGAAGGGGGCTCTTGGGACTTCTGGGCTTGGTTCACCAAAGGAATTGTGCAGGGTTTAGTGCAGGTGTGTCCAGACTACTGGTCATGAAGGGAGAGAGATCATCAGCTACTTGTTCCTGTAGCCATGAAGGAGGTCAGCCCACTGAACCTGGAGTCCACTTTTTTCTTATGGGTACAAGAGGAAGCAGATACATTCCTTCAGTACTCCTCTCAGTGTGCAGCAAGCATGATTCAGTCCCATCCTTATCTTCCACATGTCAGGAAAGTGTTCTGAAGAGGTTTCCTTACAGGCTAGTCCCAACCATATCTATGGTTGGAATTAGCCTGTGAGTAGGCGTGACTCCTGGCTTCTACCTAACTATGGGGTAAAAGTTCCCAGAAGCAACCCCCTACCCAGTCTTACAGTAGCTCCTGTTTTGCAGACTGCAAATAATTCCACAGTGCACCTTACCCTCAATATCTAAGAAGGTGAAACCATGTATCCCTTGTGCAGAGCCTGTGTGACTTGCACAATGGTGTGCTCAGGGAAATGAGTAGCCCTCTTCTTTTGTGGTCAACTGCTTTTGGGGGTAAGACTGAAGGAAAAAAGGTTTGCCTTCCCCAGGTCTCACCTTATATTTACTTGTAAAAGGTCTGACCTTTTAAGGTCAATTAAGTTCGTGGGTCCACCCTAACTGGTCTTCCTTGTCAGGAGAGAGAAACACCTTCCTACACCTAGGCTATTCTTTTTACTTTAGGAGCAGTTTTCACACCCTATTAAGGCCAAGCACTGGTAGAGCAGCTTTCGGTAAGCTACCGCTAATTAGCATACTAGAGAATCAGCCAGGTAAAAAGCAACCTTTTAAAGGTTTTCCTAAGTATAAAAATCTGGCTTTACCATTAAATTAGACTTTTAATAATTTGAATAACTGGCTTTTGAATGGCTTTTGCAGACACTTTCTTTCAAAAAAATTTCCAGAATCCAGTCACAGCCCTGCCACTGAAAATGGCTTTTTCTAGCTCAACATTGGAAGAACAGGTCAACTTTAATTTGATACATTTTACTTTCAAAATGAGGCACCATACCTTGTGGGCTCTAAGGTGTATTTTTGTGTGACTTAATAATATTTAAAAGCAGGTTTCTCACTTCAGACAAATTATAATTTTGACATATCTGCCAGCAGGTTGTTTGCTTCTGTAGTCAGGCTACATGTGGTAGGCCTGAATTTATATTTTACAGGCCTACCTTGTGGATGGCATAATAGGTGCTGCGGTCCAGATGTAACATTTATCTTCCAGGCCCTGGACACATTTTCTAAATTATATATTATGGACTATCAAGAAAGTTCAAAATACCAATCAGAGTTAAGGGTGAAGCCAATGTAATCATGTTTAATGGGGGAGCACATTCACTTTGCTCCTGTTTAACAGTTCCACAAACAACAAAAATAGGAACCAAAAAAAGGTAAAACTCTGGGTGACCATGCAGAAAAGGCAATTTTGCTACAGAAATTAAAAGAATGGTAATACTTTTAGCTTTTTATATGATGTTCATACTACATCATAATTTAGAAGACTGAGGAATTTCACACATATGATTTGGCTAAACTACAAAAACATCCATTCTAGTGGAACCTCACAAGAACACAAATTGAAACATCTATTGCATTTCCCAATCTTGGTGTTTAATAAGACGTCAGCAAAACCTGGGAGCAAGTAAACTCCTTAGTTCCTCACGTCTTCGCAATGAACCACTGAAACAAGAGATACTCCGTACACATCTTGCTGTTTAGACAGTTCTTCCCATGATTCAAGCTTCCTGCCATCTTCTCTCCTCCTAGTGAGAACCTCACTATAAGTTGTCTAAGATTTCACTAATGACTATTCACTAACAGAAGGCTTCTGAAAAGTAACAGCATCTGCAGTGAAAGAGAAAAGCATGTTGTGTAAAACAACAGTTCAATGGGAAACCAGGCCTTTCAATCTGATGTACACATTTTTGTTAAAATGCCATCTGTAGTTTGGCTAACTTAAGTAGATACTTTATTTTACTCCATTTGTATGCTTGCAACTCCTAGGTACGATTTCCCACTATAAATGTGCACCTATGATACATGTATTATTTTTGCATAAGATTTTATATTTTCTATTCAAATGTGTTTTTATTGACAAAATTAGGTTATTTATTTCTGCATTCACGAGGAGCAGAAAGCGAGTTATGGGATGAAGAAGTCATGGGTAAGGACAAAGATATAGACAGTCAACATACAGTCAACACATAATACAATTTGCACCCTTGTTACAACAACAAGCAGTAAATATCCTGCTCAAACTCTAATACTTTTGTCATTGCCTGACCTCATTAGATCTTTGACAGATAATACAGAACTTCATTTCATAAAACGTAGTTATTCTTTTTCACACTCCTTTCCACCATTTTATATTTACATCTCATATTATTAGGCAAAAAAATGCTGAATAAATATCTCATTATCAAAATTAATTTATACAATTCTTTGATCATACTGTGCCCCTAGCCCAAATTTCAGCCATTCATGTGCTCATTCTCACATTTCTTTCAACATTAATATAGTGGATCCTGAACAACACCTACAATTCCCTAGACCCAGTGTAAACTGTATTGCTTGAATTCCTTGCACCCAGCTGGCCAATGGCCAGTGAATGTAAAAACGCAAGCTGTATATAAATGTAATGGTGGCTGATGTTCCTATATGGTCACCCTCTTCATGAGCAAAACTCAATTAAAGTACTTTGCACTGAAGAGGATTCAGGGCTGTCTTTACATATAATACATTAAACTAATAATGTAATGGAATTCTTGTCACAGCTTGGTAATGTTACAAATAAATAATTTTACAATAATTCCCCAAACAAGTGATTCCACAAGTGATTCCCAGAAGCAAAAAACAAACCGTTGTGCTACTTTCTCTACATGACAGCAAGTGTGAGCATAAACAGAGAAAAATACAAAGGAAATATTCTATACTATTCATCTGTGATCCCACTAGGTGCAAGATACCCCTATTTATTTACTTCCAGAGCAAACATGCTGAACGTCCATAATTTGCAATGTTAAAAAAATTACACTCTATTTATACGAGGAGGGTGTACCTTGTGTGTCAAAGTCAAACACCTATCAGGAACAAAGCACTAACAGGTACTGGCTAGACAGGCAGAAACTATATTTGCCCAGTTTGCTGTTTTATTCATTTTGGAAAATGCTTTCAAGCTTTTCTATTTCTCCTGAAATACGTTCTACATATGCCATGTTTCAACTCAATGATACCTTCTCCTGATCCCTATGTTACCTAATTTTTTTCTCTGAATGTCTATACCTTTTATATGGCAGCTATTGCTGAATGATCCTACAGCCTAATTTATTGGTTTATCCCTTCCCATGACAATCAAGTTGTGGACCTATAGTCACTTCTTATTGACTCATGCTATGTGAAGCAGCTAAAAAGCCTTTCTTTTCTCTTTGCCGGCAAATCCCTGCAATATTGACAATCTTCTAACTCAATGGTAACTCATCTCATTCTCAACTGTGACTAATATCAGCATGATGTATATGGCTGTGTGACAGCTTTTTTAAATGTGGTGTATCTCTTCCCTTACCTCATCCCACACTGGGACTGTTTTTTACCAAATATAATAAAAATGGATGAGTCTTCTTATAGATCTTCTGTAAACACCCACCTAGATAAAACTGTATTTCTCTGTGATCATTGCAAAAAAAAATGCAAATTGCCGACAAAGCATACTAGGCAGCTTAGAAATGCTGTACTTTACATAACTCATGTAGAGACAAAGAAAATAAATGTATCTTTCACATATATGTCCCTCTTAGCATCCAGGCACAACAACACTCAAAATGCATCTCCCTATGCCCATTACCAGCAGTACCATATTTTGACAAACCACAATGGCCAGAATAATGTTCCATAACAAACCTGGACCAGAGGAATTCTGTTTTGGGTCAATCACCAATAAAAACAGCATGTGGCCATCCAGCTGTCCTTATTTAATACATACACAGTTCTTATTATGTGTATTTATGCATACCTGCTATGCATTAGTTTGCAATGAACCTCAGTCTCTCTATTTAGGTAATTGTACAATGGCCAAAATCATATAACACGGTCAGCAGGTCCCTGTATTAATAAAAAAATTCCAAAGGAGTCGCCACCTGGGATAATGGACGACCCATATTCACAATTAGTCAATATTTTTTTGTCAGGCTGATTTTCTCATTCAGAACACATTTGTATGTCTTCTGGAAGTCGTCTTACATTTTTCATTGCTGTTGGACCTACTTAGGACAGCTTTGATTTCTTTTGACCAAAATTGCCCATTAAATTATCATCTCCTCCTGATTTTTCTCAATACAGTGTTGCACAATAAGGCATGATTTATTGCAGCCCTGTTTGCCAATTAATGTATGCAAAAATGCTAGCAAAAATCTCATGCTGCATCTCCTACACAGCCTAGCTAACATAGGTATAAAATCAAACACATCACATTACTGGTCCTACAGTTGGTCATGTCCTGAAGTACAGTTTTATGTGTTTTATATATCAAATGGTCAGACGTAAGGCTGCATCTTATACATTGCATGTACCACACAGATGGTTACCATTTATAGACTCATCTTGATAGATCAATCTATTCATTGTTCATTTGTAAGTATTTGTGTATGCTTTGTTGTCGCATGGATTTGCATTTTGAAAAAATTAAAACAAGGTTTTAATCAACATTGGACGTTGCTCATTCAGCTTCCCTTTTGGCTCGCTCATAAGCATTTCTTATCAACCAGCATGGATATCTTCTTGTTATAAGCTTTTATTCAAGAATGTCAGCAATATTTGTTTATTCTTGCATAGGTGAACAATTCCTTGTCAATCTAAGCAATTGGCACAGATCCCTTTTGACTTCTCTGATGAAATCTAGAGTAGGTTTGTGTTCTGTAGCCATTTGAGGGAAATATGCTGCCTCTGTGATAGAAAATACCAATGTAGTTAGCCACCTGTGGCTAACTGTGTGAATGAACTATTTCCTTCTCCACAGAGTCTGCTCAGTGTTTCCATTACTTATGCCAAAGTGAAGTCCTATAGGCATACATTGATTTATGCAGGGGTCTTTCATCAAATGACAAAACTCCTAAACCCCTGTCTTATCTACACCACAACGAAAAGTGGCAGAATCAATGGTGGATCTTTGCATCAAATATACTCTGCTGTAACACAATGCCACTGAATGTGGTTGCAGTCCAGTCACACAAATGACTTGTTCACCAGCATCATCACGATGCAGTGTTGCTATGATGGTACCCAGCAAAAATCATCTTAATTCCTACTAACCAGCTAGAAAAAATAATTGACTATTTTTTGAAAATTAGGACTGCTGCTGTAAATGGCTTTCAGTGCAAATCTGAGATTATACTAAAGATACACATTTCTTGACTGTTTGGTTATTCTACAGAGTTCCAAAAGGTAGAATATGTGTAACTGGGCTGATCTTCTGCACCTGTGAAGTTACCTTACACTAGGCTTGGAGTTACTAACCAAATTTGAAATCCAAGTCTTTCTATGTCCCTTCAAAACATTCTGTTACGCCTCGGTCTGGTCATGTGTCCAAGGCTTGCCCAGTAACAAGCCAATCCAAAACTGCTGCATGTCTTTCTTAGAGTACTACAATCGTATTGGAGGACGGCAGCTGCCAAACTAATCTTCAGAAGCTAGTCTCTTCACTGCTGTATTCAGGACAACTACCTATGGGGTTCTGAGACTCTTGACTCTCCTACTAGGGGATGGACTCCTGTTTGGTTTGGAATGATGCACGGAAATAGAAGTCAAACAGGAGCTCAACACTGAATTGAACTCTGCCTAAGCAGGATTTGCAAAGCACAGCCCACAGGTCGAATAACGGGGTTTAAATTGTAGGTATTCTGGATATGAATCCACCCCACCTATATAGGGGACAGTGGTGTCTAGGGCAACACCATCGCATTTGGATTACGCCCCACCTCCACGTGAGGTCCCCTGGTCTTGAATCTGCTGTAAGCAGAGAGGCAGTGAAACATTTTCACCCCATACCATTTAGGTCTTCATATGTTTAATGGTTTTACATGGTGATAGAAAACACAGGAAATGACATAGATCAGTGTTCTGATTACTTGTTTTAACTGCGGTAAGCATTCCAAATATTGCACTTTCGCAAACACACAGGTATTGTAATATACATCCACCCACATTAAGCTAAGAAGTCATTTTTGCAATATGCTTATCTAGGAAGGGCCCACGTTAGACATATTGACAAGACCTAACCTGACAAAAAGCACAGGCCCCCAGTACAGAGGGATCTCACCAAACACGAGAAGCCCTGGATAACACAACTTGCTTATCTGTCTGGGTATCTTCTTCACTATGGAAAACAATGATGACTTCAAAGGAAGATCCAGCATTATAGTACACTGACATAGTTTCCAAGCAGGGGAATATTGAACTATAGACCAAACAAACTCGTAGTCTGGTAGGAATAGCACATTTATCACACAGCCCTTCATCACAAAGTTTACATAACGATCATGCATATGTCCACTGTACTGCCTGGCCAACCAATATAGGGCATCTTACTACAGAGGAATCAAAAATGAATATCTTGATACCTTGATACCTAGCAGTTTGCTGTGAATGGTTTCTCGATTCAGTCTTCAACCGCAAGGAGTTTTAATTCGAATTATCGCTGTAGTTAATATGTAAGACATATTTGTTCTACAGAACAGATGCTTGAAGCTAAATTTAGAAATAGAATGCCTTTCATCACAGAGCAATTGGAAGCACAATTCAAACAAAACTCTTATGTTTAACCAAAGGCAGTCAGCACTGCCCCACGGTTCAGAGCAGTGTTTGATGCTGTGGATTAAAACTAACACTGTGGGTGCAAGTTCATGTGTAATTTATTTATTAAATCAATATCCGTGATTTACAATAGTGCACCAGGAAGATGTTGCTAGGTGACATTAATAACATCAGCTACTATAGTTCACCAAGAAACATATTGTGAATGTCGTTAATAAGCGTGAAATACTAACGAAATGTGGAAGTTCTGTTTTCCGTTTCATTTCATGTTAAAACAAAACATCTCACCACTTTTTTATTTAGAAAGTCGGCTCTATTAATTCTGCAAGGCAGCTGAACCACCATGATTTCAAGCTGCGTTCATGCCCAGTTATCACTACATTTGGAAATAACCGTCACAACACCACTTAGATCTCAGTTATGCCAACAACTAAAAGCAACGATAAGCAACAAAGTCAAAAGATGGCAATCTCATCTAATTCAAATATTTGTTGCTGGAAAATCTTACCCACATACCTAAATTATGAAATATATATTTTGCTTAAACCTAAGTACATATTGTATTTAATAATGTATAAATGTACCCATTAATATTTAAAACATCATTCCAGTGTGCTCGGTAATATATGCAAAACTTTCCCCATCAAGAACAATAATGTTTCATTTTTCTTTTCCAACTAATAATGCAAGAGTGCATCGTAGAGTAGTTCGGAAACTTTGAAGATGCACAGCAAACAAGATGCTTCCTTGTAATGATCTGTCTGGTTAAATACGAAAGCAAATGCACGAAATCAAATATTAAAGAGGTGGGATGGTAATAAAATGCAATTTAACAACGTGGCTGATATGGCGCTACTCTGCAGAAATAATGATAGCATACAACAAGTTTCTGATCTTTTTTAACAAATAAACCCCTGGCGTTTTCATACTCATGCGTACAGCCATTTGTATTGCTTTATTAGATTTGCACAGTTTATCAAAGGTTAAAAGGAAGGTCGTGTATCTTTTTTGTCAAAACAGCATTGTTGTTATGGTTCCATGGTTTTAGGTCTTCTGTTGCGAAAAACAAATTCTGACGTTAAATATAGTTTTACCTTTAGACTATCACCATCTAAGCTATTACAACATTCTGAATCTGGTGGTCAGTTTTTAATCAGTTGTGTGCGCGTGTATACTGTACTAAGAACGTTATGTTCGATTCATTTAAGAGTAGGAATCAGTCGCAAACTGTTTAGTGACTACAAAATTTGCCAATTTGAATGAATAAACAATCCGAAAATTATATTTGCTTTAAAAATAGTACAGTGTAGCGAATGAGTAGTGATTTCTTTAAATGCGGCTGCAAATACAGATTCCTATTTTATTATTGTTAAATAAAAATTCACAGAACAGATGCTCAAAAACATTTGCAAACTGTGAATCTTCGTAAAAACAGCAACTTGCATGTGTATAACCATCGATTGGGAGGAGGCCGTCACCAAGAGTAAAGTGTAAAAGTGCCCCCACAACGCATTGCAAACTTTCACAATGGCAGTATTCTGTTCTATACAATCTACTGTATCATATATGGTGCAATGATTTTCGAATAATATATTGGAATTCAGTCAGTCAGATTCCTTAGTTGAGCACAGGGTTATCCACTTGCTTAGATCTTCTGACTGGTTGCATGCAAATTGGAATATAAATCTATTAGAGAAATTGTTGATATTGATATTTTTATAAGAGCAAATGTATTGACATTGGTTGTCTTGTTTGAGGGATTTAGGGGTATACTCAAATTGACCAGTTATAAAGGCGGAAAACACGTTTTTGTGCAGTCTGCTTGCTGTATCTCAGACTTTCTCGCCCCTAAAGTGCCACCTAGCGTGTGGGTTGGAGCATTTGGAGGATAAAATTAAAATCAGCCCAATGCTACTCTGGTTGAAGGTCTGGACAATGTGGCGGCCATACCCTGGCTTGTGTATGTAAAGATACCTTTTATATATTTAGGGCTTCCAGGGCTATTTTTTATTTAATCCTGAAAGCGGAGGAAGAGAGGCCAAGGACTTGGTGAAGGATGCCTTTTTTAATCACCAACAAGAGATATGCATCAGTAAATTTGGCAGCACAAAGTGTGGAAGCTACTGTCAATAAACTTGACATTGAGGTTAGAATTGTATCTCTCTTTCACTTCTAACCCTCAGTATTCCTTTTTTTAAATAAATATTTTTCTTGATGTTATATTAGCAAATACAAAAAACCTCTGGTCATGTAGCAGCATTTTTGACAGCAAAAACAACATCTCAGCATATAACAGTAGTGACCCCCTCCCCCTGACCACTCACTTCATAGACAGCTTGTGAATGCACAGCTATGTTTTCAAGCATAGACCTTGTCCCAGTAGTCGGAACAACAGAGGCACAATTAAGACCTTGGTACTCATTCCAGCAACCCCAAGTATTGGTCCATTTCTGCGTTGCCCACAGCCCTCGTAGATCACCTTTCCGCCAGCATGCACGGGTCCAAATCTCTTTTCCAATCTAGCAGGTGTGGTACTTGTTCTGTTTCCCAAAGGAGTTTTTTTGGCCAGGACCAGTGCAAGTGTGACCCACATTCACTCCATGTGAGTGAGGTCTGATTCTCCCCAGATACTTAACAGGCACCATTTAGCAGAGATGGTGAACATATAGTTGGACAGGGAACCCATACTTCCTATCACCGAATCCCAAAACCTGTAAATCAGTGGACAGTCCCAATGGTGTGACAAAAGATACCAGTATCACACATAAACGCCTACAACATTCATTTATCGAAAAACAAAAAGTGGTGATGCACCATCAAAAAATATATTTTCAGCTCAAAATGTCCAAAATTCTAATTTTCTAATATTTGTTTCCAATCTTGATGGGTTAATTTTCACAGAATAAAATATTCATAGTCCTCTTTCAAAGGATATTGAGATAAAAGACAAACAGCTAGCCACAACAATTCGTTTACATCTGTAAACTTCTCCAGGGCCTTATTAATTCTAATGTTCTGGTTCAGACAAGGAAACACATTTTGTTTATGTTAGAAATGGGGTCTTTGGTTGGCAGTCAGGTTACCCCCTGTCCAAGCAAGGACCTCACCCTAGTAAGGGTAAGTCATGCACAATCCAAATTATCCTGTGCCAACCCTCTGGTAGCTTGGCACTGAGCAGTCAGGCTTAACTTAGAGGGCAACTTGTAAAGTATTTGTGCATTAAATCATGCATTAACACCACAAAAATACACCACATGGTGGTTGGAAAAATATTTAATATTTATCTGGATAACTGCAGGTCAAAACGATTAAGATGCAATAAATATATGTTGAGCTATCACTGTAAAAATTATATAAAGTGTCTTTAGTCTCTTAAAAGCAACAAATGTCTCTTACAAGCACAAAGTACCTAGTTTGCGTGCCAAATCTCCCCAAGGAACCACAGAGGAGGAGATGCGTGGAAAACAGGGAGGTGTGTGTCGATTTCTCAGGCTGTACATGGCAATGCATAGTTTATTTTTCATGAAGAGTAGACTTTGTGTGGATTTCAGGCACTAGGTCTTGGATCCTCTTTGGGTTGCGGGGTTTTCGGATGCCCCGGGACGATGTGTCAAAATCCGGTGCTGACAGGACGAAGTCACAGGGTCTGCATCGATCCGGTGGCCGTTGCATGGAAATTTCTACTGCACGGCAGGCGTTGCATCGATTCCTCACTGGAAATCGGGCTGTGTCATTCCGGTTCTGCGTGCGATTAATTTTTCTGCGCGATGCAGGCTGTGCTTCGTTTCTGGCAGGCTGTGCATCGATTTTTGCTGCACAAGGAGTGCTTCTTGTAGAGATGAAGTCTTTTTGGTCCTGAGACTTCAGGGAACAGGAGGCAAGCTCTATCCAAGCCCTTGGAGAGCCCTTCTTCAGCACAGCCAGAGAGCAGCAAGGCAACAGGGCAACAACAAGGCAGCAGTCCTTCACAGAAAGCAGTCAGGTGAGTCCCTTGGGCAGCCAGGCAGTTCTTCTTGGCAGGCTGCAGGTTCTGGTTCAGGTTCTCTTCTCTAGGAAGTGTCTGAGTTGGTAGGGGCAGAGGCCCTGTTTAAATACCCAAGTGTGGCTTTGAAGTGTAGGAGACTTCAAAGAGCACCTTAGAAGTGCCCAAGGTCCCCTTGCAGATCAATCTTGTCTGCCAGGATATCAGTAGGGGGTGTGCAGTCCTTTGTGTGAGGGCAGGCTACTGTCCTTTGACATGTAAGTGGCAGGCCCTCCACCCTCCTGGCCCAGGAAGACCCATTCAAAATGTAGATGTATGCAGGTGAGTCTGAGCATCCTGTGTTTGGGGTTTGTCTGGGTGAATGCACAAGGGAGCTGTCAACTAAACCTAGCTAGAGGTGGATTGGAAGGCACAGAAAGATTTAAGTGCAGAGAAATGCTCACTTTCTAAAAGTGGCATTTCTAAAATAGTAATATTAAATCCAACTTCACCAGTCAGCAGGATTTTGTATTACCATTCTGGCCATACTGAATATGACCTTCCTACTCCTTTCAGATCAGCAACTACCACTCAAACAGTATATGAGGGTAGCCCTAATGTTAGCCTATAAAAGGAGCAGGCCTCACAGCAGTGCAAAAATGAATTTAGGAGTTGTACACTACCAGGACATGTGAACTACACAGGTACATGTCCTGCCTTTTGTCTACAGATCACGCTGCCCAATGGGCTACCTAGCACCTACCTTAGGGGTGACTTATTTATAGAAAAAGGAGAGTTTTAGGCTTGGCAAGTACTTTTAAATGCCAAATCGAATTAGCAGTGAAACTGCACACACAGGCCTTGCAATGCCATGCCTGAGACATGGTTAAGGGGCTACTTAAGTGGGTGGCACAATCAGTGCAGAAGGCCCACCAGTAGCAATTAATCTACAGGCGGTAGACACATATAATGCACTTTACTAGGGACTTATGAGTAAATTAAATAATCCAATTTGGTATGATCCAATGTCATCATGTTCAAAGGGAGAGAGCATATACACTTTAGCACTGGTTAGCAGTGGCAAAGTGTGCAGAGTCCTAAAACCAGCCAAAACAGTATCCAAAAAGTGGAGGGAGGCGGACAAAAGGTTAGGGGTGACCACCCTAAGGCTGTCAGGTCTAACAGTTAACATCTATAAACTTCTTCAAAGCATGTAACATTAACAAAAAACATACAATTGTAATAGACAAACTTTAAAGGTACATACCGAAATGACACACACAGATATGCTACAAAGGCACAATAAAAAGTCAGCACATATTATGCAAATATCTCCTTTAACCCCAACCCATCACCAAAAAATGAAATAATAACACAATGCTTTAGTGGTACGGCCTAATACCATTCATACAGAAAGATTACAAATTAGTCAAGTATTATTTTTTTTTGCAATTCCTTTTATTGAATATAAACTACAACCAAAATAATTGCAGCAGCATATAAGAAAATAGTAGGTGATGTGATTTAGCCATGCTACTTCCCTCAGAGGACTCCCCGAGGCCCGTTCCCTCCCAACCTCCCCACCCCGGCAAAGTCAAAGCATAACTTGAACATATGGTCATACTTGGCTGCAGCCCTCTGCTCTTACGGGGCTGGGCGGAGAAAACAAACCTCCTCTGTGTGCGTTCCACTCGCCTCAGATTCTAGTCCATTTCTGGTCCTTTTCCTGGGGCATCCTCTGCTTGTGTAAATCACTCGTTCCGCCAGCATGCAGCAGTCCAGTTTCCAGTTGGCCAGTGCTGGCGGGTAACTCACTTTTGATATGCGGGCAATGTTACGTTTTGCTATTATCAGCCCCAGAGTCATCCATACCTGGTCCAGGCAGGTGAGATCCATTTTATCCCAGAAGTTCAACAGGAAGCAGGGGAAAGCTCAACAACCATCAAGCACACAGTATTTAGGCACAACATCACTGATTCCCAATAACTCTGCATGACCAGGCAGCTCCATAACATGTGATAAAATGTCCCTCTCTGTGCACAATTTCGAGAGCAAATGGGGTTTCCACTCTACCCATCTTTGCCAAGGTTGAGCAGGCATAATAACTTCTGTGGAGAATTTTCAGCTGGACTAAGCTGAATCTAGAGCTCACAGCCACCTCCCTCAGGGAAGCGAGAGCCTCCTGCCACTCCCCATCATCCAAATTGCCCCAGTCTCTCATCCATTGGCCCCTCAAATTCCCAAAAGTGTCAAGAGAGTGTGGTGGGCTGTCTACGAAGGACCATCCCTTTACGTTTTTCCAGCCAGCTCTCTGATGCTTATTTAGGAATGAAAGTAATTACTGTATTATTTTAAGTTATCTTCCTTTATTGTTCCTATTAATTGGAAATATTTTTCCTAATCTTAGTGGTCAGAAAGAAATGGCTGAGCAAAGGAAAAAATAAAGACAAGGGGAAAGAGAAAAAAAAAAAAAAAAAAAATCTTAGGAATTCTTTTCGCGTCCTTGACTATTTCCAATTTTTCTAGGTTTATGTTCTCTCTTATGTCTCTTCCTGGGTTCTCCTATTTCTTCTTCTTTGTTTTACTGTGTCCTTTCTGCTCTTGTCTTTTTCTTTTAATGGTCTTTTTTTTTTTTTTCAGTCACGTCTGGGACCTCTTGGATGTCACTCTGGCATGTGAAAGAAAACACAAGACATGGGAAAGAAGGTAAGTGGGGCGGGAAAGTTCTCTATCTCTATTTCTTAGCATAAAGAGAACAAAGGCGAAGGTATAAGGGAAAAAATTGCAAAAATAGCGCACTCTCTATTTATTTTCAATTTCCCAGTGGCTTAGTGAGAGAGTGGAGAAGGGAGAAAAAATATAAAACAAACAAAAGAAGGAGAAGTAAACATAAATAATTTTCTCTTTTTTTTCTTTTTTAATGCTTTTAGGCACTTGCTTTTAGGCACTTGTGAGATAATTCATTACAGATATTCTCCTTGTTTTTTGGCTAGGTATATTGTATATTTTGTATCTCTGTGTTTCTTTTCTTTCTCTGTTTTTAAGTCCTCAGCTGCCTCATTTAATTCTTCCCAGTAAGTGCTTATCGCCTGCATACGGGCACGTACCGTCTCCAGCCACATCCCTCCAGGGACGTGGCAGGCTGTCGAGTTCTCCTCTTCCCGTTGTTTAATGCTTCCTTTCACCTTCTTTTCTGGCTGGAGGCCCCCGTCTCCCGCTGAACTGCTCTCCTTTCTTCCTGTTCCCACGTCGCTCTCTGGGAGGGCGATGCTCAGGCTGCTCGCGTCTCTTTTTTTGGTCACTCTCCGGGGTAGCGCTGCTCTCCTCAACCACATCCTATCCTTCCGCAGTCCTCTCCCTGATGACGGCGCACCGCTGGTCGTCTTCTGGCATCTTTTCTAAGCTTCGTAACAACGCAACACTTAGAGAAGTACCCCCGGGTCACTCCTCCGTAGCCCCAGTTCACGCAGAGGGTGTGCAGAGTGTTGTCACCCTGTTACAAGGAGTTATTAATGAGTTTCCGGTATGTAAGAGAAATGGCCTTCTTGGGCATGTATTCGGTTAGTAATCGCTCTTCGAGTGGGGATTACTCTGGGAGGTCCCCCCCTTTTGGAAGTGCTGTGCCCAATGTGTGACAGATTTGTGCCAGCTGGTCTTCTGCCTGATGATCTGAGAAAGATAGGACTGTGCCATTCCTCCGCAGGTCTCCCACCTTCGCTATTCCGATAGTGTCCCAGTTGTGAAAGTCCAGGTGCGTGCCCAAAATGCCTAAGCTTGCAGTGTCCCACAGCAGGGTTAGCCTGTGTGATCGTGTTTTTCCAACCCATTGAGTGAAGTGTTTCGTGCCAGATGGTAAGGGTTACTGCCATGGGAACGGGGAAGGTCCGGGGCTCCTACCCTCTGAATAGTGCCCCCAGGTTTCATGGCCTTGCGATCTAGTCGATGAGCTGACTCACAAACCTTTGCGATCTAGTCGATAATTTGACTCAGTCTTGGGGATTTTAACTCAGTGATTACTAGGTATAAATTGAGCTGCTTGGTAATAGGCCCGCATGTCAGGCAATGCAATGCCTTCATCATACCAGCTTCTTGGGAGCTTCTTGGTGGATATACATGCAGGGCCTGTGTCCTAGAGCAGGGTGCAAAGCGCACCATCAATGTGTCAGAAATAAGAGACAGGGATTGGGTTGGGTGTGTTCTGGAAAGCATACAAAAAGCCAGCAGAGCCATCATTTTAAATAAAGCCGCCTTGCCTAGCAATGACACTGTAAGGGATCGCAAGCTTTCCACATTTTTCTGTAGGCATGTCAGCTGAGGTATCAAATTGTGGGATCTAAATGCACTCGGGTCCATAGTGACATATAAGCCTAAGTATCAGAACCCCTCTGTGAGTATTTGGGTGGAGCATCCGGCCGGCAGGCTTGGAGCCACGTCGCAGAGAAGGTGGATCAGAGATTTACCCCAATTGACAGTGTAATCTGAGTGGTACCTGAATTGCATTAGGACATAGAGTATTCTGTCAAGTGTGCGTGTGGGGTCCGTTATGTATAGTAAGATGTAGTCGGCATATAGGGATCTCCTATCCTCCCCGTCCTCTGTCCATTTCAGGCCTCAGATCAGGGAGCCACAGGGTATCCAGACCTCCAGAGGTTCCAGAGCTTGGGCGAAAATGAGGGGGGGATAGTGGACAACCCTCTCTCGTGCCCCGCTGCAGTCGGAATGGTGCTGATGTAGTTCTATTCACGGTTACTTGATCCAGGGGATCCGTGTATAGGAGGCGCACCCACTCCACAAAAGGTGCCCCAAAGCCAAATCGCTGGAGCACCTCGAATAGGTATGGCCATTCCATCGTATTGAAGGCCATCTTTGCATCGAGAGAGAAGACCAGAGTGTCTTCACGGATTCGAGGTACCAGGCCCTGGACGCAGTAAAAACATCTCAAGTTAAGGGCTGTGCTTTGTCCTGGAATAAAGCCAGAGCGGTCTGGGTGGATCAGGAAAGGGATCACCTTGGCCAAGCGGGAGGCCAGGAGTTTAGCCAGGATTTTCACTTCAGCATTGAGGAGTGAGATTGGTCTATATGAAGTACATAACTCTGGCGATTTGCCATCTTTGAGTGTGACCACTATGGTAGCCAACCTCTGATCTCTTGGAAGAACTCCCTTGTCACGGTTTTCAAGAAACATCGTCAGGAGGTGTGGGGCAATTGTGGTAGCTTGTATATTTTGATAGGGAAGCCATTTAGCCCTGGTGCCTTGCAAGTAGACAATTCATGTATAGCTTGGGGTATTTCATCTGCTGTTATCTCCTGGTCTAGTAGAGTTTTGACTGGTTTAGACAGGACTGGGAGTTTGACATCTGCCAGCCATTCCCGACCCCAAGTGCTGTAGCCGGCGAATATATTTGCATGTGGTGGGCAGCAAATGCATCTGCGATCTGCCGCCCTCCTGTCACTCGGTACCCACTGTCAGTCATGATTTCTAGTAGCAACCAATTTGCCCTTTCCTTTCCATCCAACCAGGCCAGTATCTTTCCAGCCCTGTTGCCTACTTCATACAGGCGTTTTTGCTGTTCTATATATTGTTAGTGGGCCGGGTCCACCGCAACATCCCTAAACCCTTTCTTTTTCAAGGTCAATTGATGGCACACTGGCTCTTATCCGTAGCCTGGGTGTCTGGCCTCTAGGTCTAGAATCTCGTTCTCCAATGCCTCTAGGTGTGACCTCTTATCTTTCTTGTGGCCTGCAATCAGTGAGGTCCTCTGACCTTTTATTACTGCCTTGTAGGCCTCCCACAATGTCTGAGCTGACTCTACTGAGCCTATATTTTCCTCCAAATAGTGCTTTGCTGTTATGATCAGACTTTCACAAATAATTGGAATTTGGAGATACCAGGGGTTGCGCACCAAACAGCACTGCTCCGAGACATGTGGGCCCCATATGTCAAGCAGATTGGCGAGTGATCCGATATGCCTCTTGTTAAGTGGTCGATCTTTTGATACATGGTTTCATGTGTGGAAGGATGAGGACATAGTCAATTTGTGACATGCTTCCATAGGCCCCGGAGTGAAATGCGTATTGCAGCTCGTGTGGGTGACAGATGCCATGCATCTACCAACCCCATGGCCCCCAGAAACTCCGACAAGGAGTGGCGATGAAAACCCAGGCCCCAGGAGGGCCTGCGGTCCTTAATCTCACAGTGTGGCATATCAAAGTCCACTCCCAGCAACAGTTCTCCTTCAGGGAGTTCGAGTATGAGGGCGCTCAGTGTGGCAAAGACTGTGTCGTGTAGCCGTAGATGGATGTAAATTGAGACTATGTTGACCGTAGTGTTCTCCCATTGTCCCAAACCTGCTGCATATCTCCCATCTTGGTCTGCCCAAGTGTTTTGAACCCTAAAGGGTGAGGTCTTTTGCTTGAGAATGCCCACTCCCCTGGAACCTAAGGTGTATCCTGTGTGTGCTATCAGTCTGAATCCCCAACAATTTAAGGCTCGATAGGTGTTACCTTGTAGGTGCGTCTCCTGTAAGAGCACTACAACTGGGGATGCCTTTTAAGATATTGGAGTACCACTCCTCTCTTTAGTTTTTCACCCAGACCATTTATGTTCCTGGAGATCAACTTAATTTCAGGTGTGGACCAGAGGAATCCACCAATCGGGGCGTCCAAGCATCGTGATGGGGCAGGAACCCAATCTCAGTATACCAACCCCTAAGAAGAGCTGCATGTCGCATCTGCATCCAATCAATTGTGCTGCTTGCTGAATATATTGATAACACATCTAACAAAACCAAACAACATTCAAACCCAACCCCCCACCCTGCCTCCCTGCAAGGTGGATCTGAATCTGCCCACCACCCCCAAAACTACAGAGTGCCTGTCCCCCCAATCCAGCAAATTCAACTACTGGTGGCCATTACCAACATTCAAAAGATCCCAATGTATGCCTCTCATAAAGAAAGCATTGGCCCTGCTTCTGCTGCTCCATGTGCGACAGCAGGATTGTCTAGTCCATGCACTGCTTAGTTCCATTTTGATAAACAGAGTGCTGCAAAACTGCTAAGCTCAAGGGCCGCCAAGCCTTCCCTTATGGGCAGTCCCCTGGGACACCCCTCATTCAGCAGTTAAGATGGTCGTGCCCCCCCATTTCCTATAGGGCTTTTTAGGTCTCAGTCTGCTCCAGTGAGTCACTGTGTTCTCTGGAATGTTTTTTTGCTGTTTGATGGTCAGGTCTGTCTGCTACTTGGGAACTTCTTCCCGGTTGCATCTTCCTTTACAGCATTCCTACCTTGCAAAATCTTTCCAGCTAGTCAAAAGTGTCTTGTGGTTTCTCAAAGTACCATGTTTTACCCTTGGGCACCACTCGTAGCTTGGCAGGGAACATCATGGAATATTTTATGCCTCGTTCTCGCAACACCTTTTTTACCACCAAAAAGTAGCACCGAAGTCTTTGTACATGCCTGGTGAAGTCCGGAAAAAAGGTTATTGTTGCGTTCTCATACTGTACAGGAAGGGCACTGCAGGCTGTCTGCAGAATCATGTCTCTGACAGAAATTGAAGATCCAGGCTATTATCGCATGTGGAGGTGCTCCCGTGCGAGGGGCCATTCCCAGAACGCGGTGGGCCAGTTCCACTGAGAAGAACTCTGATAGGCCTCTTGGTTTCAGTTCCTTGAGGATGAGATCTTCAACAAGCAATCTACTGCCAGCCCCAGTGGGCACCCCAATAATGCAGATGTTGTTTCTTCTTGACCGTCCTTCATAGTCTTACACACAGGTTCATAGGGTGGTAGCCAGGGCTTGCAATTTCCCCACCTGTGTCTGCAGCATCTTCCTTTCGCCGTGAAGGGCCGCGGCTGATTCCTCCACTTCTTTCACTTGAATTGCAATTTTTCGCATGTCTGTCCTTAGCAGTGACACTTCTGTTGACACTGAGTCGATCCTTGTTTCGAGGGAGGTGTCAACTCCTTGAATATCCACCATGATGTCTTGTAGTGTGAGGGTTTCTGTCTCAGGTGGAGGATGATCCAGAGTAGTGGTAGTGGAGTCCAGTGATGCATCCGCATCATGGCCCTCTTTCGGGAGTGCATACTTGTCCAGTTTGGACTGGTGGGCTGTGTATCCTCCCTTGCCTCCATTTATAGCCCGGCCACCAGTCGCGGGGCAGGACAGGTCCCTTCCTCAGGCAGTAGTGGGACGACTGGGGGGACGAGCAGCACCACATTACTCACCGCCACCCAACCAGGGGATTTTCCATGTATCCCCTTCAGTCTGCCAGTTTCCTTGCCATGCCACTCCCCCACCTTTGAAGTGGTGTCTCACGGTGCACCGTCCTGGTGTATGTTTGGATCGAATGTGGGCGGGTGGCCCACTCCGTCACTAAGACTGCTGCGCGCTTGTCTCCAGCACTTACTTTGAGGTCACTCCAGGACAACCACGTCTCTCTCTGCCCAAGTTGGCAGCCCCTTGATCAGCTCTGCCGGAGGGGGCAGGGCGGCCCCATTGTGGGCCCCAATACCCAAATCCGTCACCCCGGCGCTGCCCCTGGCCCACAGCTGCCCCCCAGGCAAATCTCCTTCCACATGCTCCAGAGCCAGTGAGGGGTGCTCAATCCTCCACAAGGGTCTCCCTCAGGAGTCCTCGCCGTCTGGTTCTCCCCAGGCCACAGTTGACAGATCTCGCCAGCTCCCACGACATACAGCAATCCTCTGTTGCTGGGCCGCTACTCCTCTCTTCAGACTCTTATCTTGCGTTTGGCTGCGTTTGGCATCCCACCCGCAGCACCGATTCAAAGTCACACTGAAACCACTCAGCAGGTTCCCAGGGATAGACATACTCGGCGATGAGCCCTTCTGACCTTGAGCAGATTATGTTTTGGATGTTTTGAGGCTAAGTTTGATGTGAGGGCTCCGAGCCGCTCAAAGAAGAGGCCAAATGTGCATACAGAAGGAATCACAGCAACAAATTCAATAGATACTATTGGTGTATCATGAATAGCACTGATTAACCAGACTACAACCCAAAGACTATGGTACAGATTTGTAGGCTAGTGAGTGTGTATGGGGGATCGGGGCTATGGGAGACTGTCATCCTGATGTGATAAAGTGATGGGATGCCTATGAAATCTTGCAGGGTGTCAGAATGTATGACTCTGTTGCGATACTGCATGGGATGATTTGATATAACCAATGGTTTGGGTGAAAATTAGTAGTTGTCAATGATTGCTAACAGGTGGGTGGGTCCTTTTACGATCCCACAATTGTATTTTTTTTATACTCATTTGGGTCTGATTGTTAAGTGTACCATTACATTTATTTTGAAGATATGGTTGGGCATAGGAAGTCCTCCTGCTACTCCTGCCAGGCCCTCAGGATGCATGATTGCCAGGACTTGCTCCTCCCATGTTGTTAGTTGTGGGGGAGGAGGTGGGAGTCCTCTGTACAACTATCTGGTGTCTTGCAACCACGGAACGCACCTTCCCCCGTAGGTCGTTACACCCCTTCCTGATGTCATCCTTTGTTCTAGGGTACTGTCCCACAGCATTGCCCCTGTCTACGATCCTCCGCCTAAACTCCATCTTCCTTGCAATGGATGTCTGCTGCACCAGTGCTCTGAATAGCTGTGGCTCTACCCACCCGGATGATTTCCTCCACCATCACCCTTAGCTCCTCCTCTGAGAACCAGGGGTGTCTTTGTGGTGCCATGGGCGTAGTGTGGGTAGTGTGTGTGAGAGTGTGTGGGGTGATGTGTTGAGGTGTGTGCTCTGAGGTGCGTGGATGTAGTATGGGTGATGGTGTTCTGTGGCTCTGGTTCTGTGGGTGTGTGTCTCTCGCTCTGTTGTAGTGGTAAAGGGTTGTGGGTAATGTGGGTGTGTGTTTTATAGTGGTTTGTGGGTGTGGTGTGTGTAGTTTGAATTGTCCAACGTGGTGTTGTTTTGTTAGTATGTGTGTATTTTGAGCACAGCAGTATGTACCGCCAATGGTTTACCACGGTTGAATGACCTTGCGGGGATCCATGGATCATAATGTTGTGGGCATAGTTCTGTTGGCGTAACGGTGTGGGTTTTGGTACTGCCGGTTTATCACTGACCTTTGGTCTGGCAGACATGTGTGTGTCTGTATATTGGTGGATTTCTATGTGTGGGTCATAATACGGGTAGCGGTATATCGCCACGGTCGCTGTATGTTGGTGACAGTCAGCATGGCGGTAAGGGGCACTTACCGCCAATGTCATGATGAGAGCCTATTTGTTATTGACTATGTGTATTTGACTATCCTTAACCACAACCTAATTTCAGGGGTATGATTTTATATGCAAGATATTAGTATTGAGATTTGACATCTTAAAATCAAACATGTTTCCTTGTCTGAACCAGAACATTAGAACAAATAAGGCCCTGAAGAAGTTGACAGATGTATATGAAATGCATTGGCTGGCTGGTTGTCTTTTATCTCAGGAGACTTTGAAAGAGGGATATGAATATTTTATTCTGTGAAGATTAATCTGTCAAGATTGGAAATAAATAACAGAGGATTTGAATTTTGGACATTTTGAGATGGAAAAATATATTTTTGATGGTACATCACAACATTTTGTTTTTCAACTTTTGGGTTTGATTTCTTGAGCATCATTCAGTTGGGTTGATCCTAGTTGGGACATGGTAGTGGTGCTGGATGTGGGCTTGCTACTCTTTTTCTTAGATGTGAACATTCATTTATTGCTCTGCCTAATTTGAACAAGGTGTGTTGTGTGTAGAAGGAATGGTGTAGTATTTTTAATTGGACAAGTCAAAACCTTGCCCGGATGGTCACTTCTCTTGGCAACGCAAGGGTCTCTACTCATTCATCATCTTCCAAGCTGTCCAGATCTTTAATCCATTTCTCCCTTAGACCCCAGCAGGGCATAATTTTTTTGTTTTTTTATACATCAGGGATATTGCTTTGTGTGCCATAAATGTCTCTAGTAGTCTCCATGATTGAGGGTGCTTCATCCCCCTTGGCAGCACTGCTTGTAGTGCATATTTTATTTGGAAATGTCAGAAATTTTGAGAGGGGGCCAAGTCATATTCACTTTGTAGGTCCATAAATGGAACAACATCACCCGAGCCCATAAATCTCCTACCCCAGAGAGGCCAATGAGATCCCACTTTGCAAAACCTGTGTGTTTCCCAAGGAGCACAACTACACTGTGTCCCATGGGGGAGTCACATGAAATTTGACCTTCCAGCTCAGTGCTCTTGCAGCTGTTTTCCAAATGTGTATTACCACAGTCTTCGAATGGTGAACTTTGTGCAGTCAGGGATTACCATACAGAGCACTGGGGTGCCCCAATCAGAGGCATCCTCAGTCTGCCCATGTGGTATGCTGGCTCATTTGGTGGGTAAAAAAAAAACCAACTATTTGTGATGGTCATTGAGCTGCCCAATAATACTCCTTCTGGAGGTAAGTATTATACACAATATATACACTAGTAACCAAAATCATGTAAGTAAACAGTCATAGAATAGTGCAAACAGTGAAAAACACAATAGATTGCAATGGCCCTAGGTGGCAGCACAAACCATATGCTAAAATAGTGGAATGCGAAAGTCAGATTCCTCCCTAGGCAAGTGTAGTGTGTGGAGGGGTACAGGGAGTGTACGAAAACACCAAAGGCAAGTAAAGTACCCCAGCCCAGAGCCCAAGAAAGCAGGAGTAAAGTACAGCGAGTTTCCTCTGAACACACAACAAGTCGTGATGAAGAATTATGCAAGAAACAGGCAAGACTGCAAACAACCAACAATGGATTACTGGACCTGAAGACCTGTGGAGAGAGGAGACCAAGTCCAGAAGTCAATGAAGAGTCCAGGACGAACAGGAGCTCCTGCCCACCTGGAAGAAGGGGCAAAGTGTATTCTCCGGTTGGAAGAAAAGTGCAGAAATGCAGCAAAGAAGATAGCTGCGGGTTCCTGCTTTGTGCAAGAGAGGTGTCCCATGTTGAGTCGTTGGATGCAGGCTATTCGCATCGCTGGATTCTGCCAACAAGCCTTGGTTCAAGCAAGAAAGCCTTTTGCATCAAAGAGGAGCTGCCCGCACCCACTGTCACGTAGGCTCTCATTATTCTAATGAGACTACTGGATTTGAGTGGCAGAATCGCCTGCGGTGTGGGAGACTGAGTCTAACCCACTACAGGTGACACCTGTTGCCCCAATCCTGGTTTAGCTCCAGCTAACTAGCAGTGCCTCATCTCTCCCCAAGAGCAGGGATGATTGAGCACATGACACAATTGATTCCTCAGGGAAATCATGGTCACTCAGATCTCATCCGTTTCTTCCAGTTACATTGGTCTTACATATACAATGATGGACAAAGGCAGTGTATGTTTCAATAAGGTTTTAATGAAGCAACTGAATCTTAGATAATAAAACATGTACTACAATAACCAGGATGATAAAGCATGACAGGATTACAATTGTGACAAGGAGAAAAAAAGCATAGAAATAATGCTACCATGTTGTCACTAAAGTCAATAGACTAATTCCTACCTAGGCTATATTAGAGCACAGCATGTTAAGCTCTAGTTCTGCCATTCAGGTTCCCCTGGGAAGACATCATCCCCCATACCTGAGCAAAGGCCTGAAGTCTGCATAAGCAGCTGTAGTGAAGCGTTCAGCAATCAGCATACAGTCATGGTCATCTGGCTGGATTCTCCCTCTAATGTGTATGGGACAGGGAAGTGTTTTTGTAATAAAACAGCTGATGTTCCGAGAAAATGTCCCTACTTGAGGATGTGTATATTTCAATGGATACCAGAGACAAAGCTTTACCACGTTTTACTGGCAACCTATCTCACTGCAGCCTTGAGAGAAGCACAATGTGAACAAGAATGTCTTGTTTAAGAATGTAGTGCTGGCCTAAGCAAAGAACAGCTAGTTAGAGAGAAATAAAACAAGACCGCAAATGTGGCTATTGTTAAAATAATAAATGAAGCTGAATAAAATACATCTGGGTTAAAGTGCAAAGCAGCAGGTCTAATGTGCTAAACTAACGTACATGGAGCTATAACTAAAATGGCTACACAACACCAAGAGGGACCTGGGGGGTCTCAACTCAGACTGAGGAGACAGAGGGGGCTATCAGCACTTCAGAGAGCCCTCAGAAGACCAGGCAGCACCCACAGGAGTCCCAGGACACAGGGACAACTGAGTTGCAAAGTGCGATCATTGCAGCACTACACAGCAGGATCCCACTCCGCCAGAGAACAACAGAGTTGTGTGCCCCAGGATAGAGTGTTGGGGACCTGGGCTGCATTGTGCACAAATACTTTTGGAAGAAGTACACAGAAGTCCAGGGAGGGGCAGAGGAAGCAGTGCGCAAGGGTACTGTCTGGCACGGGGAAGCAAGCTCTCACCTCCACCAAATTTGGACAGCTGGACATTTGGACAGTCAGGATCACTTTGGTCCACCACCTGTGTTCCACGGATGACTCGCGTCGACAGGAAAGGAGTCCCAGAGTACCAGTCGTTGTTGCAGAGAGGTGCCTACAGAAACAGGGAAGTGACTCTGTGACTCCACATGAGATTCCTTTGTTTTTTCTGGTACACGGTGAAGACAGGCAGTCTTCAGACCGTGAACACCTTGGAAACTGTTTCAGTTGCTGGCTGGAGCTGAAGTTGCAGGTCACAGTAGCCTTTCTGGATACTTTGTTGCAGTTACAGCTGTTCCTGGAGCAGTCTGCGGTTGATCTGATGGTGAGAAGCTGAAGCAGAGGATGCAGAGGAGTCCTTATGGAGGCTTGGCAACCGAATCTGAGGAAACACCCAGAGGAGAGATCCTAAATAGCCCTGAGAGGGGGATTGGCTACCTACCCAGGTATGCACCTATCAGGGGGTCTCTAACATCACCTGCTGGCACTGGCCACTCAGATGCTACCAGAGGGTCCCCACACTTTGGAATCCAAGTTGGCTAATGCCAGGGACACTCTGGAGGAGCTCTGGGCACCACCACTTGGGTGGTGATGGACAGGGGAGTGGTCACTCCCCTTTCCTTTGTCCAGTTTTGCACCAGAGCAGGGACTGGGGGTCCCTGAACCGGTGTATACTGGATTATGCAAGAAGAGCACCATTTGTGCCCTTAAAGCATTTCCAGAGGCTCTGGGAGGATACCCCCCATGCCTGTAACACCTATTTCCAATGGGAGAGGGTCCAACACCCCTCTCCTAAAGGAAATGCATTGCTCTGCCTTCCTGGGATTGAGCTGCTCAATTCCCAGGAGGGCAGAAACCTGTCTGTGAGGTGGCAGCAGCTGGGGCTGCAGGGGAAACCTCAGAGAGCTGGTTTGGCAGTACTGGGGGTCGATGGTGGAGCACCCAGGGTGCATGGAATTGGTCCCCCAATTCTAGATTTGGATTGGGGCTTCAAGTTCACAATCTTAGTCACCTCAAATGGCCATTTTTGGAGTTACCATTGTGAAGCTACATATATATATTGACATGTATGTGGTGCATGCTTATAATGGTGTCCCCATACTCACGAAGTCCGGGGAATTGGCCCTGGACAGTGTGGGGGCACCTTTGCTAGTGTAAGGGTGCCCTTACACACAGTAACTTTGCACCTAGCTTTCAGTAACTGAACGTTAGACATATAGGTGACTTATAAGTTACCTGGTGCAGTGAAAAATTTCTGTGAAATAGTGTGTGCACTGTTTCACTCAGGCTGCAGGGGCAGTCCTGAAGGAGTGTTTATTTGAGCTCCTAATGGTTGACAAAAGAAATGCTGCAGCCCATAAGCTTCTCCTAGAACCCCAATGCCCTGGGTATCTAGGTACCATATACTAAGGAATTATAAGGGGGGTCAGTGTGCCAATTAGAATTGGTATCTGGAGTCACTGAACTATAGTGACAAATTTAAATTTGGTAAAAAGAGAGAGCAAAAGCACTGGATCTCTGGTTATCAGCACTCCAGTGACACAGTCAAGCATACTGACAACACATATAGGCCACAAACTATGAACACCGGGGTCCTTGCTAGCAAGATCCCAGTGGGACAGTAAAAACACACTGACAAATATGTCTCAAACTATGAGCACTGGGGTCCTGGCTAGCAGGATCCCAGTGAGACAGTAAAAACACACTGACAAACAGGCCACAAATGGGGGTAACCATACCAGAAAGAGGCTACTTTCTCACATAGATTGCCGCAGTTTGTGACAATATTTTATAAATGCTGCAGGTCTGGCAAGCGCCTGCCTTGCTAGCAAGAATTCCAACCTGACTTGGGCAGTTTATGTCAACCCAGGTAACAGAAAGGCTTGCTTATGCGATCTTATAATTAGTTTACACAGAAGAGTTCTCTTCGCCCCTCTTTATTTTTGTGCCATATGAAAGAGTGGGTAATAGTTTAGCCCTCATGACTGATGCCAAAAGTTTGAGAGTATGCCCATGAATAGTTAATGCTAGTGTTCCAAAGGCATGATTGAAGGCCTGAGCTTTTTCCTTTAGCACTTCCCTATTGGGTACATACGTGCCTCTTGAGTCTATCTTGACCCCTAGATAGCTATATGTGGCCGTTTCCTCGATTAGCTTCCCATTTAGGTACCATTTATGCTTGTTGGAGATTTGACGGTTAAGAGCAATCACTTTTGTTTTACCTTAATTTATTTCCAAGTCATTGGTCTTTGTATACAATTATAGACAATTCAGCAGTCTTTCTAAACCTATTCTAAAGTTGCTAAGCAACAGCATGTCATCTGCATATAGCATGTTGGAAGGTTGATGACCACCAAGGCTAGGTGCATGTGCTGACTGACCATCTATATCCGAGGAGAGGTCTGCAATAAATAGATTAAAAAGTAGTGGTGCTAAAACACAGCCTTGATTTAGGCTAGATGTTGTTTTGACTTCCTTAGAGAGGTGGGTACCCTCCTCAAGCTTGATCATAACCCACATGTCAGTATAAAGCAGTCCAATGACACTCAAAATATTTGAAGGCAACCCCAGAGCTGTAGTTTTGCCCAGAATTTGCCACCAGGAACACAGTCAATGGCTGCTTTAAAATTAACAAAGCACATATAAAGTGGAGTCCCTGTGGCCTTTGGTCTATTAATGATCTGACCCAGTGCCAGAAGATTAGTTAGTGTACCTTGGTTCTTAGTATAGCCAGTTTGATTAATGGGAAGTCTGTCATTATCTACAGCTCATAACTCTAGATCTTGAAGTAGGCACACAGAGAAGTACTTGAGATCCACGTCCAAAAGTTACTCGATAGTTACTTGGAGAGGTGGCAAGACCTCCCTTATAAATGGGGTGAATTATTGTTCCCTGAATGACTCAAGTTGACAAGATATGATTGAACATTGCTGCAGGGAACATTGCCCATTTTGATGTTGAGTGTTTAAACATTCCTTGTAGTAACCCATTGGGGACTGGAGCACTGTCAGTTTGTGACTTTCCAATGATATTAATTATATTTGTAGTTGTAAAGACAGAAGCATTCTGTTCCTTAGATATCCTGCCGCTCCTCTCCCATTGCATGGGTATGGCTTCATTCAAAGTACTTTGTTTAAAGTGTGATTTCAGATTACCAGCACAGGCCTCCTCACTTATGTTTACATTTTGGGCAGCTCTTGGACCTTTTTCTATATTATTGATAATTCTCCAGAAGCGTTTCTAATCAGCAGAATTTGATGCGTTTAGTCCACAATGTTTTCTGAAGGATTTTTTTGAAGGACCATTTCTCCCTCTTTAATAACTTCCTTTCTTAACGGAGATTTTCTAATAGTGATTCATCCTCTAGGGATTTACACAGATGCCTCAGCAACTTAACCAATGCAGATTTTCTCATGTGCACTGCACTCAAGAGTGGAACATGTTTTGTTGGGCTTTGAGGTTGAGTGCTACCCAGATATCACTCAAGCCTAGGGCGGTCAAAAACTCTATTAGCGGACGACAGGTAGAGCCCGCTGGTTTGTGGGACCATCGATCTTGTTGATCACAGACAGTCGCATTGAAGTAACCCCCCATTAAAATTTACCATCTGGCATTCAGGGGAGCAGAGCACTTAAATCCGGAAATCTGTTTTCATGAAGTCTGAGTGGAACATATACCAAGCAAATGTTGAGGGTTATTCCCTCCAACTTCCCAGCAAGGGCCACATACCTCCCATGTGTATCTGACCAAACCTGATGGGCAATACGCAGCACTGACTTCAGTTTTAATAAGCCAATACCTGAAGCCTTTGTATAGCTTGCATGGGCAACCATTTTATAGCCCTGTCGATTTAAGGTGTAGTTGTACCTAGCATGTGAGCTTCCTGGAGGAGTACCACATCGGATGCTAGACGTTTGATGCTCTGCAGGTCATGCCCCCACTATATCTTATCCTCCAGGTAGTTCACATTCCAGTATAACATCTTCACAGCTGAGGTATCAGAGTATGCTTCCATAGAGGTGTAAATTTTGTGAGGTACAGTAGTTAAGGAACACATGAGCAAGTACAGGGGTATGATAAGATATGCTTGACTGAGATTTTAATGATGGTAATGCATTTGAACACTAAACCGTCCAAAACAAATTAACACTAGCAAACAAACATCCCTCAAACAAAACCCACCCTCCCTGTATCCCTGCACAGCAGACTCACCCCTCCCTTCCCACAAACATTGCAGAGTGCATTTCATCCTAAGCCAGCACTAAAAAAACAGTAGGTATTAGCCACTAAGTGATTCTCCGACCAGTTCCGCCCTCCCAAAAAAGGTCTTTGCATGTTAATGAGTGTCTTTAACGTGGATTGGCATCAGCAACCATCCTCTGCTGCCAGGGCTGCCTGCTTCAGTCAAAAGAAAACAGCACCAGCATTATGAGTGTGTTCAGGGCTGCTGCATTTTAGAGAAGTATCAAGTTCACACATCCCCATCAAACCAGTCCAGGTGTTGATCCTGTTGAGTTGCTGCCTCTGCGGGCACCTCCAAGCAGATCGTTATATGCCAGCTGGGCAGTTCTCCTATTGTGACAGTTTCATCACTGCTAGCTGAAGGAGTTGTATCCAAGGCACCTCTATGGCTCCCAGACACTGGGTAGTGGGAGCCAGTGGTGCTGAATTGCCTGGCTGCTTTGCGGCAGTCCAGTGCTGTCACTCCAGCAGTGTCTTTTTGTGGTTGCTGTGGCCTCCTCTCCTTTTGGGCACAGTATCACTGGTCACAGCAGAGACAATGAGCCCTCTTATACCTGAGGCTGCCCACTGATTGATCATAGCTTTGGTGGCTCAGGGATTTGCTGTCTCTCCTGATCAATGTTTGTGTGGGTGGTTCACTGGACACTGCAGCTCGACACACCGCAGCAAGCTGCACCTCACTGCTAACACCACCATGAAAAACATAAGGGCATTTTTGGTTCCTCCACAACCTCTGAACATAAAGGCAGGGGCCAGAGGATCGCAAAGCGCAGATGGTTGGGCAGATTGTGGAAGATTTGTTAGGCGGGTGATGGAAGCCTCTCTGAAAAGAATATGCTGTGAAATATGTCATACATCAGAAATAACATCTGTGAAATGCAACCAAGGTAAAGTATCACAGTGTACTCATGTTCCAAATCTGAACCTTTGCATGCTAAATTATTGATATCAAAGAATATAAGTACAGAATCACCTACACGCAAAACCACATACATACATATGAATACAGAAATTGTTGTGGATAGGTCTGTAGTATAAAGTTACTTATACCTACATCATTTTGTCCCATCTGAAAAAGGCCTACATTGCAATACCAATGTGTCAATCTAAGTTGATCAAGACAAAATGCCATGCAAAAAACATTAGCTGGTGTATGAATACATCCAATTTAAATATTCATGTTGCATGTTGAAAATTGGTTACATTTAATAAGGAAATAGTCATGCTAAATTATGTAAGCAAATCAAAGGCTGTGCAAATACCACGTAGGAAAGCAAGGACATCATACGTAACAAAAGGACAATTGTATATATCAGTGTCAAACATGTTAGCACTGTCACAACCTATATAGGGATAAATGTATGCAAGATAACCTGCTCATCAGTTTGATACTTTGCAGACATATTGAGTGCACATCTCATATAGCTGTTAAAATCATTCTAAGGTACTTATAATAGTATTCAGCTGCCCAAACATGAAAAGTAGCATGTTGGTGTGTTATATGTTATACACCATGGAAAATATGTGCAACAACACATATACATTCAACATACATGTGTTAAGCAATGACCAACACTACCTGAGAGATGTTGGTTAAAAGTTAAAGAACTGTGTATGTGTTTACCTGTTAGATAACACACATAGGGCCTGATTTAGATATTGTTGGAGGGGTTACTCAGTCACAGTGGTGACAGATATCCTGTCCACCCGTAATTTAAATCCCATTATATCCAATGGGATTTGGACTCTGGCAGGCGGGATATCTGTCACCGTTATAAAAGAGTAACCCATCTGCCAATATCTAAATCAGGCCCATAGTCAGTTATATGTAGGTAATAATGTAACACATCAATGACAGTTGTTATTTTCCACTTTCCAGGTGACCAAGATTAAGGGTTGCAGCCATGGCTCATGGACCTATTCCATAATCCACAGACTGAGGGGGAAAAACCTTAAACTCTAATCTGACCAAAATAAAGAAAGTCATTGAGCGAATGTTTGGAGTCCTAATGTCCAATTTCTGCTGCCTGGACAAATCATGGGGAAGACTACTGTACTTGTTTCCTATGGTCTGCAAGATCGTCGTAGCATGTGCAATATTGCATAACATCTGTCGACAAAACAATGTATCTTGGGACTATGAGAGTCAGATCCCAAATGAACTGGAAGATAATGATGAAAATATGCAGACTATTAGATCTGACATTCTTGGTGTGGTTTCCCCTGACTTTTTGACTTTTGACCACCTGTTTTTCTGACTTCCTTTTTGCTTGCTTAAGGATTCTGTGCGCTTTATCACTGCTAACCAGTGCTAAAGTGCAGGTGCTCTGTACTCTAAAACATGGTTACATTGGCTTCTCCCAAATTACATATTTAATTTGCTCATAAGTCCCAAGTAAAGTGCACTATTTGTTCCCAGGGGAATCCAAGATGGGGTGACTTGTAGGGCTCTCACCAGGTTCTGTTACCCAGAATCCTTTGCAAACCTCAAAATTTGGCCCAAAAAACACTTCTCCTCACATTTCAGTGACAGAATCTGAGAGGAACAACAAATGACCTTCAACCCAGCGTTCCCCCAACTCTCCCGATAAAAATGTTACCTCACTTGTGTGGGTAAACCTAGCGTCTGCGAAAGGAAATGCCCCAAAACACAACGTGGACACATCACATTTTCCCAAAGAAAACAGCTGTTTTTTGCAAAGTGCCTAGCTGTGGATTTTGGCCTCTAGCTCAGCCGGCACCTAGGGAAATCTACCAAACCTGCACATTTTTCAAAACTAGACAACTAGTGGAATCCAAGATGGGGTGACTGATGAGGCTCTCACTAGGTTCTGTTACCCAAAATCCTTTGCAAACCTCAAAATATGGCCCCAAAAAACTCTTCCTAACATTTCGGTGACAGAAAGTAATTGAATCTTAGAGAAGCCACAAAATTCCTTCCACACGGCACTCCCCCAAGTGTCCTGATAAAAATGGTACCTCACTTGTGTGGGTAGTCCTAGTGCTCGTGAAAAGAAATGCCCCAAACCACTATCTGGCACATCAAAATAATCAAATACAAAACTACATGTTTTTTTTTTGGGGGGGGCACCTGCGTTTTTGGTCCTGTGATCAGCAGCCATCTAGGGAAACCTACCAAACTCAGACATTTCTGAAAACTAGACAACTGAGGGAGTCCAGGGAGGTGTGACTTGCGTGGCTCCCCCAATGTTTTCTTACCCAGAATATTCAGTAAACTTCAAATGCAGTTAGAAAAATCACATTTTCCTACTTTTCTGTGTGGGATCACCGCACTGGGGAACATTTCCTACCACCCATTGTTCCCCTCAGTCTCCCAGTAAAAATGCCTGTGACAGGGAAAAGCCAAAAACATGTTGAATTTGAGGGGGAACCAAAGCGGGTTCAAAAGGGCAGCTTGAAAAAAAAACATTTTTAGGCTGACAAGTGCAGCAGAATTTTTATCGGTTAGATGGCACAAAGCTGGTTATTTGAAATGTTGTGAATTCCTGCAGATTCTAGAAGATTCCATAAACTAAATGTGGAAAAAATGTGTGATTTCCAGCAAAGTTGGAGATTTGTAGAGCATTGTGGGTAAGAAAATGGTGCAGAATGCATGTGAAGCACACCACCCTGGAATCACATAGAAGGTCACTTTTCAGATGCGTCTAGGTCTTGTGGATTTTTCTACATTGCAGTGTTCCAAAGTCCAAAAAGTACAGCCCTCACCATTCCAAGTGGAATGACTGTGAGAGTTAGCCAAGCTCTCATGGCCCAAATATAAAACCAAAACCCCAAAATAATCAAACGTCCTCTTGATTTCCCTGGGATAAGATGTTTTAGTGCGTGGGGGGAGAGCTGAAAGACTGCTACTCCCTTCAGTTGGGGTGGGGCATAACCAGGCCCATAGTGGCTGGTAGCCACCACCCCACTATATTTTTTTTATTCCCTGGCATCTAGTGGACTTTCTGCCCCCCCGGGTTGTGGATCCGTCTGCCCACTGGTGCAGAACAACTTTGGCACCATTTATTTGGGGTGGGGGTATGGCCATACCCCCACCCTCTTTTTTTGAAAAACAAATCTTCCCTGGTCACTGGTGGACTTTTTCCCCCCTGGGGAGCAGATGGGCCTTCCAAAAATAGGCCGATCTTGCCCCATGGGGGACAGATATGGCCAACAGGAATGTGCCTACATGGGGAGCAAACCTTGCCGAACGGGCCGACCCCTTAACAAAACACACACATACACACACACCAATTCCAGGTGCGTAAGTGGTTTCTGGCCCCTCAGGGGCAGATCAGCCTAATAGAAATAGGCCGATCTGCCCAAAGGGAACAGAAATGGCCTAAAATAAATCCCCCCCCCGGGGGGGGACCCTGGCCTAAGTGGTTGCTTCCCTGGCGTGAAATTGGCACAAAAAAAAAATCCCCGGTGCCTAGTGGTTTCCGTCCCCCTTGGGGGCAGATCGGCCTCATAAAACTTTGCCCCCCAGGGGAACGACACTTGCCTAAGGGGTCACTCCGTTGCATGAAATTAATGAAAAAAATAAATCCCTGGTGTCTAGTGGTTTCTTCCCCCGTTGAGAACAGACTGGCCAAATATAGGCCAATCTGTCCCCAAGGGGGCCAGAAATTGTCTTAATACAATTTGCCCCCCAGGGGCGTGACCCTTGCCTAAGGTGTCGCTCACCATATATAAAAAACAAAAGTAAACATAAACAAAAATATATCCCTGGTGTCTCGGGGTTTATAATAGGGGGAAAGCACTAAAAATATTTTGCCTTCCGGAGGGCCCTCATGCACATGTATAAAAATAAAAAAATTCCCTGGTGTCTAGTGGTTTCTGCCCCCCTTGGGGGCAGATTCGTCGAATAAAAATAGGCCGATCTGCCCCCAAGCGGGACAGAAATGGCCTAAGTACAATTTCCCCCCCAGGGGAGCGACCTTTGCCTAAGGTGTCGCTCCCCATATAAAAAAATAAAGTGAATAAAAAAATATGTATCCCTGGTGTCTATAGGTTTCTGCCCCCGGGGGCAGATCGGTCTAATTATAATAGGCTGATCTGCCCAAGGGGGGGAAGAAAACAGCTAAAAATATTTTACCCACTGGGGAGCGACCCTTGCCCAAGGGACCGCTCCCCTTATGCGTAAGTATATATATATTAAAAAGAATCCCTGGTATCTAGTGATATCTGAACCCCCTGGGCCAGATCGGCCTACTTATATTATGGCCTAAAATTATTTTTAGAGGCCGCTCCCCACATATATGAAAAAAAAATAAACAAAAAAAACTATCCCAGGGGGCAGAAATGGCCTAAAAATAATTTCCCCCCCTAGGAAGTGGCCATTGTGTGTAGGTATAAAAAAAAAAAAAACCTGGTGTCTAGTGGGCATTTCTGCATGCTTGCAGAGACATGAAAGGAAAGGAAAGGCATTTCCTTTCGTTTCATGCCTCTGCCTGAACCCTCCTCTCAGGCAGAAGAGAAATGCTGAGCATTTCTCTTCTGCATCTCGCTGGAAACATGCTTCCAGCGCAATGGGAGGTGACATCAATTGCGTGCTGATGTCATCAAACGTCAGTGGGAGGGATGGGGGAGTCGGTGGTGGAAGGGGAAGCAATTCCACTTCCAGCCCTGCCCTGGGGGGGTGGGGAGGCCCTGGGATGGAGGGCCAGCACTTCCTCCGAGGGTCTATACCAGGACGAGGTGGTTACGTCTGTGGCACCTCAGTGCTGCACCACCGGACGTAACCGCTACATCCATGGCGGAGAAGGAGTTAAAAGAAGACTTTGACACAGAGAAATTGAGAGAGAGACATTTTCTAGACTTTGGTGAATGATATACTTTCGTGAAATATATTTTTGGACAAATTGAAAAGAAAAATGTAACTGTTAAGTAAAAAGAGTGCAATCACATTTAGGTATATACCTTCACTATTCCAATTTGAAAGGTAATTAAAGCAGGCATTTGACTACTTACACACCAAGACTGGAGCCCTAAACCCTTAGAGTGAGGACCTTAAACCTTAACCATAATCCACAGAGGTCTCTTTAGTATGCAGTTTCCAGGCATATAAAGGTCATTTCATCCAGGGAGGTAGTAGTCCCTGGGGCTGCGGTGGTAGCCACATGGCCCCCTGCATTTATTGAAGTTAGTTTTCCCCAGGAAGGTGGTGGCACCCAGGGGTGTGGGGGGGGGGAGGGCCATCTACAGTTCCCGGGGAGTTGGTGCTTCCCAGAATTTTGTTAGGTCCTAGAAGGGGGACCCCTGCGCCCCCTCCTATATTTTGGCAGTGCCCCCGAGACCTGGTCCACATGGGGGCAAAAGAAAAGCAAATGCAGGAGACCACGCTTGTATTTTGTTTTTAAATCATGGTGAAATTTGCAGATTTCCAGTGATTTTCACCATGATTTTTTAAAACAAAATACTTTTAGACCTTGTAGCGGACCCTGGGGGACCTCTGAACCAAAGCTAAAGGGGTAGAGTAACAGTACCCTTATCCCATTACATTTTTTTCTTTCAGTTTTTTTTAAACGCGGTTTTATCTGAGTCTCAATATGACTGCCAACACTTCCTGGTTGAAGTATTGGCAGCCACTCAGATCTCTGCACAAGCCTTCACACATTCAGATAAACAAATTTGTTTTTCTTTTAATAATTCAAAAATATTTTAATGTTTCAATAACTACTGGGAGGATTTACACCAAATAACAAACAGTCTTCTTTAAAGACTAAAAGCTACATTTCTGCCAAATTGGGTGTTATTCTGTCCAGCAGTTCGAGCTGTAGTTGTGTTCAAAATCCCCATTAGAATTAAAATGGGAAATGCACTTTTGTTTACCTCCCTCCACCTTTTTCTAGTCCACCGCTTGATGGAACCCCCCCAATGCTTCCCTAGCATGACCATATTCTCGGGCAGACTTTTGTTAAGAAACGTTTGCTATGATTTGTGTAAATATATATATATATATATATGTATACATACATGTATGTATTTATATGTGTATGTATATATATATATATGTATATATACATTTATGTATATATATATAAATATACACATATATATGCATATAAATATGCAAAACAAAGTTGTCCTCTGGGCAAAAGCACACTCTCAACAGGTTGCAGTTTATTTTTGGAAAGCAGCAAAGCCAGTAACATTCAAAGAATTCTTTACACATTTTCCAGGCCTTACGCGTTTCAGACATCTCATCCTTGGTCACAGGCCAAATGCTTGGGTTAAGCAAATGATTGCAACTGCAACCTGTTGAGAGTGCACTTTTGTCCGGAGGACAACTTTGTTTTGCACATATATGTATACACACAATTTTTTGCCCATGTTGCATCTTTCACACAGACTCCTCCATCAGTCACGTGGGGTCTTCTACCCTGACCCCTTCTATTAGTTTCAAGCTTAATTTTTCCTTTCTATGAACCAAGTCGATAAACAAAATGGGAGTTGCAACTTTTCTCTCAGCTTGAAGCCTGCAATCATGATATTACTGTTGGCACATGGATCTGTGGACTCGCCACTGTGGAGCTGCCGAGGATACATGTCTCTAGATAGCATTAAATCTTTTTTTTAATCACTCCAAAACTACTGAACAGATTTATAGATATTTTGATAGTGCACCACTTAAAGTAGAACAATAATGTCCAGTTAGTCCATATCGTCACATGATCATCTTCTTTTTATTTAGTTATCCTTGCACATAAAAACACATCAGCTAACGCGTTTCGTCCTTAACAAAGGACTTCTTCAGGACTGAAATATGATAGAGAAAATATCCTAAATATATTTACAAAGATACATACATAACATGGAATCTACTTATGAATATAGAGTGCGCATTAAAAGCATGAGTAAAACGTTTGATTAATTGATACGAGATGCAGACAAGGGACAACCTAAACGGAATGTGCTGGATGTAAATAGAAAAGAAGAAAAAATATAAACAATATGAGCGAAATGAATTGTTGAACTAAAGTTCAATGGCAATGTTATTAGTTAACGAGAGGTTAATACAGATAAAGAACAAATACAATGAATAAACATAAACTACCACTACGTACATGTTTAGCATACATAAAAGACTATATAAAGGACTGAAAGAAGTGTCCAAAACAAAAAGGGCTGGCAACGCTTGCCAAAGGATTGTGCCTAGAGATGAGGCGTAACATACAAAGATAGATGTATACTTTTACACCCATGTTAATAACAAATGTAGACAGTCCAAAAAGTAATACCACCAATTATTAATGAGAAAGTATCTTGAAATGAATATTAAGGAACTTGTTAAATCCTGGTGTAATAATGGACTTTTAATCTGATCCTATATGTGAATTGACCAGAAAAAATATGAATCAGAAGCTCCTACCTTATGTATAAGTAGTCTCTCATGCTGATTATTGAGGTCATTGATGCCATCATAACGTAATGCAAGAGTAGCAAACTACCAATGAAGAAAAAAGCGACACAAAATCAAACCCAGCATGGCGCAGAAAGAGTGGTAAGTACTGAATGAACAAACAGATGTAAAGAGCACAGAAAGGTAAAAAGGGCCTAGTGATAATAAAGAAATGGTAGAGTGGCCCATAGACAACTGTGAAATATTAAACTCGTTTTTTTACAGTCCAGTAGAATAAATAATAAGAATGAAAATATAACAATAGGCAGGCCGGGTAGAGAAAGTGAGCAAGAGCAAGGGAAAATGTAGGTAATTATATATATATATATATATTGTTTTTAAGAATGAATGTGATTACGCTGAAAGGGATCGTGTTAGTGAAACAAAAGTATTGGTTAAATATTAATGCCAGCCCTCCCTAATACCATGGGGGTTGAAAGGCACAAAGTGGTGGCGCTTAACCAAAACAATGGCCAATATCACATATACCCCAAATGAAGAAAAAGAAACCACCAGAAACGAGTGTAAGACAATCGGTACGCTTAACGTAAAGGTAGCGAGGCGAGGACGCCTCATGTTGCTGAGTTTCTGCCGGTCCTGTAGGAAATGCGTCTAAGCCGAGCATTGGACGGTGCTCGTTTTCAAAGGTAGCCGAAAACGCCAATTTCATATGGGACCATGGGAAACCAAGCTGTTGCTAGGGCAACAGACCCGCAAAAGGGCAGTGCGGGTTGAAAAAAAGAAGGAGGCCATATTGGAATTGACAACTTAAAACTAGAGAGGAATGTGTGAGAAATTAGAAAAGCAACGTTCGGAGGAAAAAAGGAAAATGGGGACTGTAAGATATAAATAGAAAGGCATACAAAATTCGGAATACTGTGTAAGCCATAAAAATATGATTTGATATAAGGAAGTAGCAAAAGTGACAAAAAGAAAAAGAAATTAAAAAATATAAATAAAAATGACTAAAAAGCAAACAGATTTACACCAATTTACAAAAAGGGGTCACTATGGATTGAGCTTTCTGAAAATTTGGTGCAATTTCGTTCAGTGGTTTAGGTTGTAGACATATCTAAAATCACTGTGGGACATTGCATGGGGAAAATGCATTTTGGGATCCCCTTTTTCTCAGCCCCTGTTTGACAAATGACCGCAAAGCTTTCCAGACAGCAGCTGAAGTGACTAGCTCACTAGATTTAAAAAATTTGTAAAGATTCATCAAATGGCACTAAAGTTATTAACAAAACAACAAATGCTTTTCCTATGGAAACTAGGGGCCTGAGTTAGATCTTGGGGGTAACGGTTCTGTCTCGGTTTTCCATCTGAAAACCCTTCTGCCTCCATTGCGATCCACCCGCTCTAGTTGGACATGGAGAATAGGTAAAAGACTGATGATGGCCCTGTGTCACTGCCAAGAATCTTTATCTGCGTTGCAGGCATCATAGGCAAAAGCGGTGGGACTCCAGCCCCTTTTGCCCCTGAGCCAATCGTAATGTGCATTCCCACTGAAAGAACTGTGGCGGCTAAACCCCCTCACCTGAGTTACTAGATTGGGAGGGATAAAAGGACAAAACTCATTTTTTCCCACTTTTCTCATTTGCTGCTGCCATTAACCGCGTCATACAAGTCCTGCTGTTGCTGTCGCTCCAGGACCAAGATGAATATCAAATCCGTCATCCCCAAAACAGAGCGTAAGTCACTGATATAATTGTCATCATTGGAATTGTTGCTGTACAGAAACATTGGACTTTTGAATGTGTACACATTTTTGCAAACAACACCATATTAACGTTCAATGCATATGTGTGTGTAATGTCATACTTAAAAAATTGTATCATAACACACCTCAAGATATTAGTAGTACCCAGCAATCTCTGCACTAACTGCCTCCATGGCAATAGACACTTACACAAAAAGTCACAATAATCACAAATAGAAATGTGTCCATACAGGTGTGTGCAATAATTATAAACATAAACAGTATACCCAATAGGAACTACTCAAGTCCAGTGATAATGTAGCAATTTCACTACATTATGCTACAGGTGGACGTACACAGAATGTATTAACAAGCATAACTTTAGACTGCTATAATGGCAGAGAAATATGAAGGTCACATGTCCCCTTAGTGTGTGCAATATATGAACAGCATTAGATGTCATTTAAGTGTAAAACACCAGATTCCCTGTGTAGTGCAAATGTGTATGTTATTGAGACATAGTGGTCATTATGACATTGGCGGTGAGTGATAAAGTGGTGGAAATACCGCCAACAGGCTGATGGTAATTACTGCCAAATTATGACCATGGCGCTGATAACACCCTTAGACAGCCAATGTACCACACCATCCGACAGGGCGTTAACACCACGCACCACCATAGACATCAACAGCCAGGTGGAATACAAGGTACTGCCCACCATATTATGATATAGCAAACCACAAGGATTTCCAGGGCGGTACCAAACGTCATCAAGACCCTTGTGGAAACAGAACACAGAAAACCAAAGATTCACCCTCTGAGACACAGAGAAGACTAACTCTGCCATGGAACAGGAACTGCAAGTCTTCCCGATGCTCTTCTATGCCATGCTCTACCTGGATCGCCGACAAAGACGATGATGGTGAGTACAGCCGCATAGCACACAAGAGAGGGAGGAAAAGGAGAGTGACACACACATGAACAACACACACCACACACACACTATACAAACAACCAGCTGCAGAGGAAAACCAATGACACACAACGCACGGCATAATAATACAAGGACTAGAGTACAGAAATACTGAAAATGTATTTGCAAGGCAAAAGCTACCACATGAACCAATTTTAATACAAAAATGTATATACAATTGTCCACAAAGGGCCAATGCCCATTCCAAAGTAATAAGGGCTCACATGGCCACAGAGCACAGTCCAAGGCCCAACTTGTTTTCTGACAACATCCTCACAGAACTGTGTAGGGGTATCATCATTGAAGTGGGCAGGCACCTCAGGGGCAAGGGGAGTGGGGGGCACCTCAGCCGAAGACGGGGACTTGCCCACTGGTTCTGGCGGGTGGCTCCATGCCCATTTCACATTGCTGGGGAGAGCAAGGTCACAGTTTCTGAGGTGGGGAACTTGCCCACTGCTTCTGGGGAGGGGGGTTCCATGCCCATTTCACATTGCTGGGGAGTGCAAGGTGGGGAACTTCCCCACTGCTTCTGAAGGGGGCTCAATGCCCATTTCACATTGCTGCGGAGTGCAAGGTCACAGTCTCTGAGGTGGGGAACTTGACAACTGCTTCTGGAGGGGCTCCATGCCCATTTCACATTGCTGGGGAGTGCAAGGTCACAGTTTCTGAGGTGGGGAACTTGTCCACTGCTACTGGAGGGGGCTCCATGCCCATTTCACATTGCTGGCAAGTGCAGGGTCGCAGTCTCTGAGGTGGGAAACATGCCCACTGGTTCTAGAGGGGACTCTATGCCCATTACTCTTTGCTAGGATGTGCATGGTCACAGTCTACGAGGTGGGGAATCTGCCAACTGCTTCTTAAGGGGGCTCCTTGTACAGCAGTCCCTGGAGGGTAGCCTACATATCCGCTGATGGAGGTGAGGGCTGCACCCTCTCAGCTGGAGGTGAGGGCTCTGTGACCACTGGTGGTGGTGGTGGTACTCTGCCAGCCTCTGCTGGAGTTGAGGGCTGCAGTGTCTCAGCTGGTGAAGGTGCTTCCTGGGCAGCCACTGCAGAAAGTGAGGGCTGCTGTGTCTCAGCTGGGGAAGGTGCCTCCTGGGCAGCTTCTCTAGGGGGTGAGGGCTGCTGTGTCTCAGCAGGGAATGAAGGCCCCATGCCCACTGGTGATGGAGGTGTTGGTACCCTGCCAGCCTCTGCAGGAGGTGAGGGCTGCTCTGTCTCAGCAGGGGAAGGGGCCTCCTGGGTAGCCCCTGTTGGAGGTGAGGGCTGTGTGTCTCAGCTAGAGGTGAGGGCTTCTTCCCTTTCATGGCAGGAGGTGAGAGTTCCTTCCCCTTCCTGGCTAGTGGAGTGGGATCCTTCCACTTACTGGCTGCTGGAGTGGGATCCTTCCCCTTCCTGGCTGGTGGAGTGGGATCCTTCCCCTTCCTGGCTGCTGGAGTGGGATCCTTCACTGTCTTGCCTCCACAACTATGAGGTGCCTCCACTGTCCCCGTGGACTGTTTGGCTGAGGTGCTGGCTGGGTCATTGGGACCCTGATTTTACAGGCAGGACGGGGGGAGGGAGAGGGAGCGAAGAGTTCAAGTTGAGCAAGGAAAAGCTTTTTAGGGTTGGTGGGGAGGCATAATGGAGGAGGGATGGGAGTGGAGGTTGAGGGAGTAGTTGGAGGAGTCAGCTGGGCTCAGGTGCAGGTGCATGGGTAGTATGTGATGTGAGGTGGATGGCTGTTTGGTGTCTGAGTGCCTGCATTTGTGTCCTTTAGGAGGGAGGACAGACAGGGTGGGAGAGGACACAGGGGACACGTGCATGGAAGTTGTGGAGGTGACTGCCAGTGAGGTGTGTGTGCTGCTTGGTGTGGTGATGCTGCTGGTGGCTGTTGAAACAGTGCATGTAGGTGTGAGTGTGTATGTGACTGTGAGAGAGGTGGAGTAGCAGGAGGAGGGGGAGACAGTGAAGGGAGTGGATGTGGTTGTGTATGCAACTTTCTGGTATTTGCGTTAGTGCTTGTGGACTGAAGTGTGGTGCCTGTGTTTGACAGTGCCACTCTTGTCAAATACATGTCTTGTGTGCATGCTCTTCTGTAAGTGTGCATGGGATGGGTTGGTGTTGAGTAAACTGGGACTGGGAAGGAGTAGTTGGAGGGGGACAGTAGGAACTGGGACAATGGCTGCCATCAGAGAGGAGGCCAGAGCCTGAATAGATCTCTGTTGGGCCACCATTCCACGGTGGATGCCCTTCAGGTAGGCATTGCATTGCTGCATCTGGGATGCCAGCCCCTGGATGGCATTCACAATGGTTGACCTCCCCACAGAGATGGATCTCAGGAGGTCAATAGTCTACTCACTCAGGGCAGCACTGCTCACTGGGACAGGGCCTGAGGTGCCTGGGGTGGGGGAGATGCCTACCCTCATGGGTGAGCGGGCATGGGCAACTCGCTGAGGGGCTACTGGGAGGGCGGTGCCGGTACAGGGGTGGCAGCTGTACTTGCAGCTGGGGTGGTCACAGAGGGGTACGCCACCACCAGGGAGCTTCCTTCGGAGGAGGTATCTGAGTCACTGTTGTCACCTCCTGTCTCAGCAGTGGTGCTCCTCTCATCCTCCATTCCACTGGTTCCCTCAGCATCCATGGCCTCTGCCTCCTGGGTCTTGTGGAATGCAGCTCCCTCTGTCACCGGTGCCCCAGATGATGCTAATGCACACATAGAAAGGATGACAGAAGAAAAAAAGTGGGGCGAGAAAGAAAGGGAACACTGGGTCAATTACAGCACCAACACCACAGTTGGTATGCACAGTACAATCACACAAAGGGATCGGGATTGAGCACTATGCATTGCACTGGCATTGATTTGGCTAGATGCCACACCAAGATGAGGGGCAAACACAGCGAACTGCACACCTCTTGGGACCCACAAAGCCATTACTGACTTGGAATGAAAATGAGCTAGGCTACCTGCATTTGCCATACACCCATTACCCTTGAGTTGGATCACGCTACAATGTCTGGCCTAGCATTAAGGGACACCCACTAGCTCACACGCACCAACTGAATCCAATGCCACCTACCACTTATTGTAGTAACGCCCTCTGTACTCACCCCCTTGTGGCTACTGTGATGGCCTCAAGTGCCTATCCAGATTTGGGTAGGCCACTGCCAGTAGGTGGGTCATCAGGGGGGTCAGGTTCCGACGGACACCAATTCCCCATTGGGAGGCCATCCCCAGCTGGGCCTCTGTGGTCCTCTGTGCCCAGCGTCTCAGGTCCTCCCACTGTTTCCTGCAGTGGGTGCTCTGCCTGCTGTAGACCCCCAGGGTCCGCACATACTTGGCCACAATCCTTCTTTTGATGGGTGCTGACCTGCAGAGGGAATGCAGACAGGAGGACACCATTACACATACAATCCAGCCTGTCACACATATGGCCCACCAACCCAATTTCCGTCACCATTGGCACACACATCGTTTGGCACCCACCATGTACACTACCATCAAACATTCTCCCTGATTACACGATGCTTGCACACACATCTCCATGCATCCTTCCCATAAGCATCGTGCCCAGGGTGTAGTCACCTGTTGGTCTGGAGGCCCTTACAGAAGTCCATACTGGGGTGGGACCCTCTCCACCAGCCACTTCAACTCCTCCAAAGTGAAGGCAGGGGCACTTTCCTCGGTCACAGTGGTCATGGTAGGTTCCAGACACAGGTCACAGCAACACACGCAGTGTAGATGTTGTCCTGTGGACAGTCAGGAAACAAATGAGGATTTAGATAGAAAATAGTGGTCACGTCCATGGCGGAGTACACCGTCACCGCCAGCGCTGATCCCCATTGGCCACTGTACTCCTAAACCCCATTTTAGCCAGTGAGGAATTGCACGGCAGTGCAAGACCGCCTTCCGCCATGACGCCCAACGTTGGCGGAGTTACTTCACTTCCACCTGTCCCAAGATACAGGACAGGCGGTTGCCATTTCAAGGTGTTGGACAAATATCAGATAAACCATAACTGTGTCATTGCCTAAAATTGAAAAATACATTGTCATTCCCACTGTCCCATAACTTTGAAGCTGTATGTACACTGAGGTTGTGTTTCCATTGATCAAATTCTAACAGCCTACTCACTCTTGTGTCCATTAGATACCTACCACTATGGATGAATAGGAGGAGGCGACAAACCCCCATGTACAGATCCGTTGTGGACTTGGCTACACTGGAGGACAGGCACATAATACTCAGCTATAGACTGGACAGGGTCACAATCACAGAGCTGTGTGCGTAATTGGAGCCTGACCTGATATCAGCCATCCGTCATCACACTGGGATCCCCCCTCTTGTGCAAGTGTTATCAGTACTCCATTTCCTGGCAACTGGTTCTTTCCAAGTGACAGTGGGCGTGTTTGGCAGCAGGAATGTCACAGCCAATGTTCTCAATTGTGCTGGCAAGGGTTTTGTCTGCCCTGGTGAAACACATGTGCAGCTACATTGTTTTCCCCTAGGTGGAAGATTTGGCCACTGTGAAGGTAGGATTCTATCCAATGGGGCATATCCCCAATATTATTGGGGCAATTGACTGTACACATATTGCTATTGTCCCCCCACCAGAATGAACAGGTTTTCAGGAATCAGAAGGGTTTCCACTCACTGAATGTGCAAATGGTGTGCCTGGCGGACCAGTACATCTCCCATGTCACTGCCAAGTGTCCTGAGTCGATGCATGGCACCTTTGTCCTGAGGAATAGAAGCATCCCAAATGTGATGGCCCAGCTACAGAGACACAAGGTGTGGCTAATAGGTGAGCCAGGGTCCTCAACCACTGTATGTCAGTATATGCCTTCAGGTGTTATCCCCCAGCATTGTGTTGGGCTAATGTTTGCCCGTCAATACTTACAGGTGACTCTGGCTACCCAAACATATTGTGGCTGTTGAAACCTGTGAGGAATGCCAGGACAGGGGCTGAGAACCGTTGTAATTGGCGAACTAGATGAATAATTGAAAGGACCTTCGGCCTCCTGAAGGCCAGGTTCAGGTGCCTCCATCTGACAGGTGGATCCCTGTGTTACTCACCCGGGAAGGTCTGCCAAATAGTAGTGGCATGCTGCATGTTGCACAACCTGGCCCTCGATGACATGTGCCTTTTCTGCAGGAGGAGGAGACTGGAGATGCCCCTGGGCAGCAGTGGACCCTGAGGACAGTGAGGATGAGCAGGCAGAGGATAAGGATGTTGACAACAGAACATCATTTATACGTCAATACTTCCAATGACACAAGGGAGACAGTGGAACTGATCATTGTTCTGATTAATGATTACATCTGTGTGATGGTAGCATGATGGCATTCGCTTCCTTGGCATCTCAACTCACTGTCACCTATGGCTTGTCATTTTACAGATGTAGGTGAAATGAGAACAGTGTTCTGATGTGAATACTACAGTTACAGGTCATTAATTGCATGCTATCACAGTGTTCTTATCATTTGCACCTGATGTGACTGTTCCCCTGAATGCACATTCTCACACATAAAATATTATCAGTCAAGTTGTGTGCAAGGGTGTGTATTGTAGTGCTATAAAACTGAGGGTAAAGTGCAATGGAATGGGGTAATGGTAGAGGATGGTCTAGGGTATTGTTTCAGTCTGTTTGTAGCACAGGTGCAGTGTCCAAGGTGCCATAGGAAGGGGAGCAAAGGCAGTTCAAAGTGGACAAGGTGACAGGGTGGGACACAAGGGGGACCATCAGGAGAGTCTCATTTCCTGGCAGTGGTCTTGGTCTTGGCAAGTGTCTCTGGCTTCTGCCTGGGTTGCAGAGAATGTTTATGGGGTGGTTCACCTTCTGCAGGGGAGGGGTGCTAGTAGCTTGTGGGTCCTGTGGCAGGGCCTCCTGCCCACTAGCTGCAGTGGAAGTGGTGGCTGGTCAAGAGACTGATTAGTGGTAGGCACCCGCTGGTGTTCTGTTGATTCCCTCATGATGTTGCTCATATCTGCTAGCACCCCTGCTGTGGCGATCATGGTGGTGTTGGAAGCCTGCAAGTCCTTCCTGATCTCCTGATGGTGTTCCTCCTACAGCCCCTTGTCCTCCTGCATGTTTTCAAGGATCTGGCCCACCGTGTCCTGGGATTGTTGGTAGGCACCCAGGATCTTGGTGAGTGCCTCCTGGAGAGTCGGTTCAATGAGCCTCTCCTTCCCCTGGCACACAGCAGCCCTCCTTGCTTCCCATGTTCCCCTGTGCCCCTGTCCCCGCCTGAACGGTGTACCCACTGCCACTGACCCCAGGTCCCTGATTGTCTTGGGGATAAGGTGTGGACTGGGGTCCCTGTACAGGTGAGCACACTGCTGATTGACGTGTCCTGAGGACAGAGGTGGGGGGACGCAGGGTGGGAGCTGTGGTGTAGGATACTCATGGGGGAGACTTTGTGATAGACTGTGAGTGGGCTGGGGTGACTGACTGTCCAATCGTCTCTGATGGGCCAGGTTGTTGATCCAGATCCTGAAGTCCAGAGTTACTGTCATCACTAGGGGCATCTTTTGTTGGGGGACTGGTTTGTCGTGGCACTTCGTCTCCACTGATATTGGCTAGGGCACCTGTGGGAATGTAAGTGATGTATTATGCTTCATGCCTGTTACATATTGTACATCCCTATCTTCCCCTCTCTTGTTGCTGTTGCCCTGCCACCTTGGTTTGTGTATGTTGATGTATTGTGGGATTGTTAATTCTCCTTTGCTGTGCGTGCTTTAGTGATCGGTGTCCATGCAGGGCTGAGAGGGCTGTCCATGCATTGGTATAGCATGCAGGGCTGGGCATTGGGGTTAGTCATATGTGTAGGTGCAGTGTGTGGGATGGAGTAGAGTGATGGGAGAGAGGGTGAGGGGGTGAAATGGCAAGCAGGTATCGGGGGTGATAAGTAGTAAATGTTGACTCACCAGTGTCCAGTCCTCCGGCTACTCAGTGAGTCCTTCAGGATGCAGTATTGCCAGTATCTGCTCCTCCCATGCTGTAAGCAGGGGGGGAGGAGGTGGGGGTCCACCGCCAGTCCTCTGTATGGTGAGCTGGTGCCTTGCTGCAATGAAACATACCTTTCCTCATAGGTCGCTCCACCTCTTCCTGATGTTGTCCCTTGTTCTTGGATGCTGTCCCACGGCATTCACCCTGTCCACAATTCTCTGCCATAGCTCCATCTTCCTGGCAATGGACATTTGTTGTACCTGTGCTCCAAACAGCTGTTGTCTCTACCGTGACTATTTCCTAAACCATGACTCACAACTCCTCATCTGTGAAACGTGGGTGATTTGTGGGGAAATGGGTGTTGTGTGGTGTGTGTGTAAGTGTGTGGGTGTTGGGTACTGTGGTTGGGTGTGCGAAATGGGGTGCGTGAGGGATGTATGGGTGTATGTGGTGTCTGTATCTAGTTGTCGCAGTGGTCTTGGTGTCAGTCTGGTGGCAATAATTTGTATTTGTAAAGGGTTGTGTGTGATGTGAGTGTGTGTTTTATAGTGCTGTGAGTGGGTGGGTGTGGTTTGTGTATGAGAGTCAAGTGTGTGCTTTTGGTATTGGCCAATGTTGTGCAGTTTAGTGTTTGGGTGTCCATTCTGAGCACACTGGTGTGTACCGCCAATGGTTTACCACTGTTGAATGTCCGCCATGGTGATTCATGGGTCATGATGTAGTGGGCATTGTTTTGTTGGCGTAATGGTATGAGTGTTGGTAATGCCAGTTTAACACTGACATTTGGGCTGGCCAATTTGTGCATGTGGCAGTATTCTGTTGGATTGGTGTGTGTGTGTCATAATATGGAGAATGGATATTTGCCACTGCAGCAGTATGTTGGCGGTCGTCATCGTCGCAGTAAGCGGAATTTACCGCCAATGTCAAAATGAGGGCCATAATTTCAGAATTAACACATGCATTCTCCAGTCACAATAACGTAAACACATAAAATTTTGTTGCAAACGCCCAGTAACATGATGAATGCTTGCACCAAAATTAACCTGCTCATCACAAATGTACAACACTATTGTATGCATTTAAAAACAATAACTAGAATATAGAACCTGTGCTGGTCCTGTCACAAAGTAGAGTAAGTGCATGGCACACACAATAGCAGAAAGAACATAATCAACAAACAATCAATAATAATACAAACATGATGCCAGGACAATGGTATTTTCAAAATACATTTCTTAGCTTCAGAGATCTTGAATCAAAACAAAAACTGAAAAGCCATAATGTCCAGTGTGGGTTGCATGCCCATCACTTGCCTCCTAATTTAACTGCCAGAATAAACCTACTCTGGAAAAGGCACCTATGGGGCAGAGACTAGGTACCTCAATGATATTACTGGGCGGGGCTTGCTTTTAGGAGGGGTGGCTTTGGGTTTAGGAGTGGTGGCTTTGGGAAGGGTGGGTTTGGATTTTGGAGGTATGTGTTTGGATTTGGGTGAGGTAAGCTTAGCTTTGGAAGCAGTGGGTTGGGATGTGGAAAAGGTAGGTTGGGGTATGGAAGGGTGGGTTGGGGTATGGAAGGGGTGCCAAGACAATAAAATGGGGTGGGACTTACGTTTGTGAAGGGTAGTCTGGGATGAGGAATGGGTCAGGGACAGGGCAAACATTAGGTCCTCCTTTGGGAAACAGGTAGGGTGTCCGGGAGGAATGTGGGCTTGGGAGGTAGAGGGAGTGGCAGTATCTTTTGTACATGTGGTCTGCAGATGTTGGTGGTGCCTTTGGGTCTGGTGCATGTGGTGTATGTTTTGCTTTATGTTTTTACTAGATGTCTGATGTATGCTTAAGAGTGGGCATTTGTGTTCAGCATGTGTGTATGTGGATGCATCTTCTGTGGAGGTGCTGTGTGTGGTTGTGGTGTCTGAAAATGTGCACATGCATGTCTGTGTTGTGGTTTTGTGGTGTCTGAAGGTATGCTGGTGGTGATTGTGGGTGATTGTGTTGTGGTGGGTGTGGCATCTGTAGGTCTGCTGGTGGTGAGTGTGTATGCTTGTGCTGTGGTGGGTGTGGTGTCTGCAGGTCTGCAGGTGTGCTGTGGTGAGTGTGTGTGTTTCTTTTGGGGTAAGTGTGGTGTCTGCAGGTGTGCTGGTGGTGATTATGCATGCTTGTGCTGTGGTGGTGGGGTGGTGGGGTGTGCGGTGTCTACATGTGTGTGTCTGTGTTTCTTGTCCTTTCTGTGTGAGGATGTGCTACTTGTGTGTGTTGGAGGGGGTGCATGTAAAAGTGTGCATGTGCTCTGGATAGAGCTGGGAAGAGGGATTTGGGATAGGGAAAGGGGTATTAGTTGGGGTATGAGGTTATGGTGGGTGGGAGGCTGCAGTCAATCAGGAGACTAGACCCTGGAATGACCGCTGAAGCCAAGACATGGCATTGTGACAGGTAATCCGGCATCTGGATATTCTGACCAACAATCCCCTCAATGGCAGTCAATAGTGCAATCTGGCCTACAGTGAAAGACCACAAAAGATCAATAGTTACCTGACAGAGCACATCCTGGGAGACTGGGGATAGGGGGGAGGTAACTGCAGCAAAGGTTAAACCACCCCTTTTAGTGGAGTGGCTTCAGCCAACTGAAGATTGAAGATTGGAACATGGGTGGTGGATGATGATGCAGGTGAAAGAGTCACACTAGGGTCCTCCACTACTAGGGACTGGTCATCTCTGGAGGCCTCCGAAGATGATGACAAGTCACTGGGGGCCTCCGCATGAGTCCCCTCACCACCAGAGGCACTGTGTCATTTGGTATTGGTAGTGCTGATATCAGGACCACAGTGCCCAGCTTCTTCACTGCCCACATGGCCACTGTCACCTTCAACTTGCACAGATGATGCTGTAAAAATATATACAAAGGTTTTAGTATATCTGGGTAAATACATGTGAATATGAACTTTGCTCACAAAATATTTGCAAAGTCTAGATGTTAAACTAGCTTCAAGGTAGTCAAATTTGGCTTCATAATCATCAGTATCTCATGCTTGTAGAGGAGTGTCACGTAGGCTAATGGATTTGAGTGGCAGAATCGCCTGTGGTTTGGGGGACTGAGTCTAACCCACTACAGGTGACACCTGTTACCTTAGTCTCACATATACAAGGACAATCAGAAGCAGCATACTTTTCAATAAGATTTTAATGAAGCAACTTCATCTTAGACAATAAAGCATGTACTGCAATAACCATGACGATGAAGCATCACAGGATTAAATTAAAATTGTGGCAAGGAGAGTAAAGCTTAAAAATAACGCTACCATATTGGCACTAGAGTCATTAAATATAATTCCTACCTAGGCTATATTAGTGCACAGCATATAAGCTCTGGAAGACATCATCCCTCATACCTGAACAAGAAGCCTGTAGCCTACAGAAGCAGCTGTAGCAAAGCGTTCAGCAATCAGCATACAGCCGTGCCCATCTGGCTGGAATACCCCTCTAAATTGTATGAGACAGAAAAGTGTTTTTATAATAAAACAGATGATGTTCTCGGAAAATGTGCCTACGTAAGGATGTGTATTTTTCTATGAACACTAGAGACAAAGCGTTACCACGTTTACCGGCAACCTATCTTTTTGCAGCCTTGAAAAAAGCACAGAGTGAAAGAAATGTCTTGTTTACGAACACAGTGCTGACCTTGGCAAAGAACAGCTAGATAGAGAGAAATAAAACAAGACTGCAAATGTGGCTATTGTTAAAATAATAAACAAAGCTGAATAAAATATATCTAAGTTAAAGTGCACAGCAGCAGGCCTGGTTTGCTAAAATAACATACATGGAGCTATAACTAAATGGCTACATGATAGAAATGGGGTCTTTGGTTGGCAGTCAGGTTACCCCCTGTCCAAGCAAGAACACTCACTCTAGTCAGGGTTTGTCACACACAATCCAAATGTTCTTGTGCCCACCCTCTAGTAGCTTGGCACTGAGCAGACAGGCTTAACTTAGAAGGCAATGTGTAAAGTATTTGTGCAATAAATCATACAATAAAACCATATAGCACCACAAAAATACACCAGACAGCGTTTAGAAAAGTATATAATATGTACCTGATAAGATGCAGGTCAAAACGATTACAATGCAATAAGTATATGTTGAGATATCACTGTAAAGTGATATAAAGTATCTTAAGTCTTTTAAAAGCAAACAAAGTCTCTTTCAAGCACAAAGTACCTGGTTCGCGTGCAAAATCTCCGCAAAGAACCGCAGAGGAGGAGATGAGTGGAAACAAAGGGGTTTTGTGTCAATTTCTAGGGCCGCACATGGGGATGCATTGTTTAGTTTTCATGCAGGGACGGCTGTGCATCGATATCCGGTGCTCAGTTGTGGATCCTCTTCGGGTTAAGGGGTTTTTGGACACCCCGGGGATGATGCGTGGAATTCCTGCACTGGCAGGACAAAGTCACAGGAGCTGCGTCGATCCGGTTGGAGTTGCGTCGAATTTTCTACCACGCTGCAGGTGCTACATTGATTCCTTTCTGCAAGTCGGGGTGCGTTGTTCCGCCTCAGCTGTGCGTCAATTCGGTGGGCTGTGCGCCGAATTTCTGATCGCTACGCTGGCCCTGCATCAATATTCTCGTTGTGAAGTCAGGCTGCATCGTTCCAGTTCGGCGTGTGCGTCGTTCCTGGCAGGCTGTGCGTCAAATTTTTACGCATAACGAGTCCTTCTTGAAGAGATGAAGTCTTTTTGGTCCTGACACTTTAGGGAACAAGAGTCAACTCTATCCAAGCCCTTGGAGAGTACTTCTTCACCCCAGCCAGAGAGCAGCAAGGCAGCAGAGCACCAGCAAGGCAGCAGTCCTTCACAAAAAGCAGACAGATGAGTCCTTTAGGCAGCCAGGCAGTTTTTCTTAGCAGGATGCAGGTTTTGGTTCAAGTTTCTTCTCCAGGAAGTGTCTGAGTTGGTAGGGGCAGAGGCCCTGTTTATATACCCAAGTGTGCCTTTGAAGTGGGGGAATCATCAAAGAGAGGCTTAGAAGTGCACCTAGTCCCCTTTCAGTTCAATCCTGTCTGCTAGGGTCCCAGTAGGGGGTGTGGCAGTCCTTTGTGTGAGGGAAGGCCCTCCACCCTCCCAGCCCAGGAAGACCCATTCAAAATGCAGATGTATGCAAGTGAGGCTGAGTATCCTGTGTTTGGGGTGTGTCTGAGTGAAAGCACAAGGAGCTGTCAACTAAACCCAGCCAGACGTGGATTGTAAGGCACAGAAAGATTGAAGTGCAGAGAAATGCTCACTTTCTAAAAGTAGCATTTCTAAAATAGTAATATTAAATCCAACTTCACCAGTCAGCAGGATTTTGTATTACCATTCTGGCCATACTAATTATGACATTCCTATTCTTTTCAGTTCAGCAGCTACCACTCAAACATTGTATGAGGGCAGCCCCTGTGTTAGTTTATGTAGGGAGCAGGCCTCACAGCAGTGTGAACATGAATTTAGGAGTTTTACACTACCAGGACATGTAAAGTACATAAGTACATGTCCTGCGTTTTGCCTTCACAGCACCCTGCCCTATGGATTACTTAGGGCATATCTTAGGGCTGTCTTACATGTAGAAAAATGGGAGTTTTAGGCTTGGCAAGTACTTTTGAATGTCAAGTCGAATTGGCAGTGAATCTGCACACACAAGCCTTGCAATGGCAGACCTGAGACAAGGGTAAGGGGCTACTTAAGTGGGTGGCACAATCAGTGCTGCAGGCCCAGTAGTAACATTTAATCTACAAGCCCCAGGCACACATAGTGCACTCTACTAGGGACTTAAAAGTCATTTAAATAGTCCAATTTTGTAAGATCCAATGTTACCATGTTTTAAAGGGATAGAGCGTTTGCACTTTAGCACTGGTTAGCAGTGGTAAAGTGTGCAGAGTCTTAAATCTAGCAAAACAGTATCTAAAAAGTGGAAGGAGGCAGGCAAAAAGTTAGGGGTGACCACCCTAAGGCTGTCAGGTCTAACACTACACAACAACCTCCCCTTGCCGGTTCAAAAGTGGTTCAAAGCCTAATTATATAGAAAAGCTATTTAAATTTAACCTAAAGTATATGTATCAAAATGTCAATAATGGCAAGTTAAAAGACACTTGAGCATGTATAAAAGGACAATTTAAAATGGTAACTGTGGCATAAAAAGGCTGAATTTCAAGAGTCAGAGTCATTTTGGAAATTGCCAATCGAATCCGGGATAACTGAAGACAGGAAATCTTCCACTTCAGCAGGTGGTACAGTAGGAAGTTCATTACCAAGGAAAACCAAGGAGCATTTGTGTTCCAATGCCTGAGCTCCAGCCAAGGAAGCAGCATTCCTTGGTGTGCCCAACAATGAGTTTAGAACTGCATCCTCTATGAAGGGAAACTCATAAGCAGCTTCCCGTAGCAAACACACCCTCAACACTTGTCTGGTAATGAGCCCTCAGCGAGAACATTTACAGATGAGCGTCCAATGAAAGCAATCATTGCATAGAAAGACAAACATTCAGTGCATGTTCGCATGAGCACCAGAGGCACCGCAAACACGGGCTGCACAAAATGCGAAACCGGTATGACAGAGACCGTTAACAATCCAATTGCTCCAGAAGTGTTGCTCCAAAGTACTGCATCATGCGTTCATGACACAGCTGCACTGGTGGAGCACTTTCAGTCCTACTTGTTGCGGCAGGACAGCCACTGCACAGAAAAATTTACAATAGCAAGATGCTACCGATTATAGCCAAAGTTATTGGAGTTCCCCTGAAAATACTGGAAAATATTGAGTGGATGGCTGATGGTATTAAACCGAATATAGAGGAGAAGGTGTGAACAAAACCAGAACCAACAGCCTTAAATAAATTTGTGATTCCAGTAGTACTGGATGCATTAAATATCCATCCCATGAGCTCACCAAAGTGTCTCGGAAAGTTAGTACTTAAAAGGGACTGTATCTCTTCTGATGACCTTGCCACCTGAAGTGCGTAGGTCTCATGTGCAGATGTAAGCACCACATGTTTTTGGAACAATAAAGCCTTCAGTCTTCTCAACTTGTCAAAATTTGCATTAGAAGTAGTGATATGGGGCCAAATCTCAGCTACTTCCTTCTGTCTTGTGGGAGATAAAAGTACGTTCTCGCAGCATGTAACCATCTTAGAGACCGAAACAACATAAACTATTGTGTCTCACATCCCACAACAGTTTTCACTATTAAGGAGCCATTTGAGAGGGCCTAGAACGTAGGTCTAATCAAGGAGATTGAAACTCCCTTTAGATAACAAGCCAAGTTCACTGCCGAAGCATTACACACCCCATGCAAGGAGAGCTGTTTACAAACCATTGAATGGCTGACAGAAGTCTTGCATTCACTGCTGCTAAGAAAGACCTCTTTCATGCCACTGAGACATTTGTACGAGAAGGGCAGCTCCCACACCTCATGGATGTAACTATCCACCAGCCTTTCATATCTGCCTACTGGAATGTGTTTTAAGCAAGACGTGAATTGTTGAAATAGGCAGATTAATGACCCCGTGTATGAACGATTCAGCAGATGGAATTTCGGTCACAGGAAAAGTCAACTTTTCTAACTTTTTAAAATTTAACATGAAGTAAGTAGCTTCTTTCTTAGCCATTAGTTGTTTTTGTCACGTTAAATTAAATGTGGAAAATATGTCCCTTGCCCTACCGTGTTGCCAGGGAACGTGGCCTGCCTTCAGTGTTTGAAGTGTCCAACCCAACTGCATAATGGATCTTAGTTGACTTTGTCCATGGTGTAACAAAGACATACCACTATGTATTATGTCTATTGCAGAAGAAATGATGTTGTTTAAGGTGTATATCCGGTCGGACAGGGTATTAATCCCATTATTTACAACAGATAATGCCTTCTGTAAGTTTTCCTGATCTATTTGCCTTAACCGGGCAGCAGCTTCTTGTTGGGAAAGCTTCCAAATTTCATTATGTACTGCGCATAAGAAGCACTTTCTGTGTTGTTTTCTGGGACCTAACAGGAAGTCCTGTAAAATCAGTGTTATTAGACAGTAGAATGAGGTGTTCTCTAACAGCATCTAGTGAGGAACTCTTCAACTATTGCTGACATAGTTTCCCTACACTGTATGTTGTTACTACACTCGCATGTTGGGATGACACATGGCGAGGGTCCGGCCTACTTGTTCTAAAACCCATGTGGAGTTTATAAAAGGTTTATGACACCCATTGATATCTATTGGCCACAATAACCACCCGTCAGGACGTGACAGTGAAGCATTAAACGTGCCATTCTGAACCCATTCATCAAGCTGATCTTTAGTTACATTTATATACTTTTGCCATTTGTAAAATTTTGCAGGAGCAGGAATACTGGGTGCATTCAAATCCTTAATTTTCGCTAAGCCTCAGCAACTTGTTTGTTGTACAGTTTCTTTTAAAAATACCATTTGAACAGGTATCAGGCATGCTCTAAATAAAGCTTCCTTCACCCTTATTTTCCAATTTCTTGTTCCCCACATACTTTTGAAGTCAATCGACTTCAGCCAATATTCATAGCCTTCTATAGTCAACCGGGAAACAAAGGAATCCGAATAAATGCATTTCATATCTGCCAATAATATATGTGCATTTTCTATTGATGGCCATTTAAAATGATATGACTCAGCATTTTTAACATTGTGCCCAGAAAAATATGCAAACTTTTCCAAATATGTTTTAGAGCTACCTTGTGGTGGGGTTGGACAATGTTCCCATTGCGTGTAATTAAAAATGGTCTTTGTGGTACTTGCTCTGTAAATGTAATGGTGTCCATAATAATTATAGCAAAACATTTCACCATAATTCTCTTTAGATTGATAAACATCTTCACTTTCAAATGCAGTAAAATACTGCAATTCACTCATCATACAATCAACTTTTTATCACATCCCAGTCATTAGAAAATACTCTTGGTATTATTACATCATTCATTGAAAGTTTAAACACATATGGTATTTGAATTACCTCCGTGGGGCCGTATGTATCAAATGTGACTTTATCCCAAACAATCCCAGCAGGAATTGGTAAAGTGGAAATTTTCACGAAAGACAATGTGAAAAGAAAAATGTGGTTTTAGGACCTCATCCACCAGTTCAACTTTTGATCTTTCAGGAAGAAAATGACCATGTATTAATAGAAAGAATGTTATGATAAAGCCAATCCAAAGGAGGAAAGCTAATACATTTAAGGAAAGCCACAGATAGTTCCATGGGAAAATAAAGTAATTTGTTTTAAGCCACTTTATCAGCTTACGTGTTTTTGGCAGTTCAGATGTAGAAGAGGCAAATGAGTCTTAGAAAATGTCATTGACGTCGGCGAAGTATCCAGAAGCAGTTCCTGCAAAGGCTGGAGCCATATTTGTGGGAGGAAAACTGGTAGGGGTCTCCTGCGGTGCTTCATAGTAAATTACGCCATCCATCTGTGTTGAAGTTGTGTCAAATCGATCAGTAATTTCTGTATTATTTGTTGTAAAAATTGTTAGTGGAACTAATGCAAGATCATTTTCCACCCTGCCCTAGCTCGGAGAGGTGTCAGCGTTGCTGCTCAAAACTTGTAAAGGGACTTCTTGACAGAAGAGAGAGGGATTCGGAAACTACTGGCTGCTCCTCTTGTTCTGCTGTGGAGGATCGGCCACATGGTGTAACTTGACATTGTTGATAGATACAAGGCGATTTTCTTTAGCACCAGCCAACGGTGGTAGAATGACAGTTTTGGTACTGTGTATTCCCAAGACTGGGTCCAGTACATGATAAGAAGGACAAAACTCCTTTTTCACAGTGACCTTTTCATGTACTAGATCCCCAACGTTTGGAATCCAGCCGGTAGGTGTTATTGGTTCATCCTTAATTCCTGTGGCGACAGCATTGGCAGAAGCGTTGTCATCACGGAACTGTTGTAATTCCTGCAAGACAGTGACAAGTTCATTTATGTCAAAAGGTAATTCTGCCGCCTCCATGCCAGGACCATCAAGATCTGGAACATACATTTGTATTCCAAACAGGCACTTGTATGAATTATGACCCCCCAGGGACCTTCTAGGCCGATTAGTAAGTGCTCTCAGGACTTCATACTAAATTCGGTGATTAAGCCAACTATGACCCGCACCTAAGACTCTGGCTATTAAGGACTGCTTTAAATCACTGTTACTTCGCTCCACAACACTGTTTCCCTCAAGATGAAATGGAAACGAGCAAGGGAGTTGGACCCCTAATTAAGCCTTAGCATCCCTGAATGCCCTTGAGGTAAAAGCAGGGCCCTGGTATGGGTGGAAAGCTGCAACTGCATATATGCGGATACAGACTTGCAAATCTTTAATAACAGTCAGAGCTTCAGCCTAGCATTGTGACCACACCCATAGAAATCTGGATCAAAAGTCAACAGCAACTAAAATGTATTTGTATGCACTATCTGGTGTTAGGGGACCACAATGGTCCAAGTACACACATTGTAAAGGTTTGTTGGAAATTAGGAGGGGTGTCTGCGTTGGGCGTTTGACAGTGGAACCCTTAATTTATTGGCAGATGTCACAACAAAGGACATACTGCTTGGCCTGTTTGCATAGACCTGGCCACCAATAACTTGCTTGCAATAATGCTATTGTAGCCCCCACACCAGCATCGGCAGATGCTACCCCCTCATGTTCTGCTTTAATCAACTCTGATCTCATGTCTTTGTTGCGAATTACTCAAACCCCCACGCCTGGTATTTTTACTTTGGCCTCCCATTCTGTAGGAATATTTAGCAGGAAATGCTTTTGGATAGGGCGTGCCCTCAGCTGTGGCTTTCACAGCAGCCCATATGTCATCATTCAATTTCGTTCCAGAACGGGTTACTGCAATAGTAGCATCTGTAGCTAATGCTGACTTGGCGGCTTCATTAGCCAGTGTATTACCAGCGACATGTATTCCAATGCGCTGGTGTCCAAGTGTCTGTACAACATGGACATTGGGTAGTGTTTCGTTTACATGCACTACTTTCCCCCCCAGACAGAAGTCTGTGTTTAATGGTGTTGCCTTTAGAATCTCTGAACCCATTCTGGCACCAGTAATGCAGGTATTCATTGAAGGACTGGACACAATAATACAAATTACAAACAATCAGTGTTAGCTGTGCAGGATCTGTATGTTCCAGTGCCATCATCAGAGCCTTTAGCTCTGCTGATTGTGTTGAGCAATCTCCTAGGGTTTGCGTAAATGTATGCAAAGGACAAAATGTATTATCCTTCATATAGCCACTTACGAGTGCGCAAGCAGCGGAGTACTGATGTCATGTGCCTATTGCAGGTTGTGCTGAGCCATCGGTGTACATGACTCTTTGATATTGGTCAATAGGCAGTGTATTTTCTGGAACTGGGTATTCTAGTTCATATTGCAAAAAGTCTTAAGTTTGCAATTTTGGGTCAAAAATGTAATCTACATCAGTGGCTGTCAAAGACGTTGCCTATTGAATCCAACGTGGATGTAATGCTTTAGCGTTTGGAACGCGTGCTTTGGTAATAGCCTCAAGGTCTGGAATTGGAGAGGCGACAATAATGCATTTCCCCTGGGCTAGTGGCCTTGCTTTAATGACAGCCATCTGAACAGCAGTGAGAATTTACGCAGTGGGAGCAAAGCGTTGTTTTGCTGTTGAATACAAAGGTGATTTGTAGCAATCGGGACTGTCTCAGCCTCATTGAAAGGTACATAGGTGAAACCAATGGCTCCAGCAATCACTCTGATGACCAGATGTTTTTTGTTGACCCTTGTTTGCAAGTGTCCTGCTGCAAGCATGTCTGTTTGCAAAGCTCTGATAATGCATGTTTTGACTGTCCAATATTTACTTGAAAAGTCAGGACGTATTAAGTCAAATAAAGGTTTTATGCGTGATGCGTAATTTGGAATGTAAGTTCTGCCAAAATTTAGAAAACCCAATAGGGATTGGAGTTTTATAATTGTATTTGGAGGTTGTAACTGTGCACATTTTTCCAAGAATTATGGTGCTAGGCTCTTTCCTTCACTTGATAGTTTGTATCCCAGAAACAGGACACTAAGGAAGGCTATTTCTTTTAATTGAATTTGTAGCCGAACTTGGCAAATCCTATAACAATGCGTGATACTGGTCTTAAATGTTGCAGTAATTCATCATCTGTGAGATAAATATCATCTACATAGGACAATGCTTCAGGGTCAATGTTGTGCAATATTGAAGTCACGCGAGCTTTGAACAGTCCTGGACTGTTCTTGTACCCCTGGGGTAAACTAAAAAAAAAAATTCTGAGAGCCTAGCACGCTGAAACTTGTTAAGTCTCTACTCTCAGTTGCTATATTTTAGCAGAAGAAACCATTGGAAATGTCTAGTGTTGTTTTGTATTTTTTGCGCACTATGTTGTTCATGAGTGCTGGGCTATGTGAGTTTTGTATAGCGTATGTGCATGAATGACTGTTTAAATGTCTGTAGTCTAAGACTATTCTGTACAAATGGTCCAGTTTAGCTACTGGGAATTAGAGATTATTCATTGGTGAGACACAGGGTGATTACGCCTGGTACTCCAGATATGTGATGATTTCCCTCATGGGTGCTTTAGCGTCTTGTTTTATTGGATATTGGGGTTGTGGTTGTGGTTGATTTTTATTAGGGATTACATGATAGGGGGAATCTTTATCCCATCCTTCGTGGTTGCAATATAACGCAGCTGCCTGCGCCAATGCCCAATCAATGGCGTAGGACTCTGCGAGCTCCTCGGGAACAAGGGTCGAGAAAGAAGGTTTGATAACATCTTCCCCATAAGGGTAAGTATGGACAAATTCAGATGGCCAATTCCTTTCGGCCAGTAGACTATCATATATGTTTATGACGCAGTCCCAAAAGATTGCTTTGATTGTGTGCTCAATGACTCCTTCTAACTGTAACGTTACTTTCTATACCCTATCAGGTATGGAGACACGCATGTCCGCAGTTTCAACTTGTAGGAGGTCATCAGTTGCTTTCACCTCCAGATTCAAGTGAACTATTGTGACTTCTGCCGCGCTGTCTAATAGCATTAATGCCCACTTCTTGTTTTTCAATAGAACCCTCTTCTTAAGTGGCATGTCGGACTGCAACTTCTGCCAACTTTTTCTTTTTTTAATTGGGTTTTTGTTGGGGAAGTTTCTCTTCTTTTTTAACAGAAACTTCTGTTGAGCATTGTGATTCCTGTCTCGGTTTCACGTGCCCAATTCTTCGCTCTGACCACCCACCTCCTTCACTGCCTTTCTCCGGTGAGTCCTGAAAGGAATGAGATTGCCGTGTATCACTATATTGAGATCTGTCAGATGTTTTGATATTATCTCTATTTCTGAGATTCTATCTATTCTGTGGGGTCTCCGTATGTAGAGATTCTCCCCTTTCTATCTTAGGTGTTTGTTATTTTTTATCCCAGCGTTTCTTAGTACTCTCTGGAGCTTGCTTGGTAGAATATTTATTATATTTACCCTGGAATTGTGGTTTTGTAGGTCTGGCCCCTAGACTATCTCGACCAATGCTAGAGTAGGTATCTGCGATAATCTGTGGCAGCTCCTATCTTACTGAAGCTTTGAGAAAAGCACAGAGTGAAACATTTTTATTGTTTAAGAATGCAATGCTGACCTAGGCAAAGAACAGCTACATAGAGAGAAATAAAACAAGACCACAAATGTGGCTATTGTTAAAATAATAAACAAAGCTGAATAAAATATATCTAGGTTAAAGTGCACAGCAGCAGGCCTGGTTTGCTAAAATCACATACATGGAGCTATAACTAAAATGGCTCCACAACAGGAGAATACCTCTAACCATTTGCTCACAGTCTAGAAATGCCTCATGCTAGTTCCCATACCATGTATGCCTTTTGTCTCTTATCCACTTTTTTCCCTCTGTGTGACAAATGGCATTCACAGCATTAGAAGATGTATAGGACTAGATACAGTCCTAAACCAGTACAGAAAATAAAGTTGTCAACATATCCAAAAAACACATGTTTTTGTCTGGATATGGACTCAACAAGATGGGATACTCCAACATCTATGTAATGCAACCTTCCGTCAGCAATTGTCATTTCAGGTATCACTTTGCTCACCATCATTGCTTTCCCATCTGGACATAACTAAGAACACTTACATGCCTTTTGGAGTACATTTAACTCTGTCAACAACATGTACACATTCCAGTCTGTTTCAATCAGTACATTCTGACAAGAACATGCACATTTGGAAAGGACTGAGGCTTCGTAACAACCTGCTACTGTCTATATTAAATGAACTGATTTTTGCTATTGAAACATTTCTCAAACAGATTTTGGATTAGGAAAGTATGCCATTGTAAACATTTTCAGTTATTTTAGTGCATATGCTCATGATCACATTTTCATTGCACCAACTTACCAATGTTCAGTCTGAAACAACAACTGTCTCACAAGTGCTTACTATGCCATGTCACCAGCACTAGGGACTACATCACCTACTTACATCTGTGATGGAGAATCACATCTGACCAAATCCTTAAATGGGGCGTGTTTGGTACAATTGTCCCTTATAAATGAGAAAATGCAGGTAGCCATTTTTTGCATGCTGTCATTTGTCTACTCTAAACAGTACATTGCTTATGATGAGGAATCTAGTGTAAAAACTTAAGCATGAAAAACACATTCCAAACATGGCATCAGACACCATCTGAAAAACTTACACTTCCAGAAATCCTAGTTTGTGTGGGATGTGTGGCAACCGTCATGTTGATGCCAAACAACATTGGTGTAAATTAAATAGGTTAAACAACAGGATTAGCTATATAAAATAACTTACCTGCTTGGTGCTGCTGTTGGGCCGTCAACTGTCCATCAGACTCCTAGTGTGCCACTTCAAGGATGTGGACCATTAAAGTGGTCAGGATACGGTGCACACGCTTGCCTCATTGGGAGGCATGGCTGAGCTGGACTTTCGCTGACTTCCTCATCCAGCATTGCAGGTTCTCCTACCTCTTCCTGCAATGCTGGCTGCACCACTTAAAGATCCCGAAGGTCCGTATCTTCTTCTCAATGACCTTACACAGTTCCTGCTGCTGATGATAATTGACCTGTATGGATGAGAGAAAACAACAACAAAAGAGTTTTTGAAAGTTTTTGGTTGTCTGTAGTGCAGTCGCAAAATTTAGTAGTAGCTTTCACTTACATTCCCAGAACAGTTAGTACAGTTCCTAGGAAACACTAATTTGCAGTGATCAGTAAAGAATCCTGGACATTTCTTTCCTCACATTACCAGTACAGACACAAACACCATATAAACCAGGGACAGAGAACTTGTCATGTAGTGAGGCCTAATCCGTATTAGCCCAACTCATTGTGAGCTACTAAAGGCTAAACAACCTGTACATTATTTGCACATAATCACATGCACAGCTACATTTTCTTCATGCCTCACCTTCTATGAGTCAGATGGTTTCCACCATGTACAGTGACTAAGGACAGTATGGGGGACTGCCATGTGTCAGTGAGAGTATGGTTTTGGATGATGTAAGAATAGTGTATGGAGTAAAGGTACAACTTGTATGGATGATTGAGAGCCTGTGGCATTTAGACTGGTAGTACAGGAAGTTCCATTCCCAATATGTTGCACCATGATATTTTTTAAACAAAAAGATACTCCAATTCCCAAATATGGGGCCGTATTTATAGGCCCCTAGCGCCACAGAAGCGTCACTTTTTGTGATGCTCCTGTGGCACTAAGCACTGCGCTTTTTTTCCCATGCAGCACTGTGCATGTAAGGGGCATGCAATGGGTGTTGCTGTGGGTGTGCCACAGTAACACCCATTGTATTTTGATGCTGCCTCAGATTGATTACATGTCGTAAACCTGAGTCAGCACCAAAATATAACGCCACCCCCAGGGGTGGTGTTAGCAAGGAGCAACGAGGAGGAATGCTTTTATTCCTCCTCGATTTTTGCTTTTTCTAGGCGTGCTGCATTCTGCATTGTGCAGCAAACACAGATGTGCCAAAGCCCCATAGGTGATTGGTTATGTGCGGGAGGGGACACCTTCCCGCATATAAATAATCACACCCCTCAACACAGGCATCCTTGCACGATGGTGCAAGGATGCCTGCATTGGCACTGGCAGATACATTTAGTGCCAGCTCAGGGGAAAACGCAGGGGGGTGATGTATTCACTTAAATAAGGCACATCCCTGCATTTCTCAAGTGATGCAGCGTGGAGCTACCAATTCTGGCGCAGCACCGCACTGAGACCTCTCATCAAAATGGACTTGCTGAGGAGCGCCGATCCCCTTCGGAAGATCAAAGCTCAAAAAAGTTAATAAGTCCGAACTTAGAAAGTTGACCGGGACTTCCCGCACAGTGTATCTGAAGAGGGCTCCAGGGATGTCAGATCAAGGTTCAGGTTTGGCCTGGAAAAGGATTTTCATCTCGAAAAATCATCTATGTCAGAACGTAGAAATCTTCACCGAGGTCTCGTGTGACGCATATCCGAGGAGGTCTCCAGGGAGGTCGGATCAGACTGGTGACTTTGTCCCACTGAAGAAAATGTTCACGCAAACAACTAAGTCCAAACGTAAACTTTTGACCGAGGCCTCCCGCTTGCTGTAGCCAAGCAGGACTCCATCGCAGTTGACCATATACATTGACCAGATGACCAGATTGGTGCTTTCTGTTTCTGTGTGCAAGAAAACACTAATTCTTTAAAAATTCATATCTCTGGTTCCCCTTATCCGATTTTATTCGTTTGGTGTCAAATGAAAGCAAACATATTTCCTATTTTTATGAATTGGTTTTGGAATTTTAAACTGTTTTCTGTGTTTTTTTAATTATTGTTTTGTGTTACTTGAATGCTTTACACACAAAGGGCTAGATGTGTCAAAGGATTATGCATTCACCGTTTGCAAATGCAAAATAGCCATTCACGATGTATGAAAGGCATTCACAGTGCATTTTTAAGGATCCCTAAAATAGCAATTCCTTAAAGATTTGACTAGAATTAAGGAAATTTAAGAAATAAGAAATAGCAATACAATGTATGAAACATTCGCAAATTGCAATTAGTCGCAAAATGGGGTTTTGCATGTGCCATTTACCACACATTTAAATCAGGTGGTAAACAGGTGCAACCTATATAAAGACATCCAGAATGCATCAGCCCTTTTCAACCATGGCTGCACTCTACGTCATGGTGAGGAGGAGGATGATCCTGGCATGATTGAGGAGAAGGAGGAGGAGACAGGAGAGCATTTTCAGAGTGCTCATTACTCTCTTTTATCAGACAGAGGAGGAGATATATGACAGGGCAGTTTGAACTCTGTCATTAACCTTGACTTAATAGCTGATTTACAACCCTTACTGCAGCATGATACACACACGCACACACACAGAACCAATATAATTCCCACTCAAATGCAGGTATTATGCTCCCTGCACCTCTTAGTCTCAGAAAGCTATCAAGGGGTCATAGCAGCAGCTGGAGGTGTGTCACAAAGTGTGCTTTCATGCTTCTTTAATACATTTCTCAATGCCATGTTAACTAAATTTCATCTGCACATAAAATTCCCCAACACCCCATAGGATTTGCAGCAAACTCAATTAGATTTCTACCAAGAAGCCCAATTTCCACGTCATTGGCTGCATTGATGACACACATATAGCAATCTTCCCACCATCTGCAACAGAGTGTATGAATAGAAATAGAAAAAAATAGCCATTCTATGAACATCCAGGTCATAAGCAATGCCTCCATCATCATAACCGATCTTGTGACCAGATATCCTGGTAGCACACATGATTCCTACATCTTTAGGCACAGTGGAATCCACACAAGACTTCTTGCTGGGGAGTTTGGCGAAGGATACCTACTTGGTAATGTATCAGAAAACAATGCTGCATAACATATATGTGATGTCACATTTTACACTCCTGTCATTCTAGGATACAGTGCACATGCAGTGCGGTCCTTCATCCTGACACTGTACCTCAATCCTGCCATGTAAAGTGAACGGAGATACAATGGGGCACATAGGAGAACATGAAGCGTAATTGAGAGGACCTTTGGCCTGCTGAAGAGTTGCTTCCGATGCCTGCATAAAAGTGGGGGTGTACTGCAGTCTGGAAAACACCTGCAAGATCGTGGCCATATGTGCAACGTTGCATAACATTACAATAACAAGAGGCATACCAGTCAAATCCACAGAGACGGACTCCGATAAGGATGACAACCCCTTGCAACCCTTCACCCAGCAGACAAAACCAGAGCAGCAGAGGGCAGGCATAGACATGCTGAGATTAAGCGCAACTATTTCTGATGTAAGTAATGAAAACACCACGTCTAGTTTAATTTTTTGCTGCAGGTGTCACATTTATTGCCTGGACGTCAGGACAAATATGTGTGAATAGGACATAGGTATTCAAAAGACACAATCAGGTCACAATTACAGTGTGATACGAATGACATCATAATATCGATGCATTGCCACAAAATATGCAAGGTCCTGAACTTCTCAACACTACTTTTTACGTCCACGTACTCCGCTTGAACGCTTGGTGGGCTGAGTGGCACCTCTTGTTGTGGGGGTCAGAGAAAGAACTGTGTCTGGAACTGTGATGCCTAGGATCCATCACAGGGGCTGTCAAAGTGCTGAAGCTAGAGAGCTCCTCACTATCCCCACACCCAGATCGCTGTTTGCAGCACTCCGGGCTGTCTGCATTGTCTCCCATACATCGGTGACATGCACGAATCCTCGTGCAATGTCCTGACTGCAAAGTGACATTTCCACTTGTATGCCAACAGCATGTCGTGCCAGCAAACCAGTTTTGTTAGTAAGCCGATTGACAGATCTGCTGAATCTACCCAACCTACCCATCAATTGGTGATGGTGCCTGCTGTGGGGGACATGCTCCTGCTGCATTACAGTGCAGAGTTCCTTAATGGCATTTGTCATCTCCCTTACATGTTCTGCTGTATCTTGCTGTCCCTCATGCTGTGATTGAGAGACAACTGCTGCCTGTGCATTGATCTCATGTGTTTAAATTGCAGGCGCTGCTCTTTCAACATGGATACCTCAAGACCACCGAACAGTAATGGGCCCTCACCTTCCTCTGTGCTCTGCCTGCCTCCTTCACTATGCCTCCTGAGGGGAGTAGACTGATGCAGAAACAGGGATTGCTGTCTGTGGCTGATTCTACCCTCTAAAGGTGGTGTGGGTACATCTTCCTGTAATTCGTTGGAGTCCAGAGTTAGCTCAAGGAGGGGTTTCACTCTTGCCCTGCATCTGGTTGGTGCTGTTATGATAGACTCAAGTGTGTTTGAATCAGACTGTGGCTGACTTTCATCATTCCCCAAGTTCCAGTTTCTGCTGCTTCAGGGCCTGGAACATCTGCAACAACAATGCGCAGCAAGTCATTCATGATGTTCTCCTTTTATGTGTAAATTCACAGTCACTTTCATGATAAATATTTCCCCTGGCACAGTGTCTCTAATTGTCTGTTGTGTTATTTCTCTGTTTGGTTTTATACTATACTGCTATTTATGTAGTAGATGCACTTTTGGGGTATGGATTTGCACTCCCATAAGGCATTGTTGTGTTGAATTTAAAATGTGGCATGGACTGTTTATCACAGTGCATGGTGCCATTACTATTTTCTATGGGACATTTGTACATACACATATGGTGATTCAAATTATTACTGCCCTTACCTTTGCTGGTGGCTGGTCTGCCTGGGGTGTCTATTTCAGTGACACCACCTACTGTTTCAGGCAGCAGTGTTGACTCCACCATGTCTTCTAAGGGGGTGGACGGTGTCTCGATGCGTGGTCCACCACCAGTGCTCCTTGCTTCCTTCAGCCTGCATTCTACCCCGTCCTTGGCACGTGATCGTAAGTCGTACCAGCGCTTGCGTATTTTCTCATTTGAATGCTGCGCAACACCCACTGCACACATTTTGGTCTGGACGTCAGTCCACATTTTCCTTTTCCACTTTCTGGAACATGTAGTGAGTTTTGCCAAATAACTGGTCATGGTTCCTAACCACCTCTTCTGTGAGCACCTCCAATTGCTGCTCACTGAATTTCAGTTTTCTTTTTCTCCTTCCTGTGTCCTTGCCATGTGCATCAGTGTCCATTGTGTTCACCTGGTCCTGGCTGACGCTCCTGAGTGCCTCCCTGGTGCTGGGTCTATCTGCCTGCTCCTGCGGCTCAGGCTTCTGGAAACAGCATGCACTGATTCAATTCCTGTTTGTGATGTCATCATGCTGCTCCAGAACATAGAATTCACAATTTGCGATTTCCATATGCCAATTCGCTATTTTACAGAATCGCTATTGCGATTGCAAATTTTAAGAAATCACAAAAAATTCTGCAATGGTTTTGTTACATCACATTTTGCGAATCCCAGTTAGCGATTTGATAAAAATCGCTATTTGGTATTCGAAAATGCGAACCTTCATACATCTGGCCCTTTGTCTCCTAAGTTAACCCTTGTGGCTCTTGGCCAAGCTACCGAAGGTTGAGCTGTGGTTAATTTATTGAGACCTAACTGAACCTAGTGGGGGTTAGTGGCCTATAGGTATTTACCTGCCCTTATCAATAATCCACTTTCTAACAGTCATCAGCACTTAAAATGGAGGCTAGTCTCTAAACAATTGTCAGATATGAACAACACTTTTTGGCAAGATATGACACATTAAAAAGTGAACTGTGACTATGTTTGACATCAATAGTTCCTAGGGGGAAGTAATACCTCAGTTGATGGTATTTTGAAAAAAAAACGTTAAAAATATATGTGCGAATAAAACATTTCAAATGTATTATTCAAACATAATTAAAAAATTAGACATTTAAAAAAGTGAGTTTTGATTTAAAGTAGACAACAATGTATGTACATGTATGACATAATGAGATTCCTAATGCTATCAAGGCTTAAGATGTGTGATGATTATCGAACTATGGTGTGACCTTTTAAGCTGATACTTTCATTTCCCTACACGCAGACATTTGATTCCAGGCATGGGTAAAAGGTGATGGCCTCAGGTCTTCAGGTTATTTCCAGACATTGCCACTATGGAATTTGTGTAACCAGCTGGATCCTGATCTCCTGTCTCACAGTAGGAATACAACAGCAATAACACCAATAGTGGAACTCATGGTGGTACTTCCGTTTGTGGCCACTGGCTCTTTTCAATATACTCCACTGGCTCTCTTCAATACACTGTGTCAGTATCTGGGGGCATGCCCAACCAACTTTCAGTGGTGTGTCATAAGAAGTCCTTTCTTCAAGGATGAAACACATCAACATATATGTCCAGTCCCCACTACAGCAGGATTTTGCCAATGTGAAGGGAGAATTTTAGGATGTGGGTGTACTACCACATGTGGTTTGAGCAATAGATGGCATGTGTATTGCCTTCGTGCCACCACACGCAAGGGAACAGGTCTACCAGAAGCAGAAGAACTCCTGTTCCATCAATGTGAAAGTTGTCTGCTTAGGTGTTTGTACATCTCAAGTGTGTGTGCCTGCTTCCCAGCGTCAGTACATGATTCATTTGTAGTATGGAACAGCACCATATCCCCGTAAGTGTCACAACTTGGACATGAGAGGGTCTGGCTTGTTGATAAGTACAATATGATTGGAGGTGCATTTGCTTGAATCCTAGTTTGGGAAGGTACAATGACCAGATGATATTAATTTATTGCTTTGTTGCTTCTATGTAGGAGATTCAGGGTACATTAAAAGACTATGGCCCAGATTTAAGATGGCCTAGCGCCTCCTTGAGCCACATTAGAATCATTTTTTAATGCTAATGTGGCTCAACGAGGCAAATTTGCTGCACCAGATTTACAAAGTGGAACAATGCATGCATTGCACCACTTTGTAACTCCTTGTGTCACATTATGCCTCCACCAGACATAGGCCCTCATTACAACCTCGGCACCCATCTCAGAAGACCTCTGAGGCAGCGGGCGCCAGAATCCCACCAGTGCTGGCAGTACTTTTGGCTCCCTATTTTGACTAATTCGGGCAGTGGAATGCGTGATGAGGCTGTGCATGAGGGCTCCTGCACTGCTCATGCCAAGTGCATGGGCAGAGCAGAGACCCCCAGGGGCCCCCCAACCCCCTATTCTGCCAGCCTTTCCATGGTAGTGTAAACCTCCATGGACAGGTTGGCGGATGTGGGGACTTGTACTCCCCAGGGCAATGCTGCTTGCAGCGCTGCCCTGGTGGATTACAACCACTGGGACCACCAGGCTGCAGGCTGGCAGCAGCCTGGCAGTGTCGGCGGTTGGACCGTGGTGGCTGCACCATGGTGCTAATGTGGCGGTCAGAATGCCACAACCACAGAGGTCCAACTGCCACTATGACCTTGACAGTCTGGTGACCACCAGGGTCATATTGACCCCTAATATGTATGAAAAGGGGGCATTCTCCCGATAGGGGTCCACAAAATGGCACCGTGGCATTTATGGGAACCCATTGCGCCATTTTTGCTGGCTATTTTTAACGACTTCACAGAGCAGATGTTAAAAGGGGCACACCATTGTTTTCAGTGGGCCCCTATGTACTTTGCAGGATTAGCACGAACATTTTGGGCGCTAATCCTGCAAAGTACAACAATAGTATCAAAAAGTTTGATGCTATTGCCCCTAACCTGTGCCATGGTGCTCCGTATGTTTAATACGGTGCACACTTGGTGGCATTGGGGGCCGTTAGAGGGCACAAGAAAAGTATCACTGCATTAAATGCAACACCGCTTTTCTTAAATGTGTGCCTATGGTTGTTAGCACCCCTGAGTAATCCAACAAAGCCAAGGGAAGTCTTCTTCAATGATGCCCATGGAAGAACTCAGAGGCCAGTGGTGAGGGTTTTTTGGCTCCTGAAGGCCAGGTTTAGGTACCTGGACAAGGCCAGTGGATCCTTCCTCTACTCACCTAATTAGTTGTACCAAATCATGGTTGCCTTCTGCATGTGCCACAACATCACCCTGTGATGGAACATCCTAATGATTCCAGAGGATGGAGTCCATGAAGAGTCACCGGGTGAGGATGTTGAAATACCCAATAAAGATGACAGTAGTGAAGAAGAAGCAATTGCCTACCTCAAGATGTTATTGATTACTTCTTCACCTGAGTGTAAGTGTACCTTCATATTTTGTAACCTCCAATGGCAGAACAACTTGTGACATCGGAAACATATCAGTCCACAGTGGTAATGTGGTAGGAATGGTCATTTCAGGAAAGACCCAGGCACTGATGCTTGTGGATCAGAGTTCCCCTGCAATGACTACTGTGGGTATTGATGCAGATTAACTTTACTTGTGCTAAGAATATGTGTCCTCCTAACTTATCATTTGAGTTAGATTGTATATGTGAAATAATTGACATTCCCTTGTTATTCTGTTTCAGGGTCCTTCACCATGTCACCTTCATCTGGACATTTCAAAGTTGTGAGATTTGCAGTGATATGTTGCTTTTGCAAAGTACAAAGTCAACATGTGTTGATCCTTGGACAGACACCCACTTGGGATGGATAGTTCTTGTACAAAGTACACTTGCACTGTGATTTAATGGAAGTTCTTGAGTTTGTTTCAGACCTGTTTCTGTGTGATGTTGCCATCAAGTCAATATGTGCCACTTAACTTGCTCAAACAACATGTGTATGTCAAGCTATAGCATTCTGTTCTCCCTTCAAACTGGCTAAATCTTCAGTTCAATTCAAGACAGACATGAAAAAGGAAATGCCACAATAAATGCAACAACAGTCTTGGGGCCTGATTACAATCTTGGCGGATGGAATACTCGGTTACAAACTTGACGAATATTCCATCCACAGTATTACGATCCCCATAGTATATAATGGGATTGTAATGTGACGGACAGGATATCCATCATGTTTCTGATGGAGTAACACTGTCCCCGAAGATCATAATCAGGCTCTTGGAGTTTGTGTCATTATTTATTTACATGACACAAAGGAACTGAAACGTGTTTCGAACAATAAAACAATACACAAAAAAAAGTCTATCATAGTGGATGAAACTAAATCAATAGAGGAATATACCTGTCTTCAAAAACGGTAAATGTGAAATAGTCCACAGAGTGAATGATAGACACACTGTGAGAAAACAGGGCTGACTGCAGAGGCCCCCTAACGTTTTGCCCCCATTTTCTATTTTTTTGTGTGTTCTCCTGAGTCTGATGGTGCCCTGAGTACTGTTTATCAGCTCCAGGGTTTAGGGACACCAGCATAGGTGGTACACCCATAGATGCACTGATGAGGTGCCCCGTGTAATTTTAAAGGCAGATCTACCTTGCTGGCTGCTTTTAAATGAAAGTTATATGCAAATTTGACTCTGGCATTAAAAGTACTTTGGCATTAAAAGTACTTCCAAAGTCTTAAACTACCTTATTTTTACATATAAGGCGTTCCTATGTGCCCCTATGGCTGGGTGCCATGTGACTATAAGCAGGGACCTTATAAAAATAGTTGATTAAGCTCTGGTGAGGTAAGACAGACACATTTGTTGACCTCATTGTAGTGAATGGCCTTGATAGCCTAGAAAGGGGAGACTTTACTTTACTTTACTTTACAGAGTCCCATTAAGTGTCAGATACCTCAAGTTTGGTTTCAAATTAATTGTTATAATATATCCCACAGCTTACAATTGTTGGATTTAATATAACGTGTTAAGGTGAAGAGTTTTAAACTCTACCTAAAAAGTTGCCAACTTCAGCCCTGTAGTGCTCTGTTCTGATTGGCCAGCCTCTGGCAGCCTGGTCAGGCTGCCTTGATGAGGTGTGAAGTAGCCTGGGATGAACAACACAAAGGAATGTGCCTGTGGGAGGAGATCTTCCCTCAGCAGATGGAGAAGCAGGAAGGGGAGAGGGCTGCCAAACTGGTCTTCAAAGGCAGGGAAGAATATTTGGAGCAACCCAGCACCTCCCTCACATCCTGCAAACCCGGACAATTAGGTGCCCCCCTGATTAGATTAGGAGAGGGCAGGAGAAGGGTGTGTTTAAGATTTTTAGCTACACTAGTTGGTAGGCTCAGCCAGATGTAACCTCCAAAATCAAAAAATCAGTTTTAGCCATGATGGATTTTTAAGGAATGTTGCTCCCTGGGATTGATTTTTGCCACACTTCCCAGGAAGTGGTCCTCACAGGGGGAAGGACCCTGCCCCTGATTGGAGAACCAGGACACCCCTTTTTTTCACCCACGAGCAAGGATATAACTGGCAGACCTGCACCCACAGATCAGATCCCTACCAGATTCCAACAAGGAAGAACTACATGAGAAGATGTACTGCCATGCTGGACCCCTGACCTGCACCTGGACACGGCACTCTGGCGGACTGCACCAGCTGCACACTTGGGCTTCACCACAAGAAGGACTTTGCCTGGCTTCAAGTGATTCAAGGAGGGACTCCATGTTTGCTACTGGTAAAAAATTGCTAACCAGAGTCCCCTTCACCAACTCCTGAAGAAACTGACCAGCTGACCAGTGGCCAATTTGGAGTTTACTCCAGGTGCATTCTGGGAGGTGTAGTCTGAACCCTCAAGGAGCATCTCAGAGCTTCTGGAACCTTGGGGTGAGCTGTGGACCTCAAAAGAACCCCAAAAGAACATCTGGAAGAAGATCTAGAAGTTTGGAGAACTTTTGGAAAAAAACTCCATAAAAGGGCTGATCCGCCATGGCTACTCTAGCCGGCTTGCCTCAACCATGACCCAGCCAGGCTTGCAGGTTCTTCCTGGTGAAGAATATCTCCGAAAAAGTCAGAACGTCGAAAGTTGACCCGGATCTCCAAGGCAGTGTACCCGAAGAGGGCTCCAAAGACGTCAGATCAAGATTCAGGTTTACCCCAATTGAAGGATTTTCATCTAAAAAAAATGACTAAGTCCTAAGCTAAAAATCTCTACCAAGGGCTCCAGCGACGTGCATCCGAAGAGGAATTCCAGGAGGTCAGATTAGACTGGCGACTTGATCCCGCTGAAGAAAATCTTCAAGAAAATGGCTAAGTCCGAAGGTTAACTTTTGACCAAGGCCTCCAGCGGCTTGTAGCCGAGCAGCGTTCCATCGCAGTGACTTTGCCCCGGTCGAGGTGCAACCAGATGACCAGATTGGCGCCTTTTGTTGCTATGCACTAGAACACAGTCATTCTTTAGAAATCCCTATCTCCAGTTTCCCTTATCTGATTTTAATTGTTTTGTTGTCATTTTAAAGATAAGTATATAATCTATTTGTATACATTGGTGTTGGAATTTTATTGTGTTTTGTGTTTTACTGATTTACTGTTTTGTGATTTTTAAATGCTTTACACATGTCTCCTAAGTTAAGCTTTGTCACTCGTTGGCAAGCTACCAAGGGTTGAGTTTAAGTTATTGAGATCTAACTGGACCTAAGTGGAGGTTAGTGGCCTATTGCTGAGTATAGGTACTTACCTGCCTTTACCAATAATCCATTTTCCAACACTCACGCTGGATGAAATTAGGATCTGTGTCTCTTGAAGGTGATGGTGGAGGTCTTGCCATCCTCTTCTGGCGGTCTGGAGGGGGCAAAGGGCCTTGCCATGCACAGTTTTTCATAAAAAATGTACTGCAAATATTACTTTGATGTGATTATTGATGTTATCAAAGATGTTATGAATGGTGTTTTTGTGGGGTAATTAGCAGTGCATTGCAAGGGAGAAAGTTATAGTTACTGTCACCTTGGGTTTTTAAGTGAACTTCTATTTTTTTTACATATAGTAATTTTCATTAATATAGGTCAATCCAACTACCCCCACACACTGCCTTTGATCGTGCATAGTGAAACACAGGTATAAGCACCGAACCTTGCATCATGCATGCCCTTTGCCTGTGCACAGCAGGGTTTGCCCGCAAGCCCTGGCCTGCAGCCAGTCCCTGAAACCAACCCTACTGACCGTCCAACCCTACTCCGCGCACAGCCCTTTGGCTGTGCATGGCGGGAGGTAGCCACAGCCTATCTCTCTGGGAGTGAGAATAGGTGTAAGAGGGTAGATATGGGGGTCAGAGTGGCTGTCAAATTCTCTCTCTGAGTGTGAGAGTGTATGCATCAGTGCATTAGTGGGTGAGTTAGTGTCAGAGCAGGTCTGTGAGTTGGTGCATTAGGATGTCAGTGGGTCTGTGAGTGGGTGTGTGAGAGTCTGAATGGGTTTGTGAGTTGATACATGAGTGTCTGAATGGGATTGTGAGTGGGTGTGTGAGGGTGTGAGTAGGGCTGTGAATTGGTACACAGGGGTCTGAGTGGGGCTGTGAGTGAGTGTCTGAGTCCATTTGTGAGTGGGTGTGTAAGGGTTTGAGTGGGTGTGTGAATGGGAGAAAGATATTAAAAGAGAAGAGAAAGAGAGACAGAAAGAGAGGGGGACGGATATAGATAGTGTTTGGGGCTTTTATGGATGATATATTTAGAATTAGAAAAATGAGGGAAACAAGTGCGAGTTATAGTTACTTTAGGGCACGAGTTATAGTTCCTTGTAAGAACTCCAAACATAACTGCTGAATTTCTATGGTTTTGTATGAGTAAATTCAAAACCTAACTATGACGTCACTGTAACCCTTGGTTTTTTCAGTTACTATCTAAAAAGTTTTTTGTTTTTATTTCCTAAGTATAACATCCCTGTAACTTTACTTTTTTTTGTCAATCTATCTATCTATCTATCTATCTATCTATCTATCTATCTATCTATCTATCTATCGATTTCTACATCAATATCTACATATCTTTATATCTATATATAAAACGTGTTTTCTCCATGTTAATTCCCATTGAGATTTTGAACATTATTAACGCCTGAATCACTGGATGGAATTATTCCAAATTTGGCAGAAAAGTAGCTCTTGGTCCAGAAAGCACCCTTTTTTGTTATTTAATGTAAATCTGTTCAGTAGTATTTGAAATAATAAAGAAAAAACAAATGTGTGTACATAGGAACGCAAAGGCTCAGTGCACCCTCCCAATCTCATGCTGACATCTAATTGGCTACGAAGAATTCAACAAGGAAGTTTTGGCAGCCATCTTGAGACTTGGCTTTAGCCAAGTCCCTGAAGAACAAGATAAAAACTAAGAGAAGGAGCCAGGGTAGAGACACCCTGCCTCCTTAGCTCTGGTGGTGAGGTCCCAGATCAAAAAAGCATTTTTTAAATATTTTTGCCCCAAATTCATGGTGGGCTGCTGAGCCTGTTTTTATAAAGCCCCCAGGTAGGTCAGGTCCAGGGGCATGTCGAAAATATGGAGGGAGCTCTTTTACAGAAGTGGAAGAACAACATTTCCTTAATGAATGCCATAAAACAGGTGCCTCTGTTAACTATCAGAGAAATCTTAGAGTAGCTAGAAAGGGAAGTTATTGTGCCGTCTACCAACTATTCCCACGCAGAGTTCTATGAATCATCCACATCAATAATTTAGATGGCATTGATATCCACCAAAATGAAGTGTAGAGCCCTAAAGGGATAATAGATTAAACTCTAATCACATGCATCTGTCCACCCTAACTTGTCTTTGAAGTCATTTAACAAAAAAGCCTGTGATTATTGCCTTTTGGGGGGCTGGTGCAACAAAGTAAACACAGACAATGTTGTGGCTCATGCTTTAACAATGGTGCCAACCTATACTGAATAGGTAATTTTAGACAAATGTTGATAGATACAAGAATATTTTGTTTGCCAGTTAGATTGATCAATTCCAGTCTTTTCAGATTCATAACTTGTGGTTGCTTCATTTGTATTTTAGATCCATTTGCCAAGAAACAAGACTCTAATAAAAAGTACACATTTAGAACATCTACCAAACACTGGAAAGAAAACACTGATGTCTCTGAGAAGTTTTGTGTAAGTTACTTTGATTCTTTTAGTTATTATGTAGCTCAGCATTCTTCCCTGTCCATTTGTTTTAATTTTAAGTATAATACCAGGCTGGATCTCCAGCCTCAATATATGTTCGATGGGGTAACTGGGTGGCCCTAGTGGTACTTATCTGTTGCCTTTCATTTCAGTATTTCGATATAAAAACTGCTGATTTTTTTATTTAATTAAGGCACTTTTCCATCGTGTATCAGAACAGGATGTATCTGTGGAAAAAGGTTGCATCCATACAGTTTCAATTCATCATATGTCCATATCAGAAATGCATAGATATCAAGCAATGAGTCATGAAGTAAGAATTGTCTATTTATATACGTTTACTTTTACTAAAGAGGTGCTTCTGCCACCCTATTACCATAATGTTGTTATGTTGAAAGGGAAAAGCCAGGACCCTTTATAGTCGATGTATCAAGCAAGGCCTGTCTCTTGACTGGCCTTCACTGGGAATTCAGGTGAATGGTGGAATTAACAGACAGCAAATATTTTTCTGCTTCCCTGGGTATTTGACATATTTTATGTAGGTAAGAAAAACAGGATGCACAGTCTCCACTTAGGTTACTGGAATTTGGTTGGCACTACTTGCATACTTTCAATGGTATTAAGGGGCATATTTATACTCCATTTGCGCCGAATTTGCGTCGTTTTTTTCGACGCAAATTCGACGCAAAACTAACTCCATATTTATACTTTGGCGTTAGACGCGTCTAGCGCCAAAGTTCATGGAGTTAGCGTCATTTTTTTGCGTGAACACCTTCCTTGCGTTAATGATATGCAAGGTAGGCGTTCCCGTTTTAAAAAATGACTGCGATGCATATGCGTCGTATTTATACTCCCGGGCAAAAATGATGTCCGGGAGTGGGCGGGTCTAAAAAACCTGCATTTGCGCCGGATTTTAGCGCCTGGGTCAGGGCAGGCGTTAAGGGACCTGTGGGCTCAGAATGAGCCCAGAGGTGCCCTCCCCTGCCCCCAGGGACAACCCCTGCCACCCTTGCCCACCCCAGGAGGACACCCAAGGATGGAGGGACCCACCCCAGGGACATTAAGGTAAGTCCAGGTAAGTATTTTTTTTTTTTTTTTTTGTGGCATAGGGGGGCCTGATTTGTGCCCCCCTACATGCCACTATGCCCAATGACCATGCCCAGGGGACAGAAGTCCCCTGGGCATGGCCATTGGGCAAGGGGGCATGACTCCTGTCTTTGCTAAGACAGGAGTCATTTCAATCGGGGATTGGCGTCGTAAAAAAATTGCGCAAATCGGGTTGTGGCGATTTTTTTGCCTCAGCCTGACTTGCACCATTTGCGCTGCCTGGTGTACATCGTTTTTTTTAACGCACACCAGACAGCGCCGGCGGCTAACGCCGGTTAACGTCATTGAATAAATACGGCACCCGCATGGCGCTTCAGAATGGCGTTAGCCGGCGCTAATTTTTTTGACGCAAAACGTCAGACTTAGAAACATTTTAGGAGCTTTTTCTCTCTGATGGAAGACGACCTTCCACAGCAATCTGATTTCGATGCAACGTCATTGGATTGCCTCTCCACGAGCCGCCGGTGAAATCCTGGAAGTCTGGGGCTACAGAGCTTGTCAGCAAGGTGGAACTGCACGTCAGGCCAGGTGGCAGTCGATGGAAGCCGGCTTGACTCACGATGTCTGGTCGATCCACTTATGGAGCTTTTTTTTCTTGAAGTTCTCCAATTTCCTCCACACTTCTGGATCTTCTTCCAAAAGGTGTTTGTACATCCTTTAGGAGTCCACAACTCACTCTAAGGTTCCAGAAGCTCTGAGTTGCTTCTTTAGGGTAAGGACTCTAAGTCCCAGAATGCACCTGGCTCAAATCCACAAATGACCACTAGCCACTGGTTAACTGGTCAGTTTCTTCAGGACGTGATGCACGGGACTCTAGTCAGATATTTTCTACTTGTAGCAAACAGGGAGTCTCTTCTTGAAGCAGGTGAAGACAGGCAAAGTCTATTTAGTGCTGAAGCACGAGTGTGCAGTGTCCAGGTGCAGGTCAGGTTGAAGTGTTGGCAACCAATCAGATCCCTGCACAAGATCCAGAGTAAACACAAAGCCTTCACGCCCCCAGATATACAAGTGTGTTTTTTTAAATATATTTCAAAAACTACTGAACAGATTTTTACACCAGATAACAAAAAATTCTATTTTCTGACCAAGAGCTATCTTTCTGCCAAATTTGGTGTAATCCCATCCAGCAGTTTGGTCTGTTGTTGTGTCTAAAAACTGTATGGGAACTAAAATGGGAGATGCATTTTTTTTGCACCCCTCCCCCTTTTTCTCAGCACAATCCTGACGGATCAGTCTGAAGCTCCTCAATCACAACAACATTATCTGGCACACTATTTTGTAAAGTTTTGTGAAGATTTGTCAATATGGCCAAAGATATAGGCAAGTAAAAAAAATGAAATTCTATGGAAACAACTAGATCCTAATACTCTCTCTCTCTCTCACTCACTCTCTCTCTCTCTCTCTCTCTATATATATATATATATATATATATATCTTTGGCCATATTGACATATCTTCACAAAACATTTTAAAAAATCTATATATACTCTTTATTTATAAATATATTTGTTTGCTTCTTTCGTCATCTACAATGAAATCAATCATATTCTATTCATGTAAATAAACACAAAAGGGAGTTTTACTCATTGCGGCCATCCTCACTCAGATCCATTTCAGGCCTGGAAGTGTATAAACCATGCCATAGCCAGTTCATAACTCACATGCAAGACTCAAAAAAGGTGACTTGCTCAACAGTAAAAAATCCATGCATTATATCATCGCATCCTGACATAGCAAAATATTGAATATGCATATTGAAACATATTCTTATTGACCCCCTATTGTAGGCCATGCACAGAGTGAGGTTTGGTGCATGGGGAGGGGTTGGCTGCAGTCCAGGCCGTGGGTCAACCCCCTCCGTGCATAGCTGAAGGCTGTGCCTGGCAGTGATTGTATTACTGTATGGTAGTTATGTATTACTTTAAGTTACAAAAACCAAAGGAATTCACTGAGAAGACTAAAAGATTACAGGGACATTATAGCTAGTTTAATTTTTTACCCACACAAACATTCAGTGCCTATAGTTATTCTTATTGTTGGAAAATGGTTCATTAGTTGGGTGGCCTTCACAAGTAATGAATCCACATTTGTCCTCCATTGGGAACCAAGCACCCAATTTCAGCACTTGATTCTCACAGGGTAGCGAAGCAGAGCAGTCCAAGATCTACTCAACGGAGGTGGTGAGGGCTAGCAATCACCATTCATAGATATACAATAAAAACACTCAATAAATGATTGTTCCGTCATGCTTTTTCTTTTCAAAAAGGAAAAAGTACATTAGTTAGACATACTGCTCAATACTATGTAATAATTTACAAATACACATAAGCAATTGGAAATGCAACTTGGTGACATTGCGTAATCACTCTTGCCCCACCTCAAAAGGAGGCCTAGGTCAACAATCACCTGTCAAAACATTTTCTTTGTATTAGAATGCAATGATGGAATATCATTTTGGATAAACATGTTTAACCTTGCTAATAACACCTGCATATTTTGTACATGAATGATTGCCAGTGTCACTACTTACTATGTATTTCTGGGTGATAGGTTAGTGTAACATTAATTTTAGAGATGAATAACACAATTCAAATATCACCTCCATAATCAAAACCCAAACTAGTGCAATTGTATAATTTCAATGATAGGGGTGACCTGACTATAACAACCTGCTATCCTTTGGGTTTTTTAGTGAGTACATAGGGGGTGTTTGCAACATACATTTTTTAATAACCTTTAACCTAATATCAGGTAATGTAACATAGTTACTAAAGAGTATCACATTTGTAAGCACAGCATTACCATCTTTCACCCCTTAGGAGTGTTTGCACGCCTGAAGTCTCATATTAGTCCTTTTCTAGTCTACTAATCCTGCAACCGTAGACTTCACCTCTAGAGGGGACCTCGCTCCCAGCTGTAGCACGAAAGGTCCAGTCTTGGGAATGCCTAGAAAGTCTTGTAAACCCTTGAGGCTTATCTATTCAGAGTCCCACCCAACCTAATGTGGGGACCCTAGCATTTCATTTGGGGGAGGCTGCTTGACTCCTACAGCCTCCCTCACACTTTAAAAATCATTTGGTTGTGGTCCCATCCTCCTATGGCCACCACACGTCAAAACAGGTAAGTTTTCTGTTCAAAATCCATACATGCCCTGCAGGGTATTATGGAGCACTCCTTGGTGAATGCCATGAATATTTAAACACCGGCTTTACTGTGTAGCCCTGAGCCACATAGCTTTCTTTCTCCTTTATATTTCCTTCCATACTGGGGTGCCCTGCCTCTCTTGGACCCTCACTGGCTCCTTTGATTAAGGAGCAGCACAGGGCCTCCACCCCTGGCTCCTGCACAGTTTGCACTCCTGCATGCAGCCACAGGAACCAGCACTCTGTTTCTTACTGCATGCTCCTGCGAGCAGGGTGTGTAGGCATGTGGCAGCTCAGAGAAGTATGGCAAAACTCTCCTTCCTCTCCTTCATCCACTGGGGCCCTGGGATGGGGTTCTGGGCCCTACCCACACATGTGGGGGAAAGCTCAATTGCGATAAGTATAACTGTTGAATTTCTATGGTTTTGTGAATCTAAACTCTGAACCTGACTATACCAACCCACTAGCTTTTGATTGTTTAATGAATATATATTTTACAAACACAAAACCAGAGAAATTCATCAGCTATAGTCATATTTATAGTTATACTTATGTTAGGAAAAGCATAACTCATGAACAAAAGTTAATTCAGGGTGCAAGTTATAGTTTCTTCATAACCATAAGTGTGAGAAGGTGGTTCTGACCATCTAATACACCCAGATTTTTTGCTTTTTGATCACCTGTTTCTTTATCTCTTTCCTCAAAACCTGTGACTCACCCACAGTAAACTCATAGTAAAATGGACTGCATGTGTTTACTACCAGTGTCCCCCCTTAAGATAAGGCTTCTACAATGCAGCAAGGATTAGAGACGTTTGGCTGGTTATACATGAACATGTGTGACACGTCGAATGGTTGCACGAGGAAGACTCCTGTTGTGCCCAGGCCAAGAACTGCACACAGGTAGCCTGGGGCAGAAGGCACTATGAAGAGTTGGGTGTAGAATAGTCCTTATAATGTGAGTACACATGTAGGAAAAGGCAGTGTGCTTTACTGCCTTGAGTGTAGTGTAGTGACACTCCATCATACTCCTGTGGGAAAGACTGCCTTAGGGTGCAGCTCCAGTTCCTTAGGGTCCAGAAGCCCACCAATGTACACTGTATTCTGTGTGAAAAGAACAATTATTTGAAGTCCAAAAGCATATCTGTACAGCTAATGGGTCATCCAGAATTGTAATATTTCTCTGACTCAGCCAAGGATCGGATCCTAGGATTCTTGTGACCTTGCTGGGCTGTATGAATTACTTTTCCCTCCACTGCAGGAACAAGCGCCCATCAAAGGAAACAGGTAATAGTGTTTAAGTCAGCTCTGAAGGAGGGAGGGACTGGGTGAATTGCTCTACATCAATCAGCCAGCTTTCATCCTGTGCCATGAAGAGGGCCTGCTCTAGGCCACTAAACAATGGAGGGAGTCCAGACCTCTGGAGCCAAACCGGGGTGGAAGGCTGCTTTTGACAATTTGCTGGGGGAAGGCCTTAGCAGTGATATCAGTGAGGAGTGGAGCTAAGACTCCCAGAGCACATGTGGCAAGCAACTCCTTGACTCCTGGGTGATGTTATTTTGAGCAATCATAGAAGACTGTGCAGGGAGACTGGGACAGGTGTGGAGAGAAGAGGTGGCAAATCAAGATAAGCCAGAGGTACAGCCCTGCCAGACACTCCTGCCTCCACCTAGAAGGTCCTGCACAGGGTTTCTGCAAAACACTGGACTTGGAGGCATCCATCATGGACAATAGGAAGGAGAAAACCCCTGACTGCTGTCTAGCCCCAGGACTCTGCCTCTGATTGACCCCAGGACCAGGGAAGCTGGTCCCCTTTCACTACCTGAGGATGAGTTGGGGGAAAGACTGAGCTCTTCGCAAGGAGAAAGAGAGGCCCAGATGACAAAAAAGTAAAATACTGGCACAGGGAGCCAGTGAAACCTTCTCTCTACAACGTTTGTGATTTGGAGGCCCAGAGACCTGCAGAAAGTGTTCCAGGTGGCAAGGCCTCACCCCCAGGAGCAAATCAATACCATTACTGTCCAAAGTTGTGTCTGCTTTATTATATGGCAACCTTTCACCTTCTTTCCGTGACCAATCATGTGAGGCTCAGTGGACATACTGTATGTCTTCATCTGGGATGGGCTAGGGCCCTGAGGCTGCCCACAAGCAGTGAGAAACCAAAGGGGAGCACTGTCACATTTTCCCTTAAAGAGGAGAAGGGTCCCAGGACTACATCAATGGGTCTGAGAAACTACTGTGGGGGGTGTGTGCTACTGCACACCTATAATAAGGAGAGGTGGCCCAGGACCCTATCCCTGGGAACCAATGCCATCATGAAGAGGGGGAGTGTTGCTGCACTCCCCGACATGATCAGCCTTCCCAACACTGAGTGCCCGTGTCGACTAGGGAGGCCAAATAACTTTTTGTGTCTTCCAGTAAGAGTGGGCATACAAGAAAGAATTCCTGCTCCTGGGGTAGTACCCCATGGTTGCCCTGTAACAAGTGTTTCATGCAGGGTATCAGGGTGATATTGGGCACCCCAAATAAAAGGAAAAGCACAGCACGAGGCAAAATCACAAAGAAACAGCCGAAGGCCAAGTCAGAGTGACTCTCCATGGCGGGAGAGCTGTTGCTCAAATATCTACATGGCAAGTCCAAGGAGTGCCCCAGCCCATATTTCCCTACAGGGCCTGGCTTCATTTTTGCCTAAAAATTACTTGTTTTATCTTTGTGGTGGCCTCAGGAGAGCGGGGTCACCTCTAAAAAGAAATATACAAGTGCAGGGGGAGCTTTAGGCCCTCTAGCCAAAAGAAAGTCAAAAGTCCCCCCACTAAGTTAGGAGGGACTTAAGGGTATGTATGTCTCTTCAAGCTACTCCCAAGGCTGGAGCTTTTGCTCTTCGGCTAAGAGCGTTGTTCTCTGTAGGGGCAGAGTCTATGGCTGCAGTCTTTGTGGCTTAAAAAGTTTCAATGTGAATTTTCATGTTGGTACACAGCCTCAAGGGGTGAAAGGTGGTATTGCACATTTGTGTATATACAAACATGGTGTCTTTTAGGGACTATGTTTAAAGTTTTAACAGTGCCTGCTGAAAGCAACCTCCAGGGCTCAAGGTCTATAAGTGCATCATGATGTAATTAAACATATGTTGCCCTTTAGGGGCTGTGGTTAATTTGCATTTTTAATGCTAAAAATCATTTTGATAGCACAACTCATTAAGTCGTGCCTACATCTTTTAGTTACACCTGTTTTAGTAGAATAATGAGGCTGACAGTGACTCCTGATCAAAGGTTGCATGCTTTATTGGCAGTATTAGGGGCTCTCACCCAAAGTTATGCTTCAGTATTGCAGCTGCATACAAGTGAATGTTTTTGACATGTGATTTGTTGATCTAAATCTACTTTTGGATAGCACAAGAATGTTTGCGCAGTGTCACTCGGTATTTCCATCGGCTTCTGCACATTTGTAAATTGTTGCATAGAATTGGCTTGTGTGTGTATATTAAGTATACTTTTTACTTTTTCAAAGGAAAAACCACAGACTGGACAATCATTTTTTGAGTGTTGTTATTATGTATCTGTGAATGGTGATAACTAGCCCTCACCACTTCCCTTGAATAGGCCTTGGACTGCTCTGCTTCGCTACCCTGTGAGAGTCAAGCACTACAATGGGGTGTTCGGTTCCCAGTGGAGGACAAATGTGAACCCAATACTTGTTCAGACCACAGAACTAATGACCCATTTTCTTACAGAGTGGATTGTCACTACTGCATATGCGCAGCTATGATTAACTGTAGCTTGTAGTCCTGGTTGGGTATTACTCAATCACCCATCCCAGGAATACAGGCAAAAGGAATATTTTGGGCACTTAACAGATAGGTATATTTTGCTGGGTATTTTTCAGGTAAGAGTGCGCCATCATATGAAGTAGTGACTGCAGCAGTGATGTCATCATCTATCCTCATGTGGGAATGAGTACTCGCAGCTAATACAGCAGTCTGGAACACTGCTTTTGCAGCTTCATTAGCCAGTGAATTGGTGACTCAAAGTATTAATTACGTGAGCCTGTGGTGTCACGTAGGCTCTCATTATTGTAATAAGGCTACTGGATTTTGAGCTGCAGAATCACCTGCGATGTGGGAGACTGAGTCTTACCCGCAACAGGTGAAGCCTGTCGGCCTAATCTGGTTTTTGCTCTGCCTAACTAGCAGTGCCTCATCTCTACCCAAGGACAAGGATGATTGGGCAGTCGAGCGCATGTCATAGTTGATTTCTCAGGGAAATCGTGGTCACTCAGGTCTCATCCGTTTCTCTCAATTACATTGGTCTCACATACACAATGACAAACAGAGGCAGTACATGTTTCAATAAGGTTTTCATGAAGCAACTGCATCTTAGATAGCATAGCATGTACTGCAATAACCAGGACAAAACAGCATGACAAGATTAGAATTGTGACAAGGAGAGTGAAGCATAGAAATAACGCTACCATGTTGTCAGTAGAGTTAATAGACTAATTCCTACCTATGCCATAATAGAGCACAGCATGTTAAGCTCTAATTCTGCCCATCAGGTTCCCCTGGGAAGACATTATCCCCTATGCCTGATCAAAGGCCTGAAGTCTGCATAAACAGCTATAGCAAAGCGTTCAGCACTCAGCATACAGTTGTGGTTCTCTGGCTGAAATCTCCCTCTAACGTGTAAGGGACAAGGAAGTGTTTTTATAATAAAACAGCTGATGTTCTGGGGAAATGTCCCTACGTAAGAATGTGTGTTTTTCTATGAAAACCAGAGACAAAACTTTTACCACGTTCACCAGCAAACTATCTTACTACAGCCTTGGACGAAGCACAGAGTGAGCAAGAATGTCTTGTTTGAGAATGTAATGCTGGCGTAGACAAAAACAGCTAGATAGAGAAAAAATAAAACAAGACCGCCAAAGTGACTGTTGATAGCCTAGTATGCTAAAATAACGTGCATGAAGCTATAACTAAAATGGCTACACAACAGTGGAAAGCAATCTTTAAGATGCCCCACTTTTCCTCAACATAGTTTATGCTTTATAGTGTTCTTTTTGGCGTCTCTGATTCCATTCAGGTGCCAATAATGCAAGTTTTCTTTAAAAAACTGGACATGGTAATACAAATCACACATTAGCATTGTATTGTTGGGAATTCAGAATCCTTATTATCTAGTGCTAGAGTCAGTGCTTTTAATTCAGCCAGATAGGATTTGCAACCCTCTAGAAACTGCGTAAACATTTTTACAATTCACTTTTTCTCATGACACCACGTACTGCTGCTCAAGCGGCTGAGTAGTGTTGTTTGGTGCCAATTGCAGGTTGTGCTGAACTATCAGTATAGATTGAAAATTATACTATGCAAGAGGCAGAATGTCACTTGGTATTCTTATTCGTATTGAAGAAATTCTTGGGTCTACAAAGTTATGTCAAATAAATAGGGCCTGATTTAGATCTTGGTGGTAATGGTCCTGCTTTTGAATTTCCATCAGATTTCCCATATGCTTACTATGACGTCTGCACGCTCTCTTTAGATGTTGGCGGGTTCAAAGACAAAAGACTGCCGATGAACTGCGGTCACAGAATCTCCACCCTTGTTACTGGAGCCATAGGCAAAGGTGGCCAGCAGTGGAACTCCAGCAACTTTTACCATCGAGCCAATCATAAAGTGCTTTCCCGCTGATGCAACTGTGGCGGCTAAACCCCCACACCTGAGTTGGCAGCTCTGGAGGGGTAAAAGGATGAATCTCATCTTTTTTTCAGTTTTACCATTTTCTGCCATCATGAACCTGTGTCAGTTGTGTGGGTGAGTGTGGCCATTTGTGTATAGTAAATGTGTGTTGATGTGTCTGCTGTGGAGGTGCTGTGTGTGGTTGTGGTGCCTGTGGATATGCTGATACATGCATGTGTCAGGGTGGGTGTGTATCTGCGAGTGTGGTGATGGTGTTTGTGGGCGTTTGCTTTGTGGTGGGTGTGGTGTCTGCGGGTGTGCTAGTGGTGAGTGTGGATGGCTGTGTCATGGTGGGTGTAGTTTCTGTGGGTATGCTGGTGGTGAGTGTGGATTTGTTTGTTGGGGTGAATGCAGTGTCTGTGGGTATGACTGTGGTTGTGGTGGGTTGTGTGGTGTCTGCATGTGTGTGGGTATGTGTGTTCGTATTTCTTGTTGTGTTTGTGTTTATGTGAGGATGTGCTGCTTGTGTGTGTGTGTGTGTAAAGGTGTGCGGGTGCTTTGGCTAGGACTGGGAAGAAGGAATTGGGATGGGGAGAGGGTGGTGTTGGAAAGTGGATTATTGGTAAAGGCAGGTTGGTACCTACATTTAGCAAGAGGCCACAAACCCCCATTAGGCCCAGTCAAGGTCTCAAGAAACGAATCCTTGCTTAACCCTTGGTAGCTTTGCCCATGAGCATAGACTTAACTGAGGAATCAGGTCTCTAAAGCATTTAATATCAGCAAAACATTAAATAAGTAAAACACAATGCACAATAAAAATCCAACACCAAAATGACAAATATCAAATGTAAGGAACCACAGATATGAATTTTTAAAGATTGAATGTTTATAGTGCCTTAAAACCTTTATTGTCACTCTGGGACATCTGGTCACATTCGACCGGGGCAAAATCAAAATTTGAGGCTGACCTCAAAGGAGCCCTGCTCGGCTACACTGAGTGGGAGGCCCTGGTTAATGTTTTATGTTCATAAATTTCTTGAAGATTTTCCTCCGACTGGGACAAAGTCACAACTTGAAGCAGACCAAAATGGAGCCCTCTTCGGATACACTGCTAAGGAGGCCTTAGTCAAGTTTTTTACCTTCAGACTTAGAAATGTTTTCAGAGCTTTTCTTTCATGACGTCAGACAAACATCCTAAGCAAGCTGATTTCGATGCAACATCGTTGAATTGCCTTTCCACGAGGCCCCGGTCAAATCCTGGAAGTCTGGTGCCCCGGAGCTTTACAGCTGGACAAACCTGCAAGTCAGGCCGTGGCCCAGTTGACATTGGCCGGCCTGACTCTCGATGTCGGGTCGGTCCACTTATAGAGCTTTTTCCAAATTTCCTTCAAACTTCTCCAAACTTCTGTATCTTCCTCCAGAAGTCCTTTTTTGGGTCCTCAAAGTATCCACAAACGTACTCCAAGGTTCTAGAAGCTCTGAGGTGCTCCTTGGAGGTTGGGACTGCAATTCCCAGAATGCACCTGGTCAAACTCCTTAAACGGCCATTGGCCAGCTGGACTATTTTTACAGGACTTGATGCAGGAGATTCTGTCCAGCTCCTTGGTACCTGTTGCTTACAGGAAGTCCCTTTCTGGGGTTGAAGAAGTAAAGCAACATCTGCAGGGTCCAGGTGTAGGACAGGGGTCCAGCAGGGCAGTCCTTCTTCTTCATGTTTCTTCTTCCAGCAGGACTCTGAACTGCTATTTTTATCCTTGTTCCTGGGTGGAAAGCAGGGGGGTGATCCTGTCCAATCACGTGCAGGCCACCATCCTTTAAGGGACCACTTCCTACGAAGTGTGTCAAAAATCAATCCCAGGTAGCAACATTCCTCCAAAATCCAAGATGGCAAAAATCCAATCTTAGAGTTTAGGTCTGGCTGACTCTACTTACCGGTGTGTCTAAGTTCCCTTAACACACCCATTTCCAGCCCCTCTGTTAATCTAATCAGGGGGAATCTGGCTGTCTGGGGCTGCAGGAAATGGGAGCTGTCCGGTTTCTATCCCAAATGTCCTTCCATCCTTTGAAGTTGAGTTTGCCTGCTCTCCTCACATCCTATTTTATCATCTGCTGAGGCGGTTCTCCTCCCACCAGATGCTTCCTTTGTTTCAGCCCAGGCCACGTCACACCTCATTAAGGCAGCATGGCTCAGGCTGTCAGAGGCTGACCAATCAGAGAAGGGCACTACAGGGCTGAATTTGGCACCTTTTAGCAAGAGTTCTAAAACTCTTTACCCAACCAAGTTATATTAAATTAAACAGTGGCAAGTTGTTGGGTTTATTGCAAATTTTATTTTGGTACCAAACCTGCTATATTTAGCTCCTTCCTGTGAAAATAAGACTTTATTATTTTAAAATAAAGTCTCTTCTTGTTAGCCTTTAGAGTCCATTCACTAAAATGGGGAAAAGGAATTTGGCTATATTTCCTTCATCAGAGGTTATGAAATATTGTTTGTAAAGTCCCTGCTTATAGTTACACTGCACCCAACCCTGGGGGCACTTAGGGCATACCTTAGGGGTGACTTATATGTTAAAATAAGGTAGCATAGGACTTTGGAATCAACTTTAATTCCAAAGTCGAATTTGGGGTTAACTTTACCTCACAAGTAACCAGCAAGGCAGGCCTGCTTTTAGAATGTCACGGGGTACCACAGCAGTGCACCTATTGGTGTACTTTCTATACTAGGGCCCTTAAACCTACATGCGCTACCATATACTATGAACTTATAGGGAGGTCGGTACAGCCAATTATAATTAGCTCAATTTGCATAATCCATTTTACACAGAGCACTTGCCCTTGGACTGGTTAGCAGTGCCCAGGGCAAACTGAGAGCCAATAACCAACAGAATCTGTCAAAATGTTTGGTAGTGACCAGGGCAAAAAGGAGGACTTTCCTACAGGTGGGAGTTGGGATTCAAGATTGGGGTTGATAGGAGTATATGGTCTGTGGTCATTGAGGATGCCAGGCCCTGGAATTACTGCTTTAGGACAGATGTGGCACCATTAATTCTATCCAGGCAAGCTAGCATATGGGTCGCCTGACCACTAAGCCTCTGGATGGCATTTTATAGTGTGGTACGTCCTACAGCAATGGTCTGCAATAGATCAATTGCCTCCTATTGAGCGCAGCCTGGAAGACAGGGGCGGGGGATAGGTGCCTGCAGAAAATGTGACACCACCCCTTTTAGTGGAGTGGCTTTTGCCACCTGGGGGTGAAGACAGGAGGGAGGGTGGAGATGGAAACGTGGATGGTGGATGGCAATGCAAGATGAACACTTGCATTAGGGTCCATCACCACTAGGGACTGATAGTCTATGGAGTCCTCTGAAGATGATATGAATTTGCTTGTGGCCTCCTCACCAATCCCCTCACCCTCCATGGCACTGGGTCCCTTGGTGTCGGTGGTGTCTGCACCAGGACCATGGTGCCCAGCTTCTTCCCCACTGATGTGGCCGATGTCACCTTTATGTGGCCCAGATGATGCTTCAAAAACAGATATAACAGTTTGAGGGTATTTGGGTAAATAGATTTGAACATAAACTTTGCTCATAAAACATTTGTCAAGTCTATATAATAAAGGAGCTTCAAGGTACTCAAACTTGGCATCTCGATCATCAGTATCTTAAAGCCTGTAGGGAAGAATTCCACAAACTATTTGCTAACAGTCTAGAAATTACCCATGCCAGTACCCATACATTGAATGTCTTTTGTCCCTTAGTAACTTTTATTTCTCTGCATGACAAATGGCTTTGACAGCATTAGTAAATACATAGGCCTGGGTACATTCTTAATCCACTTGAGAACAGAGCAAAAACATTTCCACATATCTCAAAGAGACATGCTTTGGGCCTGACATTGCCTCATCAAAATGGGACACTCCAATATCTATATGATGGAACATTCCATCTGCAATTGTCCTTTTAAGTATCACTTTACTCACCATCATTGCTTTCGCATCTGGACATATCTAAGAACACGTAAATGTAATTTGGGGTACGTGTAACTCTGACACCAAAGTGGACACATTCATATCTTTTCGAATCAATTCATTTTGGCAGGAACATTCATGTTGGTTGATACAGACTGGCTTACGTGCACATTTCAGAAGAACTAAGGCTTCATGACAAGCTGCTACTGTCTACATGAAATGAATAGAATTTTGCCAATGAAACATTTTCCTACAATATTTTAGATATGAAATGATGCCATTGTATACATGTTTTTAGTCATTGTTCGTGCAGATGCTCATGATCATATTTTCCTTGTACCAACTTACCAATGTGAAGCCTGAAACATGAACTGTCTCACAAGTGCTTACCAAGCCATGTCAGCAGGAATAGTGTCTTAATTGTCAACTCACATTTGTGAGGGATCATCACACTTGACCCAATCTTCAAATGGGGCATTTTGGTACAAATGTCCCTCATAACATTGAGAAAATGCAGGTAACCTTTTTGTTTCATGCAGCCATTTGTCTGCTAAAAAGAGTACTTGGCTTGTGATGAGGAATCTAGTGACAACCTTTAGCACAGAACAATACACCAAACACAGCATCAGATACCGTCTGAAAAACTTACACCAGTAGAAATCCTTGTCTATGTTGGATGTGTGTGCTAACACTCACGTTGATGACAAACAACATTGCTTTAAATAAAAAAGGTTAAACAACAAGATAAGCTACATACAATAGCTCACCCCCTGGTTGCTGCTGTTGGGCTCTCAACTACCCATCAAGATCCAGGTACACCACCAAAAGGAAGCAGGCCATTAGGGAGGTCAGGGTGGGTGCACACACTTGCCTCATTGAGAGGCCTGACTGAGCTGGACTTCTGCTGACTTCCTAGTCGAGTGTTGGCGATTATCCCACCTCTTCCTGCTATGAAGGCTGTGCACTTAAAGACCTCCCAGGTATGTATGTCCTTCATGATGGCCTTACAAAAATCCAGCTCCTGATAGTTGTTGACCAGTATGAATGAAAACAAAATACAACAAAAGACGTTGTAAGTGATTTTGTTTGTCTGTAGTGCAGTGACACAATTGTTTTGCATCTCTCACATGCATTCCCAGAACAGTCAGTAAAGATAATTTACAAACATTTCAAAGTTCCTCAGACACGCTAATTGGCAGTGATCTGTGGAGTAGCCGAAACACGTTCTTTCTTCTCAAGTTACCAATCCAAGCCACAAACATCATTTAAGCCAGGGATATGAAACTTTTCATGTAGTGAGATTCACTCTATAGTAGTCCATCTCATTGTGAGCTACTAAAGATTAAACAAACTGTACATTATTTGTACATAATTACATGCACAGTTACATTTTCTTCATGCCTATCCTTCTATGATTCAGATACTATGGGTTTCCCCACATTCAGTGACTAGGACAGTCTGGGAGGGCTGCATGTGTCAGTGAGAGTATGGATTTGGGTGATGTATGAACAAGTGAGTATGGTAATGGGACATATTTGCATGGCTGATTGAGAGCCTGGGTCATTTAGACTGGCAGCACAGGAAATAGCTTTCCCTGTACGTGGCACCATGACATGTTTATAACATGAAGATACTGTTGTTCCAAAACATGGGCTGTACATTCATTTGACAGACAACTTCGCAACCTTAGAGACTCTAATTGGACTATACTATTCAAACTGGGCTGCATGTGTCCCCTTAAACTAGTGGTACAGAGCCCACTAGCCACTGGAATTAAGGTGCCTCTTGTTTGTCTAATTAAACCTATAATTGTGTGTAACATGCACTGAAAACTCAACTAATTCTTTCAGGTAATTTTCCATTTTAATGCTTAGAAATGTTTCGAACGCCTTCAAACAACACTGCATACCCAGCTAAATCATTTAGTTCACTACAATCCAATAACAGCACTTCAGTCATGAACAAAAAAGGACAAAGCGGTAACAAGATACTTTGAAAATAATTTTCTATTCAAACATGTACCTATTCCTCTGGGGTCCCATACAACTGCCTCTACTGGGACAGGACCTCCCTGGTGAGGAGCTCCAACTCCTCAGGGGAGAAAGCAGGGGCCATGTTGCTTACTTTTCCCAACATCCTGGCTACCACAGCTCAGTAAAAGCAGCAAAAGACGAGGAAGTCTTGTTGGCTGCAGTGTTAGGAGACAAGTGAGTTTTGTTTTCAAAACCCAGATACAAGAATACTGCATATGCGATCTGAGATGGAGACAAACACAGCCGTAGGTTTCGTGCATAGCCATCACACACATTGGCCTATGGCAGTGTTCGTCGTGGAGTGTTCCACCTACGATTCAGTCCACTTCTGCCAATGGCCATCAGATAGCCAATGTCCTGATGGAAAGGTCAAGCAGCCTCCATTTTAGGATGTGTAGCTGTGTATTTTTAAATTGTTTGTGCGTCATCATCACTCAAAGTTATGGCTAGTTTATATACATATCTCAGATAGGTACAACACTGTTTTGGGCAAGACAAATAAAACAGTGAACTGTTACTGTGTTTGTCACCAATAGTGTTGCAGTGTATGTAATACCTTTGTTGATTGTAATTTGGAAAAAAAAAAAAATTGTAAATAATACATTTCAAGTGTATTATTCACACAATATTGTAAACAAATATCAGACATGGAAGAAAATATTGATTTGCAGTAGTAAAGATGTTTGAAAATTATGGTTACATATATGACACAATACAATCCTTAATCTAACCTAGACATGAACTGTGTGTTGATTCAAAAAGTTATTTGTCAATTTTTATTAATAGTTTGTTTCCTTACATGCAGACATATGAACCCAGGGATGGGTAGAAGAAGGTGTCCTCAAGTCCTCAGACTGTTTCCACACCTTGTCCCATAGAAGAAAAGGACAGAATCAAAATAGGCTAACTAAACTAGATTAGTGTCTGCAGTTGCAGCCTGATCTCATGCCTCATAATAAGAAGACAACAGCAATAATACCAATAGTGAACCTCATGGCAGTCCTTTATTTTGTGGCCACTGGCTCTTTCACTACAGTGTGGCAGTATCTGCGGGCATGTCACAGCCAACTTTCAATGGTGTGCTACCAAACATCCTTGCTTCAATGATGAGAGATATCAACAGCTTCATCCAGTTTCCATGAGCTCAGAAGTTGGCCAATGTGAAGGGAGAATTTATGATTTGGGTGGCCTACCACATATGGTTGAAGCAACTGATGGTGCACATCTTGCCTTGCTGCCACCACATGCCAGGGAACAGGTCTACCACAATCGGAAGTACCTCCATTCCATCAATATGCAAGTTGTCTGCTTACCAGAGTGATGCATCTCAAGTGTGTGTGCCCGCCTTTCTGGGTCAACACACAATTTCTTAGTACTACGGAATCACAAGGCCCTGCAAATGTCACAACTTGAACCTGAGAGGGGCCTGACTTGTTGGTAAGTACAATATGACTTGAGGATCATTTTCTTTCATCCTCATTTAGGAACGTACAATGATATGATTTTAATGTGTTAATGTATTGTTTCAATGTAGGAGACTCAGCGTATCCATACTGACCATGGTTGTTGGCACTGCTGAGGAATCCAACAATGCCAAGGGAAGTCTGCTTCAATGAGGCCCATGGAAGAACACAGAGGCCAGAGGAGTGGGTTTTTGGGTTCCTGAAGGTCTGATTCAGGTGTCTGGAAAAGACCGTTGGAGCCCTTCTCTACAACCCCAATAAAGTATGCCAGATGAAAGTTGACTGCTGCATGCTGCACAACATTGCCCTGCGACGGAACATCCCAATCAACTCAGAGGATGGAGACCTTGAAGAGCCACCAGGTGAGGATGTCAAAAACCCAATGAAGATGACAGTGGTGAAGATGAAGGAACTGGCCTACGCCAAGATGTCATAAACCACTTCTTCACCTGAGTGTAAGTGTAACCTTGCATATTGTGACAACCAATGTCAGAACAACTTAGGACATATATAACATATCAGTCTGCGATGGTAATATGATACGAATGGTCAGTTCTGGAAAGTCCAAGGCAAAGATTTTTGTGGATTCGAGCTTCCCTACATTGAGTACTATGTTTATTGACATAGATTAACTTTGCTTATGCTAAGTATTTGTGTCATCCTAACTTATCATGTGAGTCAAATTGCATATGTGAAGTTATTAATTTTCCCTTATTATTCTGTTTCAGGGTCCTTCACCATGCCATCTTCATTTGGAAATTTCAAAGTTTTGACATTTGCAGTGATTTTGGAATTGTAAAGTGAACATAGGTTGATCCTGGGACAGACACCCACTTGAGCTGGAACGATCTTGTACAGAGACAACCTGCACTGTGACTGAATGGAAGTTCTTGAGATGGTATCAGACCTGTTTTCTATGGGATATTGCCACCAAGGCAATATGTGCTGCTCAACGTGCTCTGACAACATGTGTATGTCAAGCCATAGAATACTTGTCTTCTTTCATATCAGCTAAATTTTCAATGTGTGCTTAGTGTAGGAGGCTGTTGATGTGTTTATCTTATTTAGCACCCCACTGAATGATGGTTGTGACATTGCTCCAGATGCTGCCACATTGTCCTGAAGTGGTCATATGGCATCAAATGTTGTTACTGCCATGATGTAGATTATTGGTCTTATTGATGTAGGATTCCTATTGTGATGGCAGGATATCTGGCTCCTGCTGAGGTCATGCATCAATAATAGTTTGCCTATTTAATTTGATTTAATGTAATATTCCCTTTCTTTCATGTGTCAAGGTTCTAGAATGTCAACTTCTAAATGGCCCAGACTGTTTCACTTCTGCATAGTTTGTGAAATGCAAATTTGATTGTGTCACAAACTTGTTATCTGGAAATATATGACACCATAATATTCAGATTTCATTGTTTCTTTTTCTATCTTTTTCACGTGAGAAACACATAACATAGTTTGTATCTCTTATTTGTTTTAGTATCATATTGTTTAACAGATTTAAAAATGATGGTGTACAGAAGACATTGAAAAGGAATTGCCACAATAATCACAGCACCAGCCTTTCACTTTGTTTTGTGCACATTCATTTTAAAACAAAATGATAAGTGCAATAGCCATGAAACCAGAATAAAAAAGAACAAGAAAAAAAGGTCCATCAGGGTGATTGAAACTATATTTTTTAGCACAAATTGTTTGGAGTTCAATGTGCAAAATATATCTCTCCTCAAAAAAGGTTTATGTGTGCATGTAATAGCTCACAACTTTAATGGTAGCTGGATCGCCGACTGCGCCAACCTCCTGGCCCCCCTTAAGACTCAAGCTAACACCAACAACCACAAGAAAAACTCCTGGTTCACCCCCGACCTCAAGGACTCCAAGAAAGAATGCCGCACCCGCGAGAAGACGTGGCGCCTCAACCAGACCGAGGAGAACATGTCAGCTCTCAAGGACGCCACCCGCCAACACCACCAACACCTCCGTGCCGCACGAAAAACAGCCTACCAGAACAGACTCGACAACAACGCCCACAACAGCAAGGAACTATTTGGCATCGTCAAAGAGCTCTCCAACCCGGACGCAGAAAACAACTCCATCCCTCCCTCACAGGACCTCTGCGACTCCCTCGCTGCCTTCTTCCGCCACAAGATCACCGACATATACGACAGCTTCACCACCACCAACACGAACCCCCCCTCGGAACCCGCCACCGACATCACCACCATCCTCACCTGGAGCCCAACCACCACCGAGGAAACCACTCGAGTCATGAACTCGATCCACTCTGGATCCCCTTCCGACCCCTGCCCGCACCACATCTACAACAAGGCCAACAACATCATCGCACCCCACCTCCGAGACGTCATCAACGCATCCATCACCTCCGCCACCTTCTCAGAGAGCTGGAAATACGCAGAGCTCAACGCCCTCTTAAAGAAACCCACAGCAGACCCCAACGAACTCAAAAACTACCGACCCATCTCTCTCCTACCGTTCCCCGCCAAAGTGATTGAGAAAATCATCAACGCTCAACTCACCACCGCCCTGGAATCCAACGACTCCCTCGACCCCACACAGTTCGGCTTCAGGGCTAACCACAGCACCGAAACCGCCCTCATCGCAGCCACGGACGACATCAGATCCCTGACCGACAAGGGAGAAACCGTGGCCCTCATACTCCTGGACCTCTCTGCAGCCTTCGACACGGTCTGCCACCGTACCCGGATACACCGCCTCAGCAACACCGGCATCAGAGGCAAGGCCCTGGAATGGATCGTCTCGTTCCTCTCCGGAAGAACTCAGAGAGTCCGCCTGCCCCCCTTCAGATCTACAGCCACGGAGATCATCTGCGGCGTACCCCAAGGATCCTCCCTCAGCCCCACTCTCTTCAACGTCTACATGACCCCGCTGGCGAACATCGCACGCAAACACGGACTCGACCTCATATCCTACACCGACGACACCCAGCTCATCTTATCCCTCACCAACAACCCCACCTCAGCAAGGACCAGACTACACGAAGGCATGAAGGAAGTAGCGAACTGGATGACAGACAGCCGGCTGAAACTGAACACAGATAAAACGGAGGTCCTCATCCTCGGCCCTACTCCCAACGCATGGGACGACTCCTGGTGGCCTCCCGCCCTAGGCAGCACTCCCCAACCCACTGACCACGCACGCAACCTCGGCTTCATCCTGGACTCATCCCTCTCCATGGCCAGACAGGTTAACTCGGTGACCTCAGCATGCTTCAACACCCTCCGCATGCTCCGCAAGATCTTCCGCTGGATGCCCACCGACACCAGGAAGACCGTCACTCACGCCCTCGTCACCAGTCGCTTGGACTACGGGAACACTCTGTACGCCGGCATCACCACCAAGCTGCACAGGAAACTGCAACGGATCCAGAACGCTGCCGCACGACTCATCCTGGACATACCCCGCCACCACCACATCTCCGGACACCTGAGGAAACTTCATTGGCTCCCAGTCAACAAAAGAATCACCTTTAGACTCCTCTCCCACTCACACAAAGCCCTGCACAACCTCGGACCTAAACTCATCAACAACCGCGTCTCCTTCTACACTCCTCCGAGCACTCTACGCTCGACCGGACAAGCCCTGGCAGCCGTACCCCGCATCCGCAAAGCCACCGCCGGAGGAAGATCCTTCTCTTTCCTGGCAGCGAAGACCTGGAACTCTCTACCCAGCCACCTTCGCAGCATACCCGATCACCTCTCCTTCAGAAGGCAGCTCAAGACCTGGCTCTATGAGCACTGACCTCCCCCCCCCCATCGCCTTGAGACCCTTTAAGGGTGAGTAGCGCGCTTTATAAATGCAAATGATTGATTGATTGATTGATTGACACATATTTTAGGAAAATAGGTTTGTCATCTCTTGTTAGTGGTGATGGAGATCTTGCCATCTTCTCCTGGTGGTCTGGATGAACATCCCCTCCTTGGGGTTCGGAGCAGGGGTCTGGCGAGGGTGGATCATTTTCCTCCTGTGGCAGGGCCTCCCTGTCAGTGGCTGAAGAAGGTATATTACATTATGATGCAGAAGGAAGACAGACAGGGGTAGATGGTGCAGGAGAATGTCAAGCATCACTCTAGTCAAGGAGCTCAAATTGGAGTTGTGATTCTGTAGCTCTTGAATGTGTCCCCCTGCACCTTCTTAAGGTTCCAAATCTTTCTTAGGACATGGCCCATTATGTCTTAGAACTGTTGTATTCCTCCCAATACTTGGTCAATGGTGGTCTGGATGACAATGATGAGTGGCTTCACTGTCCTGGCCCACTGATTACCTCCCACAATGCCTACTTCCGCAATGCCCTTTAGGCAGTGTGGCTCATCCCACTGGGTATTGGCACAACTGGAGGTTTTGGTGGTGGTTGCTCATGGTAGCCAGGGCCGCAGGGTGCAGGATGGGAATTGTGATGCTCTGGACATAGAAAGTAGAGGTATCCATATGTGTAGTTGTTGTAGCAGCTTTGGTGGGAGTTATAGGTGTGGGCCGGGTGAGACTCACTGAGGCTGTCTGCCTAGACAGACCAGATGGGCCAGGCTTCCCCTCATCATCTGGACTTGCAGGAGTTGTGTCTTCACTGAAGGCTTGATCCTGGCCTGGAGTGGAGGTGTCTTCAGTTGCAGATGGTGGTCCATCGGCCGTGGACATTGATCCTATTATGAATTACAAAATAAAAAACATTAAAGGTCTTCAATATATCTTGAATCTGCCTTCAGCTCCAGATGACGCAAACTAAAGAAAATAAAAAAAAAATGAATTAATGGAATGTTGAGGACTTTTTGTTATTTTTTCACTTTTTACTCATGCAGGCTAATGCACACAGAGGTACACTTCAGTTACAATGATGGAGAAATGTCCTGAAATGTAAAATAGACAGTGTACATCACATGTACCAAACATGCAACTCAGCACAGTAGAGAGGAGATTTGAGAGCTGTGCCATTTCAAGGACTAGCAGCCTCAAAAACAAACTTATTGTATTTAATTACATTGGTAATCAAATAAACACAGCGAAGAAGTTTGTGTATCAAAACTACTTAAAATAAGTGTGCCACAAAACATGGTTAGAAATCTTTGAATCCACAAACTACGATTTATGCAAGCAAGTAGATCGATTCAAGGTTGTGACAAGAAGGAGACAGCATACTGGATCATCACAGCAGATTACATTTCAAGGCAAACCATGAAATGGTGAGTGTCAACTACATAAAGCTTTGATTTTTGGCCATATGTGGAAGAAAAGCAAGGTTGCGCTACATCACATTGCACTATCGTTTCACAGAAACAAAAGCAGGGCATCACGGTAATTCTAGTAATTTGTAGACAATATTTCCAATACTTGTGAAAAATGTGGTAACACATACCTATATAAATGTATGCAATAAAAATTAAACACACGTTTACAGTATGTGCAAACATATGTGTATAAAGTTAATAGGTTAAAATACTAGGTGCAAGCACTATACCTTCATGTGCAGGTGGAAGGAGTTTGAATCCTGTTTTTGAAGTACACCATTCTACATATAGATACAGCAAGAGACAAGGCAAATGCACAGGGTGATCCATGAAGGACAACACACATACTGATTATACACATTGGTCATTGTTAAATAGATTGTAACAACTACGATGCTACTGATTTGGACTACACAAGATCTTTTGTGGACTCAAGTTTAAAAATGTATGTTTTGATAGGTGTCTAGAAGCATTCTATACATCTAAGTTAAGGGCAAGGACTCCATTTGTGATTAGTGAGATATACATAGGTGTAACATATCAGCCTCCACTCCATCAGGGATTCCAGTCAAGTCTTCAGGATGTAGCATCTGTAAGAGCTTCTCCTCCCAGGAAAAGAGTTGTAATGGGGGGCTTAGAGAACTGCCACCAGTCCTCTTGGCTTCCAGGTGATGCTTGCAGGCCATGGAATGGATTCTCTCCCGCAGGCCATTCTACCTTTCTTTAATTTCCTCCTGTGTGCATAGATTGTTAGCTACAGCATTAACTCTGTTGACTATTATGTCCAAAAATGTGCCTTTTTTGAGAAATGGTAGTATGTTGTACGTGTGCTCCAAACAATTGTGGTTAAACTTTAATAATTTCATCCACTATGACTATGACTGACAATTCTGCTTCTGTGAAACATGGATTTCTCCTCCCTGCCGTTGCTAATAAGTAAAAAATAATCTGCTTCTCCCAACGTTTAAGGAAAATCAAACAAATAATAGTAACAAAAAGTACAGAGGGAGATGAAAACAGAAAAAACTGGCTCCTGTGTGGCAATTTTAGCTGGTAAATGGTCTGCTGCAGTGGAATGACAAAGGATCACGGCCTAATATGGGGTGTGTTTTATAGTGTGTTTTCCAGGTGTTCAAAATTGTATAAAAACCATCAGGTGTGGGCTGCTAGCATCCAACCAATAGCTACAGCCATTATACAATGCTAAATGGGTTCTGAGATGGATTCCCACCATCATGGTCCCACCACTGATACACCTCCAGCATGACTGTGTTATATAAATATAGTTGCAGAATCCCGCAGTAATGATCGTAATGGAATGCTAATTGACAGCATTGTAGTCCTCTACCTCAGCTGCAGGATACAGCTGGCCTCACAGAGTGCACAACATCGACTGTGTTGGCAGCTGCACAGCCATTGATCTAAATATGTTGGGTGAAACACCGTCAGCTTGACGGAGTACTTGGGACAGCCGCTGTGGCGGGTTGGCGATAATATCCTTAAGATCGAAATCAGGCCCATAGTCTGTATCAGTAGCTGGCAGGTAAGTGGCCCACAGTATCCATCTCAGATGTAAGGACTTTGTGTTAGGAATGCTTGCCTTGGTGGCAGCCTCTAGGCTGGGACGGCGGTTACTGCAATTAAGTGTTTCCCCTTAGCCAATGATCTTTCCTTTATGACAACTGTTTGAACTGCAGTCAGTATTTTTTCAGTGGATTCAAAATGCATCTCAGCATTGGAATGTAAATGTGATTTATATGCGATAGGCACTATGTTGGTCATTATGAGTTTGGCGGTCCAGCTCCACCACGCCGGCGGTGGGGGTAACACTGCCATCAGCTTGGCAGAGCAGGACTGCCAAATTATGACCACAGTGGTGAATAGGTCACTCCCTGTACCGCCAGAGCAATGGGACCACCGGGCTGAAGCTGTACAGCTTCGGCCCTGGCGGTCTACTTTATACCACCAACGGTATTATGAGTCTCCTTTCCACCAGGTATTTCCTGCTGGCAACCCCGTCAGGAAATCCCTGGCGGAAATGATACCGATGACAGGAATTAATGTTCCTGTCACCAGTATGCGACTACCCCACCCCCGAAACATACACACACACACACACATCCACACATTCACACATATACACACATCCACAACAGACCCATCCCCTGCTGACATGCATACACATGCACACAAACACCCTACCTGCCATTCACACACACTCACACCTCATTCCCATGCACAACACTCAACACTCCCCCACACCACCACACCCTCCCTCCCCTGTCAGACAATCACCTTACCTGCTCGCGATGGTTGTCCGGGAGGGAACGGGGCCCATGGGGCCTGCTCCGCCAGCACTACCCTGTCACCACAACACTGCCACTCCGATTACAAAGTTGAAATACGATGGGCGGTGTTGTGAAGACATGGCGGTGCCAGCAGAGAAACCTCCACTAGACCACCGACTGCCAGTATAGCTGCTGGCAGCTCTCCATCAAATTTATGACGGTGAGCTGCCAGGAGTCAAATCATGGCGGTCTCAAAACCGCCAAAACTGGCGGTCTCCTAGCTGGCTTGACTTCGGCAGTCAACTGTTTTGACTGTGGAAGTCATAATAAGGGTCTCCTTCATTGAAGGTCACATTTATATAGCCAGTGGATCTTGCAATGATGTGTATCATTTGATTTGTTGTGTTGACAAGAGTGTGTAAGTGTCTGGATGCAAGCATGTCAGTTTGCAATGATATGAGTATGTCTGTATGTTCTGATGTCCAATGTGTACTGGATAAAGCTGACTAAATTAAGTCATATTCTACTAACATTTAGAAAGCCTAATAATGACTGTAGTTTCTTTCTAGTGTTGTTTAATAAAAATATTTTCATTTAGTTTTTGCATAAAGAAACAAACAACATAATACACCCCCCAACATTCGAGGACATGCAGGGAAAATAAACATTCAATACTACAGTAAGCCGCCCAAGGACTGGGCTGTAACAGAATAGTGCTGTTCCCAGGGTGGTTGCCACAGCATGTGTGGGCCCATTCTCTTTCAATCTATGGTTGATGCCAGGTCCGCCCTTTGTCAGTATAAGTATCCTTTGTCCGTCCCTTGTCAATCTCTATTCTCCCCTCTCTTCAGGGACCACAGATTTTTTCATATTTGCGTGAGCACATCTCCCTTGGGCTATATTTATACTTTTTTGCACAAACCTGCTGGAAAGGATGCTAACAGGGCTAGGGAGGCATAGGGGGAACCGGGGGTTGTGTGCCAAAATATGGCGCTACACTGTTTAGAGGCAAAAAAAATGCCTCTAGGCAGTGTAGCACCATTTTCTGGCACACAAGCCCCACGGACATGGCTCCTTTCTTAGTAAAGGCAGGAGCTATGCCCTCTACCCCAATGGCCATGCCCAGGGTACATTTATCCACAGAGCCACAGAGCAGTCTTTTGAAAAAAAAAGAAAAATACTCACCCGGACTCCCCCATACTTAAGTGACCTCCTGGTGTGGGTAGGGGTGGGTGGGTGTCCCTGGGGACAGGGAAGGGCCCCTGTGGGCAATTTCTATGGTCTCTGACCATGGAAATCTGCCTACAGGTCCCCTTATGCCTGCACATACCCAGGCGTTAAATAACAAGCTTAGCGCCATTATTTAAGGCCCCCATCCCCCTGTGCTGGTTTTTAGCATGAGGGAATAAATGTGGCGCTAAGGCCATATTGTCCTTTTCTGGGCGGGACCTCCTACCTTTCAACTCATTGACGCAAGGTAGGCTTTCTCCTTCAGAAAATGACGTAAAATCCATAACTTTAGAGCCAGGCATGTCTAGCACCAAAGTATAAATATGGGGTTAGGTTTGCGCTGAATTAGCTTGAAACAAAATGACGCTAATTCAGCGCAAACCAGGTATAAATATGGGCCTTGGTATAGTAGTTTTCTGCCAAAATGTACCAGTCCAAATCCTTCCTCTTATTCCAGCATCGTGGGCAGAGTGGGTGCCACTCAGTGTTTCAGGATATCCCTGTGGGCCACCATCAAAGCCAAGTTGCAGAATGGGTTATCATAACGGTCTAGGGTTTGTTTGCCTAAAATTTCTAGTGTGACCATTTGGGGCGTAAGCCTCACTTCATCGCCCGGGGTCTCCGATATCCAATTGCTCACCTGCTTCCAGTAAGCTCCTTCTTCGGGGATTCCCATGGCGTGTGAATTAGGTGCCCATCATGTGGCAGCCCCTTGGGCATTGATCATCAGATGACTGACCCATACTGAACAAATGGGTTTAGGTGTAGTATGCCCTGTACAGGATCTTGAGTTGGATCAGTCAGAAACCCACCTAGATTGCAACGTCTCTAGGGTACCCACACCTCGGATTGCAACCATCATCCTCCACTCTGCCCAGATCTCTCTACAACCTTTCTCTCAGTTGTTCTATTGAGGGAAGACTAATCTGGGACACTACATGAGTTGTTAGGGGGAATCCCAACACCATGCATTTCAATGGGGATTCATCCTCCATCTCGGGTGGTAGTCTCCCACATTTGCTGATCCCATTTTTGATCTATGTCCCTTAGGATATGAGGAAGGTCCCAGGCCCAAAGAGAGGTCCACGGCATCACCCTACCCTGCCATCCCAGTGCACGCGTCACCCTCTTCCAAATATTGAATACTTTTAGCGTCAGGAGGGGAAGGGTGCAGCCTTCCTCCTCCGTTTCGTCAATAGAGTTATCCCTCTGAGGCCATAGCAGTACGGCCCGCTGAAAAGGTCTCCCTCCATTTTGCATCTAGTCAGTAGTAAAAGGACTGGAATTCTGCCATCCCATAGCAACACTTTTGTTACACTGTCCATCCTGTGAAAGAAGGTGCACAGGACGTGATAAGGGGTATTCTGTAAGATGTACAGGAATTTGGGCAGGTGAATCATCCTATAAAGGGCCGCTCAACCCAAGACGGAATGTGGTATCTTCAGCCATGTCATCACGTCCCTGCAGTAGTCTTCTAGAACCCTCTTAAGGTTTTCTTGTGTTGGAAAATTGATTATTAGTAAGGGCAGGCAGGCACCTATACTTAGTAATAGGCAACAATCTCACATAAGGTTCAGCCAGTGTCTCAATAAATTAATCCTTGGTCAACCCTTGATAGCTGGACCCACGAGCAGTTAGGCTTATCTTAGGAGACAAGTATGTAAAGCATTTAATATCAACAAAACAGTAAAGAAGTAAAACACAACACAAAAATAAGAGTCTAACACCAATTTAGAAAAATACTTAATATCTTTTTCCTTTAAAAAACGCCATAAGTAACAAAAACCCAATGTAGGGGGACGTAGATATGAATTTTCCAAGATTAAATATAAAAATGTGGTTTCTAGTCCCTAAAAGCAAAAAGCACCAACCACGGACATCTGGTCGCACTTGACCTGGGCAAAATTCGAGGCTGACTCTGATGGCGCCCAAGTCAGGTACACTGAGTAGGAGGCCTTGGTAAAAATGTTTACCTATGGACTTAGGGCATGATTTAGAGTTTGGCAGAAGGGTCACTCCATCACAAATGTGATAGATATCCCATCCACCATATTACATTCCAATAGGATATAATTGGATTGCAATACAGTAAACGGAATGTCTGTCACATTTGTGATGGATTAACCGCATCTGCCAAACTCAAAATCAGGCCCTGAGTCTTTTTTATCGAACCTTTTATCTTGTTGTCGAGCAAGACTCCTCTCCAGGCTAGCTTGCAATGCAACATTGTTGGCTTTTCCTCAGGTCCCAGTCAACTCCTGAAAGTCTTCTTGAGGAGGAAAAGCTCCAGAGATTCAGGCCTGGTTGTGGTTTGAGGTGCACAGTTTGACTCACAATGATGGGCCATTCACCTTATGTAGATTTTTCCAATGTTGCTCTAAATCTACTGAATCTTTTTCCAGAAGTCCTTTTTGGGGTCTTGCAGTGTCCACAAATGTGGTACAAGGTTCCAGACATTCTGAGTTGCTCCTTGGAAGTTGGGACTACAATTCCCAGAATGCCCCTGGCCAGAATCCTCAAAAGGCCACTGGACTCTGGTCAGCTTGGACGGTCTTGCAGAACTTGATTCAGGGGACTCCTGGTTGCACCTTTGTACCTGTTGGTTACAGGGAGTGCACTCCTAGATCTTTAGAAGCAAGACAAAGTCCTTTCTGTGGTGAAGCCTAGAGCATGCAGCTGGTGCAGTTCTTGTCAGTGCTGTCTTTCAGGTGCGGGCCAGGGGTTCAGCAAGGCCATCCATCTGCTTCTTATTTTCTTCCAGTACGGATCTGAGTTGCTGGGCAGATCCAAGCTCATGGGTTGCCAAGCAAGGGGCCACACCTGACCAATGGGGTACAAGGTGCCACCCTCTGGGGTGACTATTTCCTGTAATGTGTGGCAAAAATCAGTCCCAGAAAGCACTGTTTCTTTAAATTCCAAGATGGAGAAAATTCCTCCTGGGAGGTAGATCAAGCTGAACCCACCCACTGGTGTGGTTAAGTTGTGCTAATTCACCCTTTCTAGCCCCTCACATGGTCTTATTACTGGGGCTCCCTTCTGGCTGTGGGTGCAAGAAATGGTGTAGTCTGATTTCTGTCCCAAGTGACTTTTCCTCCTTTGATGAATAATTTGGACACCCTACCCCCTTCCTGCTCTGCCATCTGCTATTGCAGATCTCCACCCACCAGGTGCTTCCTTTGTTTCAGCCCAGGCCACATCATACCTCATTATGGTAGCTTGGCCCAGCTGCCAGAGGCTGTGTAATCAGGAAAGGCTAACACATGGCTGATTTAGGTAATTTTTTAAAAAGAGTTTTGAAACTCTTTCCCTGAAAAAGTTATAACATATCTAACATTGGCAAGTTGTTGGATTTATTTTACCTGTTAATTTTTTATCGTGAATGGCATGTTTAGCTCATTCCTATCTAAAATAAGACTTTATTAATTCAAAGTAAAGCCTTCCAAATTTAGCCTCTGGAGCTAATGCACTGCAATGGGGAAAGTAAAATTGGCAGTTTTTACCTCACAACTTTTATAATGTCTTTGCTTATGATTACACAGCACCCAACCCTTGGGGCACCTTGGGTAGCCTTTAGGGGTGACTTACATGTAGCAATAAAGTATTTTAAGACTTTGAAAGTATTTTAATTCCAAAGTTAAATTTGGGCTTACTTTTATTATAAAGGCAGTCAGAAAGGAAGACCTGCCTTTAAAATGGCACCAGACACTACTGCAGTGCACCCATGGGTGCCTTAACGCCATTGGGGTTTGTAAACTTACACGCCCCTCCATATACTACGGGCCTACAGGTAGGTTGTCAGAGTGAATTATAATTATGCCTCATTAGCATATACCTTTTAAACAGAGCACTGGCCCTCGGCCTGGTTAGCAAAGCCATGGGCACAGTCAAAGCCAGTAACCACCAGTATCAGTCACAAAATGAGGGTGATCAGGGCCAAAAGGATGACTTTCTCACATCCTGCAAGACTAGTTCTTTGTTAGGTGTTACAAAAATACCCAGATACTGGAATCGCTGGGTCGCCTACTGAAAGGGGCAGTCCTTTACTGCTGCTGGGGCATCCATTCCCATAGTGAGTACCAGTGACATGCCAATTTATACTCCTGCATGACCAGAAGTCTTTGCACTGAGCGTATGGTGTTTACAAGGTAAATAATGGTGTCATCAGCATATAATGAGATGATATCCTCCCAGTCTGGGTCCAACCAGAGGGCCCTGATTGATTCTTCTATCCTGATCCACGATGCCAAAGGTTCAAGAGCGATCACAAAGAGTAGGGGCAAGAGCGGGCACCCCTGCCCAGTGCCTTCAGACAGTACAAAGTGATCTGAAAGGAACCCATTAACCCATACTCTCGCCTCTGGGGCTTTATATGGTAGACTAATCCAGGATAAGAAATACAAGCCAAATTCCATCTTTCGAAGGACAGCCGTCTTGTAGGGCCACTGTAGGGGTTCAAAGGCCAAGAGGACCCCCAGCTTCTACAGGCTTCCACTGCTCGCCACCCAACCCATAAACCTCCTCAGCTTATGCCTTGTGGACCTGTAAAGCATAAACCTAGACAGGTCGGGATCAACAAGGGAATCAATCACCTCTACTAGGCAGTTTGCTAGAATCTTGGCAAGGATTTTAATTTTGGAGGCCGATCATGGAGATCGGCCTATAAGAGGCACAATCTTCAAGTGCCTTTCCCTCCTTATTGATGAGGACAATCATGGCTTCCCAGATGTCAGGCCGCAGAATGCCCACTTCTCTGGCCACCTTAAACATGGAAAGTATGGGCTTTACAACATTCAATGTGACACATTTGTAGAATTCTACCAGGAAGCCATTGGGGATGGGGGTTTTACCTTCATTCAACTGTGAGATAGCTGCAGTCACCTCGCCCTCTGTGACATTCTCCTCCAGTGCCTCAACTCAGTCCAGATCCAGGCGGGGGCTGGGAGATCCCCACAAAGGCCTACAAATCTCCCTGATCAGCGCTGGCCTAAATCTGATATAGCTGTTCTAGATATTGTGCAAATTAAGTTGCAACAGCCTGGGGTGTCTCCCTCAGTTCCTTCTCTGCCATCTGGACCCTTCTAACCCAGAGCTGCCCCTCATCCTTTTTGACCAACAATGCAAGGAGCTTGCCAGCCTTGTTGCCCACCTCATATATCCGACCCTGACTGGCTTACAGTTGAGCACTAGTCTACTTTCGCACCAGAACAACATATTCCTGCCTGAATTTCTCAGTCTTATGGGCACAATGTCTGGTGGCGACGGACATGGATTCAGCCTCAAGCTGCAGTAACTTCTCCTCAAGCATCTGACACTCTTTATCTCTGTTCCTTCTCAGGCCCACCCTCTGTGCAATCAACTGACACCTCAGGACTGCCTTTTGTGCCCCCTGCAGGTTGGTTGTCAACTGTACGGAGCCCTCATTCTCAGCAAAATAACTGGCTATTGCCAGAGCCACCATTGTTATGATTTCCCAATCTTCAGGTTCCATGTGTCAGTTCTCCCTGGTGTTGTCCAGCTTGGTATTCCCATATGAACCATAGTGAGCAGTAGAGAATGATCTTAAATGTCCTGGGTGAGGAAGGTGATATCTGAGTATCTACCCAGCTGGTGCATGGGCACTAGGAAATAGTCAACCAGGGACATAGATCCCTGCTACATGGCATGTATATTGGGATTTGTCACCCATCACAGGTAAGCAAGGCCCATGGCTTCCTTAAAATTTTCCAGTCTTATGTCAGGTCTTGCTCGGTCCCCTGATCTATTCACTCTGTCCATGTCCCCTTGTAGCATCAAGTTGAGGTTCCCACCAACAATAGTCAATGTATGCGGGGAGCTCATCAACCAGGCTCACATGCATTCCAGACCAATGGACAGTAGACCTGGGGGAGAGTACCATGGCACTATGACCACATCCTTCTCACGACATTGGCCATGGATTCCAGCCTGACATCTGTTTATATCTAACCAGGTGCGGAGTACCTCCGGTGACAAGGAGTGGTGAATCAGGATTCCCATCCCTCCGGATCCCTTTGTGAAACTTGCATGTGCCAGTAGTCTGTACCTGCCTCTGCCCAGAAACCTACAGTTATTACCAAGCAGGTGGGATTCCTGGAACAGGACTACATCCAGGTCAATGTTCAAACAGATATGTTTTCACCACCCCTTGTTTAAGCTTGTCCCCCAAGCCGTTAACATTCCAGGAAAGAATCTTCAGCGGTCAAACTTTAGCCGAGGGCATCTTTCTCTAGCCCTTACATCCCCCCACGAGACCCCACCCCATCTACCCTAGGCCTTTGTTATCTCATCCATGTCCTTGATGAAAAGATCCCCGTACCCATAATGACCCCTTCCAATCACCTCTTGTGGAGGCCTCAGAACTACCCACCACCCCACTGCCTGAGATATATGTCACCCCATAATAATGAACAATATGTAAATCATACAGAAAACTGTGCTTTTAGATCAGAATCCCAAATGTCAATAAATTTGTGAGGGTGTGGCCCTCCTGTTTTACTCATCAGTGACCACAAAAGGCCTAAAGGAAGCACGATTTTAGTAAGTAAGAGAGCCCAAGCATCACCCAATGACTCTTCTGAGTTCACACATTCATTCAGGGCCCCAATTCCAGACACAATGTCCCTGTTGGCTTAGGCAAGGACCCTTCCTAGACTCAGCAGTACACAGTCCATAGCAAGCGGGGCTCCTCCTGCAGAACAGAGAATTCTGACCATCTGTAGGTCAGACCCCAGACCTGCTTTCACTGGGAGAGATTCAGCTGCCAGCACTGCAGGTTTTCTGCACTCCATAGGGCTCCTTCGGTGGTCAGCCCGCCAGACTCAGGCACCAGTAGACTAAGTCCCAAATTTAGACAGCCTAGCACCACATTAGCATCATTTCTTTTAATACTGATGTGGCGTTAGGCTTGCAAAATTGCAGTGCCATGTTTACAGAGAGGAACAATGCCTGCATTGTGCCACATTGTAGCCCTTTGCACCACATTATGCATGCGCCATGCATAATGTATGCAAAGGGGTTGTTCCAGCACATGGCGGTATTAAAAGGATGGACCCATTTCAATCAATGGGCCTCAATGTACTTTGCTTCACTGGCGTCAACATTTTTGACACTAGTGGAGCAAATCACCAAACCGGCGTAAAAATTTGCTCCCTAACTACGCCATGGTGCGCCGTATGTTAATTACGGCACACACATGGTGGCATTAGGCGGGCGCTAAGGGCCGTAGGAAAAGTGGTGCTGCATTCTTAAATCTTCCCATAAGTCCATACTACTGGGTCCTGTTGGGCCTTCTATTTAGTGTTTGGTGGTTGCAATAGAACATACTGTTTGATCCACTCACGCCAAGTGTGTATTTAAGTCATTGTCCATCAGATAGATGTCATCTACATGGGACAATGCTTCTAAGTCAATTTAAGGTAAAATTGAAGGTAATCGGACAGCAAATAAAGCAGGACTAAACTTATATATTTGAGGGAATTGCTGCAGGCTGACAGAGTTCTGTTTTCAGGCACTATATTTAACAAGAAATAACATTGTAAATGTCTGATGTTGTTTTGTATTTTTTACAGACTATGGGCCTCATTATGACCCTGGCGGGCGGCAGAGGCCGCCCGCCAGGATCCCGCCCTCCAAATTACCGCGCCGCGGTCAAAAGACCGCGGCGGGTATTACGAGTTTTCCCCTGGGCTGGCGGGCGGTTCCAGTAAAACCGCCCGCCAGCCCAGGGGAAAACGGCCTTCCCACGAGGATGCCGGCTCGTAATCGAGCCGGCGGAGTGGGAAGGTGCGACGGGTGCAGTGGCACCCGTCGCGTATTTCAGTGTCTGCCTTGCAGACACTGAAATACTTTTCGGGGCCCTCTTACGGGGGCCCCTGCCGTGCCCATGCCATTGGCATGGGCACGGCAGGGGCCCCCAGGGGCCCCGCGACCCCCCCTACCGCCATCCTGTTCATGGCGGCTTTCCCGCCATGAACTGGATGGCGGTAGGGGGGGTCAGAATCCTCATGGCTGCGGAGCGCGCTCCGCAGCCATGGAGGATTCCAAAGAGCAGCGGAAAGTCAGCGGGAGACCGCTGACTTTCCGCTTCTGACCGCGGCTGAACCGCTGCGGTCAGAATGCTCATTGGAGCACCGCCAGCCTGTTGGCGGTGCTCCCGTGGTCGGTGGCCCTGGCGGCCACCGGCCGCCAGGGTCAGAATGACCCTCTATATGGTTCATTAAAGTAGTACTGTATGAGTTTTAAATTGCAAAGGTGGATGTGTGACTGTTTAGGTGTCTATAATCTAAAACTCTGCGATAGGAACGATCTGACTCCATAACTAGAAGAAGAGGAGACACACGACTCAATTACTACCTGACATTCAAGGTGTGAGATAATTTCCTTCACTGGAGCTTTTGCTTCACATTTAATAGGGTATTGTGGTTGCACCTGTGGACTGGAGCTTACAGGTATTATATGGTGATGGATCTCTTATCCCAACCTACATGATTGTAGCATAGTGCTGGGGCTTGTGCAACAGCCCAATCTTTGCCATATGCCTGATTAACTGCGTCTGGAACAAGAACAGAAATGGAGGGTAGAATTATATCATCTCCTCATGGAGCTTTTCTAACACACTCAGATGGCCAATCTACCTCAGCCAAAAAAGTTTTATGTGTGGTTAGTAATTTATTCCAGAAAATCACTCTGATGGTGCGCTTTATGCCACGCTAAATTTGAATGTCCAATTCACATAATCTGTCAGGAGTGTTCACCCCCCGATCTGGTGTTTCAACTTGTACAAGTTTACTAGATCCTCTGGAAACCACAAACTCTTGAAGATTCTGGTGATATATTGTGACTTCTGCTGGGCTATCTAGCAGTGTCAATGCCTATGCCTTGTTCAGAAGGAGTGGTGAAAAAGATAAACAATTCAACCATGGTAATGTTACTGTGTTGGTACACTCCTAACTGTTAGTACATACACTATCTAGAGCATAATGGAAGTACCCCCTGTCAGATTCATTAGGGTAGCCTGACCCACATACCTGGGCAAGATGTACAGGGAAGCAAAGTAGTCTGTCTGTTATAATGCAGTCTATTGTTCTGTGCGGGGTAGAGGTCAGGATCAGCATCAGAGTCAGCCAAGATGCATCTCAGGCAAAGTGTGCTGCATTCCAGGATAATCCCAGAGCAAGTGCTCCTCTGCTGAATGTGGCGCAGAGACAGGTTTCATACTAGAACCACCATTCATGTTGTGTCTTTCAGTGGTGCAGGCTTGGTGTTATGATATGTATGCAATCATGGAGCTGTCTCCAAAGACAATCAGAAGACCTAGGGTCTGTGCTTAGCCTTGGACGAAGTCTACAGACTAGATGGAATCACTGCTTACAAGAAACAAGCAACATGTACAGTGATTTCTCAGTACATCATCACATGAGTGAAAAGCTATTTCAAAGGTTACCATTAAAAAGAAAACGTTAAGGTAAAATGTGCAGTTTAAAATTGAGGCATGAAGCGTGATCTTTTGTGTTTTACCAGCCAGCTGCCACGAAAGCTGCAGTGGGTGTGATCAGTACCAGCACCATGGCCGATGGTTCTGCTGCCCCCTGTAAGTCATTTTTATTCCCCACTATCAAAATTATGCTGTGTTTTTTGTATATTTCTGCAGCTGACCTCCTCTTTGTACCTTTCTCCTGCCTCCGCTTTTCGTAAGCTTCCCCTTTCCCCTCTTTTAAATATCCTATTGTGTAGTACTATGAGGGGAAATTATTTTTGGTAACACAAAGAGGATAGCACAGCCAGGCCCATGTAGTACTCAGGTCACCAAACATGTTGGTGTTTTTTTTTTAATTAAACAGTCAAAAAGTACAGGGCCAGAGTGTGGTCAACATTGTCATGGACCCCTATTATTGTCTTATACTAGCAGTTTCCATGACAGTGCAGCACGATAGGAATGAGAACCCACAACCATTCCCATATGTCTTGAATTCCCTTCTACCCCTTATCCATTTGTAGCCTTAGCTTATGCCCTTCCCTCCCTCCTGAATCCTAATCCTATCCCTCCATTGTGAGAAAACGTTTTTTGATGACTCAATGGCTCCCTTGTTTTAAAAAAATATTGTCAATCAATAACTCAAACCTTCTAAAGTGATTACTTTTGATAGAAGACACTGATAGATAGCTAACTTAACTGCAGTAAGGTATTTGTGTGGTACCTTAAGCAAGATAAATACTTAGGTGGCTATCTGGTATCTGCAATGGGTGCATTATGTTTTTCACCATGTGCAAAGACCTACAGCAGGGCAGTCACAGGGACATTGAAAGAGGTGCAGGCATTACAGGGGAAGAGAGTAGTCCCAGTGCTGGCAGGGACAAGTGGTAAGTAACATTGCTTTCTTATTGACAATACTCTATTGGTTTAGCGAGGCAGATACCCTGCCCATCAATTCCAGAGTCCAGCTCCTGCCCTTGGAATTTTGCCTCCTAAATCTTCAGCACAGTATAATCTGGTGCTGCTGCTGCAGTGAGTATAGGTGGTGAAATCATATACAGCTGCTGTGGCACAACAGAACTAAAGGCCAAATTACGCAGTGGCTGTCTGGACCACCGCCAATGTGGCGGTCCAAACCTCACATTACAGCCGGTCGGACCACCAGGGAACCACCAACTCCACCAGGATCTCAAATCCCGGGGGTCTGGATAATGGTGGCAGTCCTAATCTGCCATGGCAGCACTGGGATTACAACCTCATTCTCCACCATCAGTTTCATGGTGGTGCCACTGCCATGAAAAGGCTGGCAGAGAACAGGTGCAGGGGGCCCCAGGCAGGCATGGGCAGTGCAGGGCCCCACGGTCAACACCATCTGCTTTGCAGACAGGGAACATTGCAAGGGTGCTGGTGCACCCTGCGGGCTACAGCATTGCCACCAGTTCAATTACTAGCCAGAGACAATGCTGCAGCCTGTTTCCCTCTAGGCCAACTCAGGTTTCTGCCCGCTGACCTAGCAGGAGACTCTTAATAACACCGACGAGAAGGTTGGCGTGTAGGAGGCAGCAATCCTGTCAGGAGTATGGTGGATGGCCTTTCCCTTCTGTCACACTTGTAATAGGGCCCTAAGTCTTTAGTGCACAAAGCAGGAACCTAAAGACTATGGACCTCATTTTGACTTTGGCAGTCTTTTGCAAAGACCGCCAAAGCAGCGGGCGCCAGAAGACCGCCAGTGCTGGTGATCTTCCACCCACCATATCACCAGTACTGAAGGATTTCCGACACATTTTTTGCAGAAATCCTCCAGTCGTCATGCTGGCAGTCGGAGGCACATGGGTCGTTCCCCCACTGGCCCCACCCTACCAAAAGGACTCCACCAGCTGTATTACAAGCAGTAATGCAATCTGTTGATGTCCTGATGGCGGGCGTTGCCGGTGGTGGAAGTGCCTGTTCCTGTTCCCTGCTGTACGACCTCCTCGCTCAACAAGGGAAGTCGATGTCCAACAAGGGAGAGTGTGGAAGGGTGGGGAGTGTTGTGTATGTGTGTTTGTGTGTGTGTATGGGTGTATGTATGGGTGTGTGAATGTATGTGTGTATGCATGGTTGAATGCGTGCATGTATGTTGAAGTGAGTGCATGTATGGATGTTGAAATGAGTGTGTGTATGGATGTTGAAGTGAGCGCATGTATGAATGTTGAAGTGAGCGCATGTATGAATGTTAAAGTAAGTACGTGTATGGTTGTTGATGTGAGTGCGCATATGGATGCTTGTGAGTGTATGCGTGTGTGGATGCTTGTGAGTGTATGCATGCATGGATTCTTGTGAGTGAATGTGTGTATGTCAGTGTTGTATGAGTGAATGCAGAGTGCGTAAATGAGTGTAACTGTTGGTGTCTGTGTGTGTACATGTGGGGGGAGGGGGCACTGTCCTAGAAGGGAGGCTGGGGTGGGGGGAGGTGGGAAGAGGAGCTCTATACTAGGAAGGGGGTGGAGGGTGCACTTTACTAGAAAGGGGGGAGGTAGGAGAGGGGCACTGTACTAGAAGGGAGGGTGGGGGTATGGGGTGCAATTCTGGTAGGGGGGTTCTGATATAGAAGGGGTGGGGGTATTGGGCTTCCAGGGGGTGGGGGAGTCATCTGCCTGAGACAGGAAAGAAATTTCCTGTCACCAGTAGCCTTTCCGTCAGAGTTTTCATGGAGGTGTTACCACTACAGAAACCCTGGTGGAAATCTGGCTCCTAATACCGCCAATAGTCTTCATTAGACCGCCGGGTTGGAGATGCAAATCTCTGGCCCGGCTGGTCCAACCACCCTGGCGGTTCAGGCAGGGTTGCGGCGGGTTGGCAGAGGCAAACCCGCCACACTCTTAATGTGGCGGTCTTTACTGCCAGCCTGTCGGCAGTGAGACTGCCACCGTGGCCCTGGGGATCATAAGACCACTAGGGTCATAATGAGGGCCTTTATGTGTTTCCCAGTTCCACTCAGTCACCTAAAAGTGCTTCACTTCATCATTCTGTCTGTCTGCCCCACATACCTAAATAGTAAATTCGATTTTGTCTGCCCGACCTACCTTAACAGTAAATTGTATTTCAGCATGTGATATCTGTGCCACATTTCTCTGCCCAAGTGAAATTATATTTCATGTCTTCATTTAAAGATTGATGGTTCCATTATTTTCCCTCCCATCAATTGAATTGACAAAAGAGTGGAATGATCATGATCAGTGGCACCTAACCATTCCATAGCTACACGTCACCTCGCCCAGTCCCTATAACTTACTTCCCTGTGGACTCATTGTCAAGTGAAGGTATTTTTTTAGAGTAATCTGTTTTGGAAGCCTGGATGTAATGTGAGACTAAGGGCCTTATTTAGAGTTTGGCAGGTGGATACTCTGTGACAAATAAAAGATCCTGTTCACTGCACTACAGTTCATCATTTATATTCTTCTATACACTGTCTACAGTAATGTGGTGGAGGGGATATCTGTTATGTGCCAAATGAGTCCCATCTTCCCAACTCCATCAACCTAAGCGTACAACCGAAGTTTGGACTTAGGGTAGTGAAATTGAAAAAGGAGTTGGAGATGAGCAGGACCATTGGAATTGTAAGTTAATAACATAAAATGTCACAGCTGTGCTGCCCCAAAAATGTGCTAGAGGGTAAGTAGAGCGACCAGCATGGCTCTGTTAATGTTGCATAGTCAAAATGTATTTGTGCAGTATATGAGATATATACATATCTCTGTACTCCTTGTTCATTAATGGCAGGTAATTCATTTTTAACACTCATGAAGGGTCTGTTCAGTTTCACTGCTGGAGTGAGGAACAGGCAGTAACTGTTGCTGCCCCTAACACAGCAGGAGATAGCTGCCCAGCTGCAGTAGCAGAAGTTGGAGGCAGTGGCTGTGGAGTATTGGTGGCTGGTGGCCCTGGAGGAAGTATAGGAGGAGGCCGCCTTGTGATGACAGCTAGGCCCAGATCTGTTCTGGCCACACCACCTCTGCCATCAACTGAAGCCAGGGTCCACTGCCTCCAAAACCAACACCAGCCTCCCCTTCTAGGACTCAACACCACACCGCCTCCACCAAGTCCCACGTGCGAGATGGCACTGCTCTGGCATGCAGCACTCAGACAAGAAGATAAATGTCCTTAAAGCTCTTTTTATTATTTTTGTTTTGTTTTGGTAGGAGGCTATATTTAGGGTAGAGAGGATGGGAAATGCAAAAATTTGGGGAAATAGATTCAGGCTTTCGGACATTTGGATTTTGTTTTAAAATACATTTTTGCTTGGGGAGGGTGGGGGCTTGTTAATACTGGAGAGGGTGGGTCCTACTTAAAATAAATAGGATTTACTTTCTTTCTTTGTCATCATTATCTGTCTTTCTTAAGATAGTTGGCATACTATAACATTGTTAGGTGTACCGTTGTTACAAGAGTGCAAGACTAATCTGCCCTCTGAAATTGTCACAAATTATACAACAACTTTCCCCTCTAGACTTTCCCTACCTGAAGTCCCTTGCTATGTATGCACAATTCAGTAGGTTAATTATCTCTTCCTGCAGTCTAGAAATTCATTAATAATACCCTACCACCAGAGTGGCCCTCTCCTGAAACTGGAGTGGTTAATTCTGTTTCTCTTGATGAGGTTTGCAGCTCCCAGCTACCATTCAATTACACAGTATTACAGTTAATGAAGTAACTGTTAGGCCTGGGCAGAGTGTATGGAGTCACACTTCGTGTCACTCTGCGACATGGCAAAAAATCTCTGCCACTCTACGTAGAGTTCCACGAGCGGGTAGAGGTCAATGTTGTGCCCTTTTGCTTTGCGTTGGATATCAAACACAATTAGAAGTATGCACTCACATTCAAAATCACGAGTAAAGGGCACCACGCAGTTCACATGAGTGCGGTCATCTTGTTTTTCACTATGTTTATGGTGCTGGGCCTTCAACTTTTCATCTGATCTCAATATTTGCAATCCTCCACCCTTACACTTAACCTACCCCTATTTTTTAGGTTTTATATTAGTGTGTCTTTTTGTGTCTGATTATTTTTACATTGTGTTAGACCTGACAGCCTTAAGGTGGTCACCCCTATCTTTTTGCCTGCCTCCCTCATCTTTTTAGAGACTGTTTCTGCTGGTTTTAAGACTCTGCACACTGTATCACTGCTACCCAGTACTAAAGTGCATATGCTCTCTCCATATAAACATGGTAATATTGGATCATACCCAATTGGATTATTTAATTTACTTATAAGTTCCTAGTAAAGTGCACTGTATGTTCCCCGGGCCTGTAGATTAAATGCTACTAGTGGGGCTGCAGCACTGATTGTTCTCCCCACTTAAGTAGTTCCTTAACCTTGTCTCAGGCCTGCCATTGCAAGGCCTGTCTGTGCAGTTTCATTGCCAATTCGACTTGGTATTTAAGCGTGCTTGCCAAGCCTAAAACTCCCCTTTTTCTACATTTAAGTCACCCCTAAGGTATGCCCTCGGTAACCCATAGGGCACTGTGCTGTGTAGGCATAAGGCAGGACATGTACCTGTGTAGTTTACATGTCCTGGTAGTGTAAAACTCCTAAATTCATTTTTACACTGCTGTGAGGCCTGCTCCCTTCATAGGCTAACATTGGGACTGCCCTCATATATTGTTTGAGTTGTAGCTACTGATGTGAAAGGAGTAGGAAGGTCATATTTAGTATGGCTAGAATGGTGATGCAAAATCATGCTGACTGGTGAAGTTGGATTTAATATTACTATTTTAGAAATTCCACTTTTAGAAAGTGAACATTTCTCTGCACTTAAATCCTTCTGTGCCATTCAATCCACATCTGGCTGGGTTTAGTTGACAGCTCCCTTGTGCATTCATTCAGACACACCCCAAAGACAGGATACGCAGCCTCACTTGCATACATCTGCATTTTGAATGGGTCTTCCTGGGCTGGGAGGGTGGAGGGCCTGACACTTGCATGTCAAAGGACAGTAGCCTGCCCTCACACAAATGACTGCCACACCCCCTACTGGGACCCTGGCAGACAGGATTGAACTGAAAGGGGACCTTGTGCACTTCTAAGCCACTCTTTCAAGTCTCTCCCACTTCAAAGGCACATTTGGGTATTTAAACAGGGCCTCTGCTCCTACCAACTCAGACACTTCCGGGAGAAGAAACCTGAACCAGAACCTGCATCCTGCCAAGAAGTACTGCCTCTCTGCCCAAAGGACTCAACTGTCTATCTGCTTTCTGTGAAGGACTGCTGCCTTGTTGTTGCCCTGCTGCCTTGCTGCTCGCTGGCTGTGGTGAAGAAGTGCTCTCCAAGGGCTTGGATAGAGCCTGCCTCCTGTTCCCTGAAGTCTCAGGACCAAAAAGACTTCATCTCTACAAGAAGGACTGCCTGCAAGAAACGATGCACAGCCTGCACTGCAGTGAAAAATTCACTGCATGCCGAACCGGAGTGACGCAGCCTGAATTCACATTGAGAACATCGACGCAGTGTGAGCGTAGCGACCGGAAGTGCGACACACGTACCACTAGATTGACGCATAGCCAAGCCGGAATGACGCAGTGCGACTTCCAGAAAGGAATTGACGCAGCGTCTGCCGTGCGGTAGGAAATTCAGCACAACGCCCACTGAATCAACGCAGCTCCTGTGACTTTGTTCTGCCAGCACAGGAAATCCATGCATCGTCCCTGGGGCGTCTGAAAGCCCCACAACCCGAACAAGATCCACGACCGAGCACCTGAAATCGGCGCACAGCCGCCCTTGCGTGAAAACTAAACGACGCATCATCATGTGCAGCCAGAGAAATCAACGCACACGCCTTTGTTTTCACGCATCTTCTCCTCTGCGGTTCTTTGCAGAGATTTTGCACATGAACCAGGTGCTTTGTGATGGAAAGAGACTTTGATTGCTTTTAAAAGACTTAAGACACTTTGGTCCTCATTACAGCCCTGGCGGTAAATCCCGCTTTCCGCCGTGCAGAAGACGGCCAACGTACCGCTGCGGCAGCAGAATTCTGCTACAGGTATTACGACTCACAGCTCGGAATCCGCCACAATACAGACACCCACACAAGTCTGCCACACCAAAGGTCAGTGATAAACTGGCGATACCAAAACCTACACCGTCACGCCAACAGGAATACGCCCACAGTATCATGACCCATGAATCAACGCAGCGGTCTTTCAACCACGGTAATCCATTGGCAGCTCTCACCGCCGCGCTCAAAATACACACCTGTTTACAAAACACCCCCAGATTGGACAATTCAAAATACACACACCTGACACACATACACACACCACACCCACACACCCAATCCAATATAAAGCACACACCCACATCACCCACATACCCTTACAACCAAAATTCTGAAAGAAGGCCAGAGTGAGAGACTGCCTAACACAACACCAGCATCCACAGACACACAACACCATCACTTATACAACATCCACGCACCTCAAACAACACACACCAACACATCCCCTCACACATCACAACAGACAGCACCTCACACATCAACCACACCACATCATGGCACCTCAAAGACACCCCAGGTTCTCTGAGAAGGAGCTCAGGGTCATGGTGGAGGAAATCGTCCAGGTAGAGCCACAGCTATTCGGATAACAGGTGCAGCAGTCGTCCATTGCAAGGAAGATGGAGCTATGGCAGAGAATTGTCGACAGGGTCAATGCAGTGGGACAGCATCCAAGAACACAGGATGACATCAGGAAGAGGTGGAACAACCTACGGGATAAGGTACGTTCGTGGTATCCAGAGAACCAGATTGCTGTACAGAGGACTGGCGGTGGACCCCCCCCCTCCTCCCCCAAAACTAACAACATGGGAGGAGCAAGTCTTGGCAATAATGCATCCTGTGGGCCTCGCAGGAGTCAGTGGAGGACTGGACTCTGGTAAGGCAAATCTTTACTACTATATCCCCCCACCCCACCTGCATGCTATCACATACTCCCACCCTCACCCTCACACCATCACCCCAACAACCAACAGATACCCCACTAACACAACCCACACATCCCAAAATCAAGCCCTGCATGTAACACCAATGCAAGGACACCCATCACCAAAGCATGTCCAGTAGAGAGACTCACTCATGCCCCAAAATCACTAATCAGACAAGGGCCACGGCAATAATGCAAGCACAATAATAGAGGGTAAGTCACCCTTTGCACAAGAGGGCACACACAGATAATAACATTATGCATTCACACCCCAACAGGACCCATACCCAACGTCACCAGACAGGAGGTGCCAGACATATCCACTCCCCCCACAGAAGAGGCCCACAGTGATGAGAGCAGATCTGCATGCCTGGATCAAGATGACCAGCCCGGTCCATCAGGGACCTTGGGACAGTCGGTTCCCTGACACAGTCACAAACCACCAATGAACCTCCCCCTCAGGAAACACCACCACAGCACCCACCCAGCGGGCCCATCCCTCTGTCCCCAGGACACATCAATCAGCAGTGTGTCCACCACTACAGGGAACTCAGGCAACCCCACTAACACAGGACAATCAGGGACCTGGGGGCAGTGACAGTGGGCACACGGTTCAGGGGACAGAGGCACAGGATAACAGGGAAGCCAGGAGGACTGCTGTGTGACAGGGGGAGGGCAGGCCCAGGGAACCCACTCTCCACGAGGCACTCTCCAACATCATGGGAGCTTACCACCATTCCCAGGAGACCATGGGCATGGTACTGGCCAAGTTTCAGGAGACCCAGCGGCTGCAGGAGGAACACTACCTGGGGATCAGGGAGGACTTGAAGTCCATCAACACCACTCTGGTCACCATTGCAGGGGTGCTGGCAGACCTTTTCAACACCAGGAGGGACACAGTGGCACACCAACGGGCCCCTGACTTTAGCCTGGACGATGAACAGCCCTCCACCTCCGCTGTCGCTAGTGGACAGGAGGCACCGCCACAGGAACAACAGGCCACCAGTACCCCACCCCCTGCAGAAGGGGAAATAGCCCGCAAATGGTCCCTGAGATCTAAGAACATTGCCAAGACCCCCGTCAGGAAATGAGACCCACCTGAATGTCACCCTTCTTTCCCATTATGTTACCCTGTCCACCTTGAGCTGCCATTACTCCACTTCCTATGCCCCCTTGGCCAATGCACCTGTGATACTAATAGACTGGACTCTGCCATGGACATTCCTCCACCATCACCCCAGCCCATTTGACATACCCCTCCACTTATTTGCACAGAAATAAACACACTTGAATCACAAAACAATCCGGAGTATGTCTGTGCTTTCACTAATGTGTCATTCCAAAACCTCAGGAATATAGCAATGTCAATGTACTTGTTCACATACCAATGTAACCCAGCTGTAGGCCAGCAGTAAAAATTGCAGAGGGCAGAAAGTGGGAAATGGAAAGGCAAAGTAACAAGTCAGGGTCCATTCATTTGAGTGAAAATGACAGACTTATGCTAGCTCCAACAATAGTATGAGATGTGGGAAGCAGTTACATCTTCTTACCTGTGTCTCAATGGAAGTATTGCATGATGATGTTGTTTCGGTTGTCAACATCTTCTTCTTCTGCCGCCTCTTCTTCACTGTCCACAGGCTCCACAGCTGCCACAAGACCACCATCTGGCCCATCCTCCTACTGAAAAGGCACCTGGCGTTGCAAAGCCAGGTTGTGCAGCATACAGCAGGCCGCGATTATCTGGCACATCTTCTCCGGTGAGTAGTATAGGGACCCACCTGTAAGATGGAGGCACCGGAATATGGCCTTCAGGAGGCCGAAGGTGCGTTCCATAATCCTCCTAGTTCACCCATGTGCCTCATTGTAGCGTTCCTCTGGCCTTGTCCTGGGATTCCTCACTGGGGTCAGTGGCCATGACAGGTTAGGGTAACCAGAGTCACCTGCAAATGTTGAGGGACAACTGTTAGACAGACACTAACCCTCAGGGACAACCCCATACCCAGACACCTATGTCAACTGTGTTGGGACCTTGGGTTCACCTATTTGCCACACACGGTGCCTCAGGAGTTGCCCCATCACATAAGGGATGCCCGCTATTCCTCAAAATGTGAGCGTCATGCACAGAGCCAGGATACTTGGCATTCACATGGGAGATATACTGGTCTGCCAAACACACCATCTGTACATTAATGGAATAATAGCTTTTCTGGTTTCTGTACACCTGTTCATTCCTGTGGGGGGGACAAATGCCACATGTGCATCATCAATGGCACCAATGATATTGGGGATCTGTCCCAGGGCATAGAAGTCGACTTTCACTGTGGGCAAATCCTCCACCTGAGGGAAAACGATGTAGCTGCGCATGTGTTTCAGGAGGGCAGATAACAATCTGGTCAAAACGTTAGAGAACATTGGCTGGGACATCCTTGATGCCATGGCCACTGGTGTTTGAAAAGACCCACTGGCCAGGAAATGGAGTACAGACAGAGCCTGCACTAGATGGGGGATTCCTGTGGGATGGCAGATAGCTGAAATCAGGTCTGGCTTTAACTGGGCACACAGTTCCAGGATTGTTGCACGATCAAGTCTTTTTATGATAATGATGCGTCTCTCTTCCATTGTCGACAGGTCCACCATGGGTCTGTACACTAGAGGACGCCACCATCTCATCACCTGCCCCAGCAGACGTGCCCGATGGAGTAGAACAGCGAGCCGAGGATCATCCAACACTTAGGTATCACAATGTGTTATTTGCTAAAATTTTGGGAAATCGTAATGTGCCGGTATCTGTCTGTATTCCAGGCCTAGATAGGTGTGACTCAGTTTTTTTTCCATCCCATGTGGCCCCCAGAAATGGCAGCTGCCTGACCTATAAGGTGAAACAAGGGGAAATGAGGTACCTCCGTTGGTGTTGTACACCGTTGCGGTGGGCGGACGAAGACCGCAGTGCAATTCAGCATTGGTTAACATTGGGCCGTATGGGTCCCAGGAGCCAATGACGATGTACCACAGCGGTGACGGTACGCTGACCTTCAACAGGAGAGGACCTACACTGCAAGTGCTGCTGTGACCTGTGTCTGGAAGCAACAATGGCTACAGTGTCTGGGGAAAGGGCCCCTGCCTTCACTTTGGAGGAGTTGGAGAAACTGGTGGATGGGGTCCTCGCCCAGTACACGCAACTGTACGGTCCTCCAGACAAACAGTTGAGTACACTGTGAGCATGGTGGATGGCACCTGAGTGTATGGAGAGTTATTGATGGAAGAGGGTGGGTGGGGACAGGCCAGTATGTCAGGATTGTGTGTGTATGTATGGCTGGGCCAGGGTGGGAGGTGTTTGGCAATGCTTGAGATGAAATGTACAGGCTAGAAACATCCATTTTTACTTCACTTTCCCTCTAGGTCAGCACCCACCAAAAGAAGGGTATTTGGCGTGCCATCGCCAAGGACGTCGTGACCCTAGGGGTCTACCATAGACGGAGCACCCACTGCCAGAATAGATGGGAGGACCTGTGCCGCTGGAGCAAGAAGATGGCGGAGGCCCAGCTGGGGATGGCCTCCCAACGTGGAAGGGGTGCCCGTCGCACCATAACCCCCCTGATGTACTGGATCCTGGCGATGGCCTATCCGGAGTTGGATGGGTGCTTGAGGGCATCACAGCAGCCACAAGGGGTGAGTACACTCTAATTCAGCTGACTCTGTGCGCTTTACAAGGTGTCTGGGTGGTCAAAGTGGGCTGCGGGTTCCCCTAGGCCAGGGCGAACTTGGTAGGCTAGGTCCGTTCTTAGGCAGGCTCTGTGGCACCCCAACCCCACTACTGGTAATAGCCATCTACACCTAGTCAGGTTCCTGTGACTTCCAGGTGTGCAGCAATTGGGCTTAGGCCTCGTCTTCCATGGGCATGTGAATTTGCTAGGAACTGTTAGTGCATGGCTTAGTGCAGAGGACTGCTCCCTCTGTGTTGTGTCCGCCAACAATAGTGGTGTTGCATGCACTGAACATGTGTTTCTTCTGTCTCCCCCCCTTTTTGTTTTGTCTCCCTGTTCGTGCGTGCAATAGCATAATCTGGTGGAGGAGCAGTGGCACCGGAGCAGGAGGGAGCTGCAACCCACTTGGCCCTGGAGGATGAAGCAACGGAGTCTGAAGCCACCAGTGGGACGGAGGGGTGCTCCATGACGGGGACAGGAGCATACACCAGCGACAGCGACTCCTCCTCTGATGTGAGCTCCCTTGTGGTGGCGGGCACCTCTGATCCCACCGCATCAACATGTATGGCCGCCACCCCCCACCAGCACCGCCCTCCCAGCAGCCCCTCAGTGTGTGTCCCGTGCCCGCTCACCCAGGAGGGTGGGCATCTCCTTCGCCCCAGGCACCTCAGGCCCTGCCCCAGTCAGCCATGCTGTCCTCAGTGAGGAGGCTGTTGACCTCCCCGAGATCCCTCACTGTTGGGCAATCTACCATTTTGAATGCCATCCAGAGTGTTGAGAGGAATTTGCAACAAACAAATGCATACCTGGGGGGCATTCATTCTGGGCAGGCGGACAAACAGAGAGCATTTCAGGCTCTGGCCTCAGCACTGATGGCAGCCATTGCCCCTGTGTCCAGCCTCCCCCCTCCAACCAGACTTAATCCTCTGTACCTCAGCCTATCCCAAGCACACCATCAGACCTGCATGCACACTCATCCCACAAGCACTTACACAAGCACCATCCCCATGCAGACACCATCCCCGCTGCCTCCACTGTGTCCCCCTCATCCACGTCCTCCTCCTCCCTCCCTGTCTCATCTCCACTCACTCCTGCATGCAATTCATCCTCAGCCACTACCTCCATCACCAGCACGCCCATCACCACACACCGCTCACATGCAATCACCACCTCCACTACCATGCACACATCCCCAGTGTCCTCTCCCAGTGTGTCTGTGAGCCCTCCTCCCAAAGTACACAAATGCAGGCACACACCCACCCAACAGCCATCCACCTCACAACAGCCCCGGCCAGTGCACCTTCACCCAAATTCAGCAAACGTACACCTCCTACAACTACTACCTCTTCCTCCACTCCAAAACCGCCTCCATCTTCCCGTCCCAGTGTGTCTAAGAAGCTTTTCCTGGCTAACATTGACTTCTTCCCTACACCTCCCCCCCGTCCTTCACCTAGGGCCAGGCTTTCCAGGTACCAGCCCAGCACCTCAGCCACCAAATCCAAAGGCACAGTGGTGCCAGAAATTGCAGGGTCATCGAGAGCGCCACCCATCAGGGATGCCAGTGTGCCATCTTGGACATTCCGTCACCTGCCAAGGTGAAGAAGGTACCCACATCCCAGAGGGAGAAGCCGCACCTACCAGCCACCAAGGGGACAGTGGCAAGACACCTGCAGCACCATCAAAGGTGGGGAAGGGACAAAAGCAGAAGAGCAGATCAGGACGGGGCACAGTGGCACCGACTGAGGGACTAGTGTCACCCCTTCTGTCAACGACTACACCAATCTGTACAGCAGCGAACACCGCAACATGCACCGCCACCAGCACCGCCACCTGCACCACCCCCAGCACAGCCACCTGCACGTCTGCAGCCTCAGCAACAGTCCCCAGCATCTTCCCCAGTGGGCAGCCGTCTGAGGCTGCAGGAGACGTCCTGCTGTGTCCCTCAACAGGTGCTGACACATGCACCACCGCCAGCACCGCCACCGCAGACACTGCAGACACCGCCGCAAGCACCGCCACCAGCCCTGTGACGTGCTCAGACAGTGGCACCCCAGCTGACATGGCTACCATCCCCAGTGGGCAGCCGGCTGAAGCTGGAGGAGACTTTCTTGACCCTGCTCAGCTTCCATGAGGCATGACTCTCATCACTGTTTGCACCTGCAGGTGGAAGGCGAAGCCGCAGCAGGGAGGGGTATGTCTCTGCCTGCATGGCGTATCATGCTACCTGTTCCTAGGCAATCTCGTGTCACACACACCCAAGTGAGGGAATGGGACCTGCCACATTGCATGTGGAGCACTCAGGGCACAAGGCCCCCTCCAGAACCAGTGGAGAATCACATCCACTACCTCAGTCCTTGGCAGGATGAGGCACTCTGGGCACAAGGCCCCCTCAAGAACCAGTGGAGAAAAGCATCCACTACCACAGTCCTTGGCAGGATGAAGCACTCTGGGCACAAAGCCCCCCCCCCAGAACCAGTGGCGAAAAGCATCCACTACCACTGTCCTTGGCAGGATGAAGCACTCTGGGCACAAGGCCCCCCCCCCAGAACCAGTAGAGAATCGCATCCACTACCTCAGTCCTTGGCAGTATGAAGCACTATGGGCACAAGGCCCCCTCCAGAACCAGTGGAGAATCATATCCACTACCTCAGTCCTTCGCAGGATGAAGCACTCTGGGCACCAAGCCCCCTTCAGAACCAGTAGAGACTGTTATCCACGTGAGAGACTGGGGCTTTGCCAAGGATAAAGCAGTGGGCAAACCACCCACTGGAAAGACTTGAGAGACTGCGGCTTTGCACTTCCCAGGATAAAGCAGTGGGCAAACCACCCACTGGAAAGACTTGAGAGACTGTGGCTTTGCACTCCCCAGGATACAGCACTGGGCATGGAGCCCCCTCGAGGAGCAGTGGCGTCATGTGTTCATCCGGCTGAGGTGCCCCCCTCCCCTTCCCCCTGAGGTGCCTGTTAATTTTCGATCTGATGCCCCTGCAGTGTTCTCTCTGTTTTGAGTCAGGTATCTTGTGTGGGCTTTGCCCATGCATTTTGGGACCACTGGTCCACGGACAATGATTGGTACACTATCCGGACTTGTGTAGTTGGTGTACATATTTGTATATACTGATTTTTTAACTTTCACTATCTGATTTTTCATGATTACAATTGTTATAATCATTTAATTTTGTCCTTGCGTTCCTCCAGGGGGTGGGAGGCTGTATATGTAATGTTGCTGCATGTATTTGTGTGTATGGTGTTCTGGGTGAGGGTGGGGGTGGGCGTATTGCGTGTTGCTTGTGTGTGTCACTCTCTTTTCCCTCCCCCCTCCCCTGTGTTGTAGGTGCAGTACTCACTGTGGTCATCGACGGCGTCTGTCCTGCTCCTGATACAGCAGGAGGAAGACCAGCATGGGCAGTAGGTGTAACTCGGGCTCCATGGCATCCTGGCTCCTCCTTGGGTGTCCAGAGGTGAGTGTTTTCCCTTCTGTGTACTGTTTCCGCCGTGCTTTTAATAGCATTGGTTCCACCCCGGAAAAGGTGGCGGATAGGCCTGTTGTAATAAAGTGGATGGTACTGTAGTGTGGTTAGTTTTACGTATTCATTGCGCTTTAGCTTCAGGCTTTAGGCCTTTGTGCACTTTGCCCTGAATATCTTTTATTCATTTGCTGACAGCTTAGAGCCTCTGTGCACTTTGTTCTACATGCTTTTTATTAGGCTTCGTACTGTTATTTTTCAAATAGCCAGTTCTACGGTGTTGTTTATTATTCATATCACACTGTTTTGCCTACTTCAGCACTGGAGTTCTCCATAACATATTTACTCTGTACTTCAGTCAAGGATACAGTCTGGTACATTGCCGATAGACGTGGTAGGAGTTTAGACTTGGCATTCCTGCGTAGGGACATTTTGTGATCACAATGACATGTTAGTTATAAAATCACTTCCTTGTCCCAATACACGCAAGAGGGAGATTCCGACCAGGGAACCACAACTAGACGCTGACTGCCTTGTTGCAGATGCTGAACCAAGATCACAGGTCTTTGCTCAGGTATGAGGGCTGATGTCTCCACAGTGATTCTAATAGGCAAGCTAGAAGCTTAACATGCTGTGCTCTAAATAGAACAAGCAGAGGGAGAGTAGAAACTGTTAGACAATATGATAGCTTTGTTCTTATGTTTTACTCTCCTGGTGACTATTTCAATCCTACTGTGTTGTATCGTTCTGGTTATTGCGGCTCACGCCTTAATATCTAAAATACAGTTGTTTTGTTAAAACATTATATAAAACTTATACTGTCTTTGTCATTTGTATATGAGATCATATTGGAAATAAGAGAGTTGGTTTGGATCTGAGTAACCACGACTTCCCTGAGAAGTTCCAAAGATGTCATGCGCTCGGCTGCCGAATCATTCCTCCCACATGGGAGAAATGAGGCACTGCTAGTTAGCCGGAGCAAAAACCGGATTTAGGGTGACAGAGTTCTTTACACAGGTGTCAGACTCAGTCCCCCACACCGTTATAGATCCTGCTGCCTAGAAATCCAGTAGTCTCATTTAGAATAATGAGAGCCCACGCGACATGGCACCGCCAACGTTTGGTCTGGCTCTAATGATTAGGTCTGACTGACTCTCTTGGTCTCATATATATTTTGACTCCTCGGTTCCGTATACGGAGACGTCCGTGGGGCTGAGGGTTTCCGCCGCCACGGCATAGGTGCTTCCTATTGCTTAGTGGTTGGTTGTTCAAGCTTGAACTTTGAAAGGAAAACCCCGATATTGGTGTGCCTTCTCTGACCTGGAGCTATTTTTTATAAATGGCGAATCCTAATGTAGTGAATATAGCAATTAATATGCGTCACCCGCTCACAGGACATCTGTTGGCACATGGACTGACGGTCCAGGGGGGTCCAGTCACTTTTGTGGTGGACGCCCATGCAGGCTATAGAACGGACCTTTTTTATTCTTGGGTCAGATTTCCAGCAGTGGATGGGGGAACAAATACTTTTCACGAATACACTGTTGCGAATGTCCCTGGACAATACAGGGCTTATGCTTATTTAGAAATACCTCTATCTTATCAAGAACACCATAATTGGCTTGATGGCGCCCTCCCACACACAGTAGCACAAGTTAGGTTAGGTCCGCTGAGTAATGATGGTCCTACCTGGCCTTTATTGGCTACATATACACCTCATCCTGCGGTTGCTCAATTGGCAGTGGTTGAAGTTCATCGTTTATATACAGACTTAACGGCTACATATAGACGATTAGTTCAGTTTGTCATGCAGACACTAAATACGAATGCAGCGCGTGCTGCTCCAGCGCACCCACAGGCAGTGGTTCTGGGTATTAATCCGGCCACTGTACATTCAGTTATGGGTAAAGTACCGGCTAAACGAGAGGAGATTCCATTTTGGCTGGCGCAAAAAATTAACACGCTTGAAGCAGTATTTCCCCATACGGGACCTCAGGATAAACATAGACTTTTGACGATGTGTTTGCCGTATGGGATGGTTCCTCCGGTGGACCTTTGTAATACCTGGGGCACGGTGTTTGCCGCGCTCTACACTACGGCACACGGTACACCGACATTAGCTAATTTACCGGACGTGCTTAAACAGATTCAAGATGAATATGGGTCTGCCCCTGCCTTAGATTTGGGCATGCAGTTGCTGGGCAATTTTGCCACAGTTTCTTCTATTATTTTGAGTAATCTCAAAGGAGAGGCAGTAGCACTAGCAGTGCGAATGCATCTTCGGGATGTTCCGCTGCTTAAACAGGAGCGGGAGCTTCCAAGAATAATAGCGGAAACATATTCTAGTATTGGTCGTGATAGCCTAGGGGCTAGACCACAAAAACCCCAGTTACAGGGTAAAAATAATAAAGATAATGCTAAACAGCAACAACCTGAGGGTTCGAAAAAGCGCTGGGAAAAGAAACAGCAAACACCTAAGAAAGATGGTGGGCATTCTCCGCAACCGGAGACCCCACAGAATAAGTATAATCTCAGGAATAGGGAAACTTTGAAGACGCCTGATAGATATCAATATACTGATACACGCCAATCTCGTTCCTTTCAGGACTCCTCGGAAAAGAGAAGTGAGAGAGGTGGGCGGTCAGAGCGGAGGACGGAGTACGTGAAACCGAGACAGGATTCACAACGCTCAGCGGAGGTTTCTATTAAACAAGAAGAGAAACCGCTGCAACAAAAACAGCAATTTGAAAAGAAGAAAGTGGCAGCAGTCTCAGTTAGACATGACGCTCAAGAAGAGAGTTATCTTGACGAACAAGACGTGGGCATTAGCACTGTTAGACAGCGCGGCAGAGGTCACAATAGTTCGCCGGAGTCTTCTAGAGCATCTGGAGGTGAAAGCAACTGATGACTTCATACAAGTCGAGACGGCGGACATGCAAGTCTCTGATCCTGATAGAGTATATGAAGTGACTCTGCGATTGGAAGGGGACATTGACCGTGTAATAAACACCATTTTTTGGGACCATGTAGTAAAATCATATGATGTTCTGTTGGCTGAACAAGATTGGCCACCTGACTTTGTTCGCGACTGTCCGGTTGGGGAGGAGGTTATTACACCTTCCTTCTCACCACTTGTTCCGAGAGAACTAGCGGAGTCCTATAGTAAATCATGGGCTCTAGCACAGTCTCCCGCCCTGTATAGAAATAACGTGGGGTGGGATAGACAATCACCTTATCATGTAATTCCGATAAAGGGCGAACCTCAGCCACAACCGCAGTATCCTATTAAATTTGAAGCAAGGGCATCGGTTAGGAAAATTCTTACACAATTGGAGTATCAGGGTGTAATTGAGCCCTGTGTCTCGCCAATGAATAATCCCTTGTTTCCGGTTGTTAAACCGGACCATTCATATAGGATAGTGGTGGATTACCAACATTTGAATATTCATACACGCACATATGCAATACAGAATTCACATAGCGCAGCGCTTATGAATAATATAGTACGTAAGAAGTACAAGACAACATTAGATATCTCGAATTGATTTTTCTGCCAGAATATAGCGCCCGAGAGTCGGGACTATACCTGTTTCAGTGTGTTTGGCTCTCAGAAAAAATGTTGTCGTTTGCCTCAGGGGTATAAGAATAGCCCAGGACTGTTTTCGGCTCGTGTAACTGAAATGCTGCATGAGTTCGACCCTGAAGCGTTATCATATGTTGATGACATATATCTGACAGACGATGAGATTCTGCAACATCTAAGGCGTGTATCGCGCATTGTTGTGGGGTTTGCTGATATTGGCTATAAGTTTAATTTAAAAAAATCAAAGATTGCCTTCCTCAGCGTCATTTTCCTGGGATATGAGTTGTCGAGTGAGGGCAAGAGCTTAGCGCCACATTTTTGGGAGAAATGTGCTTTATTGCAGCCTCCTAATACGGTTCGGAAGCTCCAGTCATTGTTGGGGTTTCTGAATTTTGGCAGAACTTACATTCCTGATTATGCGACGCGTATCAAACCCTTATACGAGTTGATTTGCCCGAATCTTTCGAGTAGATTTTGGACGATTGAACATACACACATACTACGAGAGTTACAGAGTGGTCTCTTAGCAGTTAAACACTTACACACACGGGACAATAAGACACATTTAGTCATCAGGGTGATACCTGGGGCTGTTGGGTTTACTTATGTCACCTTTAATGAAGGGGAGACAATCCCGATTGCATACAAGTCTCACTTGTATTCTGCTGCAGAACAACGTTTTGCACAGACTGAGAAAATTCTCACTGCAGTGCAGATGGCTGTTATTAAAGAAAGACCGCTGGCCCAGGGTCAACGCATCATTGTCGTTTCCCCAATTCCGGCCTTAGAGGCAGTTACAAAAGCGAGTGTTCCAAATTCGAAAGCTTTGCACCCGCGATGGATACAATGGGCTACGTCTTTAACAGCCACTGATGTAGATTACGTATTTGACCCTAAACTGCAGACTCAAGAATTTCTTCAATATGAGATGGAATACCCTGTTCCTGCTGGTACGTTGCCTATTGACCAATATCAAGTGGTCATGTATACCGATGGCTCTGCGCAACCAGCGGTTGGGACTAAACAACAGTATTCTGCTGCATGTGCGGTGGTGAGCGGCACTATGGAGAGGGAAGTGTTCTGCCCCCGACATACTTATACTAAAACCTTGGGAGATTGCACGGCACAGCTGGCTGAGCTCAAAGCTCTATTGTTAGCATTGGAGCATGCGGATCCGGTGACTTTAACCTTGCTGGTCTGTGACTCCTACTACTGTGTTCATTCTTTCAATGAATATCTACACTATTGGAAGATGAATGGACTCAGAGATTCTAAAGGCAACACCATTAAACATAAAATGTTGTGGGGTAAGGTTGCGGATCTGAAGGAAACGCTTCCTAACGTCCATGTTGTGCATACACTTGGACACCAGCGCGTTGGAATACACGTTGCTGGGAATACTTTGGCTGATGAAGCCGCGAAATCGGCAGTGGCTGTCGCCACTGTGGCCGCAGTGACTCGTTCGAGTTCCAAACCAGACACAGAAATTTCGGCTGCCATAAAGGCTATGGCTGATGGCACGCCCTTTCCTAAAGGATTTCCTTCAAAATATAGTTACTGCTTGAATGGTGCGCTGAATGCTACTGTTACAATTCCAGGCATTGGTGTATGTGAAATTCCCAATAAAATTGCAGCACATGAGGGGGTGGCTTCTGCACATGCTGGTGTGGCTGCCACGATTTCACTTTTACAGGCTCGTTACTGGTGGCCTGGTCTCTATAAAGAGATGAAGCAATATGTCCTTTGTTGTGACTTTTGCCAACAAATTAAAGCGTCGTCGGCTAGACGCCCGCAGCAGACGGGGTTCTGATTTCAAATAAACCATTACAATGTATGTACTTGGATCATTGTGGTCCGCTGACACCAGATAGTGCATACAAATATATATTGGTTGCTGTAGATTCGTGCTCCAGATTTGTGTGGGTATGGCCACAGCGCTCGGCTGACGCTCAAACTGTTATTAAAGATTTGCGCATCTTTGTCGATACATTTGCAGTTGCGGCTTTTCATTCGGACCAGGGCCCTGCTTTTGCCTCTAAGGCATTCAGGGACACCATGGCTTCATTGGGGGTCCAACTCCAATTCTCGTCTCCATGTCATCCCGAGGGAAATTCTGTCGTGGAGCGTTTAAATCGTGATTTAAAGCAATCCTTAACGGCCAGGGTTATAGGTACGGGTCGTGGTTGACTAGCCCACCTATATGGAGTACAGAGAGCACTTAATAACTTGCCTAGAAGGTCACTGGGGGGTTGTACTTCATATGAGTGCTTGTTTGGAACACGAATGTATGTTCCTGATCTAGATGGTCCTGGTGTGGAGGCGGCAGATACGCCCTTTGACATAAATGATCGTGTCACTGTTTTGCAGGATTTACAACAATTCCGTGAAGATAACTCTTCTGGCAGTGCTGCCTCCTCAGGAATTAAGGATGAGCCAGTAACACCTACTGGTTGGATACCCAGGATTGGGGATCTTGTGCGTGAAAAGGTCGCAGTTAAAAAATAATTTGGTCCTTCTTATCGAGAACCTGTCCCTGTGTTGTGGATGAGCGGCACGAGAACTGTGATTTTACCGCCGCTGCGAGGGGCCAAAGGAAATCGCTTTGTTTCCATTGATAATGTCAAGTTACAACATGTGGCCGATTCTGCACAGCAGACCAAGAGGGACACCCAGTAGTTCCGGAATCCCTCTCACTACTGGGGAAGAAGTCCCGCTGCAGTTGATTTTCACCGACACTGTTTCCTCTCCGAGCTTGGGGAGGGTGGATGATGATCTTGCGATTGTTCCACCGACGGCGATTAATATGGAATCTTTTGATCAACTTGCTGTACGTTCTACTGATGTTTCTGAACATGTGGTTTATAGCGTGCCACGGCGAGAGCCTCATCTGCTTCTTTGTTCACGGTTGCACCTTTTGCTAGAACTGCTTCTGGCTGCTTCAACGACATTGATAATGATGTGTCCGGCTCCTCGTCCTCGATGTCTTCTGTCCACGGTCCACGACGGCTGCTGGGTTGGCTTAAACGCACATATTTTGTTTTTCCTTGGAACTATTTTTGGCTGTTTTTGGCCGTGATGACTCTTTTATTATGGTTAGGATTTGTGGTTACTTTTTTTCTGATAATACATGGTCATTTTCTTCCTGATCGATCTGTCATTGAGCACGTGGAGACTGTGTTAAGACCGCATTTTTCGTCTCATATGGTTTGAAGAGACTTGTCCACTGTAAACATTTCTGCAATACCAATTCCGGATGGGATTGTGTGGGATAAAGTAATGTTTGATATATATGGTCCCACTGAATTGATTCAAATACCGTATGTCCTCAAGTTATCAATGAATGATATTGTTATACCTGGCATTGTATCTGATGATTGGGATGTGAAGACAGTAGATTCTATGCTAACGGATTTGCAATATTATACTGTCTATGACGATGAAGATGCTTACCAGTTTAGAGATAATCATGGTGACATGTTTTGCTACAACTATTATGGACACCACTTTATTCATAAAGCTAGTAGCCCTAAGTCCATGTTTAATTATGTGCAATGGGAACATTGCTCGACTCCTCCACAAGGGAGTTCGAAAACGTATTATGATAAATTTGCATATTTTTCTGGGCATGATCAACGAAATGCTAAGTCCTACTATTTTAAAGTTGCACTATATTCTAATAAGCAAATGTTATTGACCGATACTAAATTACCGTATTCAAATTTGTTTGTATCTAAACTTTCGGTCGAGGGGTATGAATACTGGTTTAAAACTGTTGACTTGAAAAGTGTTTGGGGTTCGAAAAATTAACAAATGCAAGGCAGGGACACGTTATTTAGAGCATGTATTATCCCTGTGCAGATGATTTTCCTCAATGACACAGTACAACAGACTAGCTGTTTGGGCTTAGCGACAATTAGGGAGTTGACTTTGCCTAGTATACCTGTCCCTTCTAAAATGAAAAATTGGCAGCACTATGTGAATGCTACTTTTAGTGACTTTACACATTGGGTCCAGAATGGTACGCTTAACACTTCATCGTTACATCCAGGCGGGTGGTTATTATGGCCTGTAGACACTAATGTGTGTCATCAACGTTTTGTCACCTCTTCAGGGGGGTTCAGGACTAGTAGGGCAGACCCTTGTTACGTATCACCAGAACATGCTGATATTATACCTACATACAGTGTCGGCGGAAGCTTTGTCAGCAATGGTTGAAGTAATCCACGCTGGATGCAGTTAAGTCACATCTCAAGTTACTGTCTAATGATACTGATTTTCAAGATTTTTTGTCAGGTCCCAAGGTACCACGGAAGAAAAGGTTCTTATACGAAGTTTATAATGAGATTTGGAAGCTTTCCCAACAAGAGGCTGCAGCCCGGTTGAGGCAGATTGATCAGGAAAATCTGATGCAGACTTTGTCTGCTGTTGATAATGGCATGCATACCCTTTCTGACCGTGTTTACACGATTGACAGCATTGTTTCCTCTGCCATTGACATTATTAAATCGGACATGTCTTCTTTATATCATGGGCAGAGTCAGACGCGGTCCATCATGCAGCTGGGTTGGACTCTTCAGACCTTGAAGGCGGGTCGCGTTCCATGGCAGCACGTTCGTGCCAGAGAGATCTTTATCTCCTTTAATTTGACTCGTCAACAACAACTGATGGCAAAAAAGGAAGCGACATATGTTATGTTAAATATTGAGAAATTAGAGAAACTGCCTTTCACGGTAGCTGAGATTCCGTCAGCTGAGTGGTTGATTCATGGGGTTATTAATTTGCCTATCTCCACTTTGCAATTTACTTCTTGTTTGAAGCACATTCCGGTGGGTAGATATGAACTATTGGGAGACAGTTACATACACGAGGTGTGGGAGCTTCCCTTTCAGTACAGATGTGTTAATGGTTTGAAGGAGGTTTTTCTTAGCGGCAGCGAATGCGAAGCTTCTGTCAGCCATTCAATGGTTTGTAAACAGCTGTCCTTGCACGGGGCGTGTAACGCTTCGATAACTAACTTAGCTTGTTATCTGAAGGGAGTTCCAGTCCCGGTTATTAAAAACACTTTCCAGGTGCTTTCTAACGGCAGTTACATTTTTCTTAACAGCGAACGCTGCTGTGGCATGCGTGCAGGAATAGTTTACATCGTCGTTGTCAACAAGGCCGTTACGTGCTGCGGGAATGTGTTGTTTCCCCCCACTCAATTTAGGGAGGTAGCGGACATCTGGCCTCATATTGCTACTTCCAAGGTTGATTTCGACAAGTTGAGTCGGCTAAAAGCTTTATTATTTCAAAAGCATGTGGCCCTTACATCTGCTAGCGAGACCTACGCACTTCAGGTGGCAAGGTGATCGGCAGAGATACAGTCCCTTTTGAATACTAACTTTTCAACTCACTTCGGTGAACTTGTGGGACGTATATTTAATGCATCCAGCACTGCTTGTATTGCACATTTTTTCAAAGCCGTTGGTGTTGGTTTTGCTCATACCTTCTCTTCCATATTCGGTTTGATACCTTCGGCTATACATTCTATTTTCGGAAGCATTTTTGGGGGTTTCCCGATTACTTTGGCTTTATTGGTTGGAGTCTTGCTGTTGTTGCTATTTTTTCGCAATGGCTGTCCCGTCACGACGAGATCCTGTGTTGCTGCTCCTGTCAGCGCAGCTGTGTCGTGAACGCATGATGCAGCATTTTGGAGCAACACTCCTGGGACATTTGGAGTGTGACTGGTCTCTGTCATTCAGACCGGTTTTGGATTGTGTGCAACCCGTGTTTCGATGCCTTTGGTGCTCATTTGAACATGCACTGGCTCTCTGTCTCCCACCTGCAGCGCCCTCCAATGGTCGATACTGATCTGTTGAGGTTCCCGATTAGGGCTCATTCCCAGACTTGTGCACTACGGTTGTGCTTGCTTCGTGAGGCGGTTTATGAGATTCCCTTCCTGGAGGAAGATGGTATTGTCTCTTTCATAGGCCCTGCACGGGGTGCCGCCCTGAATGGTTTCGGGGCTTTGGATCACACCTGCTCCATGGTACTTTGTGGCGTGGATCTTCCGATATTGACATATATCGAAGTGGAGGAACTCCTGCGTTCTATTGCTTCCGTCTGACGATTGGATTTTTTACGAAATTGACACTATATTGAATTTGGCTTTATGATCACATGTTACCTAAGTTTATGACTTTGTTGTCTTCTCACCTTGTCAAAATAATTGTTTTAGCTGTTGTTTATATTTGGGGCATCCTTTTATATTATTGGAACCACTTGCTACCGACAAGGGGAGGGTGTAGTGTGGTTAGTTTTACGTATTCATTGCACTTTAGCTTCAGGCTTTAGGCCTTTGTGCACTTTGCCCTGAATATCTTTTATTCATTTGCTGACAGCTTAGAGCCTCTGTGCACTTTGCTCTACATGCTTTTTCAAATAGCCAGTTCTACGGTGTTGTTTATTATTCATATCACACTGTTTTGCCTACTTCAGCACTGGAGTTCTCCGTAACATATTTACTCTGTACTTCAGTCAAGGATACAGTCTGGTACATTGCCGATAGACGTGGTAGGAGTTTAGACTTGGCATTCCTGCGTAGGGACATTTTGTGATCACGATGACATGTTAGTTATAAAATCACTTCCTTGTCCCAATACACGCAAGAGGGAGATTCCGACCAGGGAACCACAACTAGACGCTGACTGCCTCGTTGCAGATGCTGAACCAAGATCACAGGTCTTTGCTCAGGTATGAGGGCTGATGTCTCCACAGTGATTCTAATAGGCAAGCTAGAAGCTTAACATGCTGTGCTCTAAATAGAACAAGCAGAGGGAGAGTAGAAACTTTTGACAGAAGATACTGCAGTGCTAACCACACTGTAACAATGTATTGGGGATGCATTTTTTTATTTGAAAAATTAAGAATGAGAGGTGTACCTGGCAACTACAAACTGTTAACTTATTTTATAGCCACACCATCAAGTAGAGCTGGCTTAAGTTCTACCGTTGCAGGAACAAAGGAAACAGGGGGAGATGTGGCAGTGGAGATGTGCAATGGTAGGTCACATTGCTCGCTTATTGACAATTACTCCTACTTACTAACTACAAGGGCATTGTGATCGGATTTATGAACCTCGCGCATTACAGCTACAGTCGCGGTTTTGTTACTTACGCCTCTTCTATCTGCAACTCAGCAAAAGCACACATAATTTATGCTAAAATGATGGTTTGATGGAAATGTGGAAGGTTAAAAGAAAGGATGGGTGAAAAGAGTGAGAGCAAAGAATGTGTGGGTGGATGAAAAAGAATGCATGGTTGAGTATTGGTATTGGGGAAATGGATGGAAGGGTCAAAGGATGACTGAAAGTAAGGGTGGATAGTTTGAGTACTTAATGGATGGATAAAGGATTGTGATCTTGGATGAAAGACTGGCTGAGAGAAAGTAAGGCTGAAGTCATGGTGGCTATGGGTGAATATAGTAGGAACAAGGAAAGAATGACTATAAAAGTGCTTAGATAATGAAGGGAGCTTTTCTTCTGTACAGAGATAGTTTCTATCCTACCTGCCTAATCCATCAGCCTTACTCTACAATAGAGTAAGTCAAGTTTCTTTCCTTTCCTTACTGCCCAGCTAATCAATTTGTTGGAAATAATTTCTGTTGTTTGGGTAGGCCAGTGACTAAAGTGGGACTAGTAAACACCCAATTTGATTTCAAGTTTGGTGCAGGAGATACCCTGTGACAAACGTGACAAATACAATCTATTTAGTCCATTTCTTTCCCTGTAGTGCCGTGTGTTCATTTATTCATCTGCCTCTTTGGAGTTGGGGTAGAAACTAAACTAAATGAAAGGCATTTAGGGAAGAACAGGGCCACTGGAATAGATTGGATTGGAGAGATAATAGTCAGCTCCATCTGCCTGAGCTGCAGACAGAACAATAAACTTAAAGCCGTGGCTAGCATGCCTTCAATTATTTGACACAGCAGCTTGTACTTCATAGTGCATAATACCTTACTCGTCATCCATGAGAGGTAATTCATTTTTATTTATCCACTAAATGTGTCTGTTTATTTACTAGAAATGCCTTTAAAAGAAAAAAATGAAATCTTTATAAATCTGGAATTATTCTCCCTTAATTCTTTTCTACCATACAGTAAGTTATTTGTATGTGAGTCATGTGTAGGTAAACGAATAAAATATTGGCCCTGTGATTCTCCTAATCATAATCACATCAAATTCCAATGTCCTAACGGACCAGCAAGGTAGTGCTACTGTGCCACCCACTATCTATCATTTGAAGAAGAGTTTGTTCAGAGCATTGTTTACAATGTGTCTTTTGTTATTCTTCTTTTTCTCAATATAGCTATTCCTGCCTGATGACCACTACCAACCAGGCAGGAGATATCGGCATGTCTGCGGCAGCAGAGGCTGGGGAACATCCAGACAGGATATCAGTGGCTGGTGAACCAGGAGAAGGAAGAGGTCAAAACAGCTGCACTGGACCTACGACCCAGCAGAGCAGCTCACCAGCCCCCAGCTTCCTGGCCAGTACATCGCCAGCACTGCCACCAGAGGTCAGGGTCCCTGACTGCACCTGCTGCCACACCCTCCCACTCCAGCATGGGATTGCTCAGATGTATCCTGCAGTGGATGGACCAGATGGAGAGTTGGCTAGCCAGCATTGAGCAGAGCCTGGACCAGCTCTGTCCCAATATTTACAGTACCCTTTTTTAGGCCCTTTTTATTTATTTTTTGGTTGGAGGGACTTGTGGGTGGAGTGGGTGGGGAGGGTTTGGGGCTTGACTTTTGACTCTTCGTTGGACTTTTTGGGGATGGGTTATTTGTTCGGGGAGAGGGGTGGGACTGTTGTGGGTGGAAGAGGAGGTTTTCTATTTGTAAATAAAGAAGGTGATTTTTTTATTACTTCATTTGTGTCTCAAATGTTTATTTTGGTGTTTTAGACTTTTTGTTTGTACAGCTGCCTTTTAATGTAGCCTGGTATTTTAATCTGCTAAAAAAGTATATGTCAATTACTTATATCCTTGCTCTATTGTACTCTGCCATTATATATTGATCATTAGGGGATGATTGCCTTTGCCTGTTTTGCCTATAAAAGCCCAGTACAGATAACATCTTCTTCACTATTAGCTAATTACAATCTAAACAAGTTAACTTCAATCCATAATATTCTCTTACCTGAAGGCATGAAGCGAGGGAGTCTTCTTACTGCAGGGGTTTTGCTAAAGTTACATCTTAAGGGTGTTGTAGGGGTAGTATAAGCAGACTAGTGTGCTAACATGGAAGACTGAAGATGCCACTCCCATCTATGAGAACACCACCTGCAGGATTAATTAAAGGGTTATCCATCACTGCCAACTAGTTTGAAAGAAAACAGAAGTTTGAGGGTCACATGTCATAACATTAGGAAGACTGAGACCAGACTATCACAATCACAGCATTAGACACACAACGAAGAAGACCATATAACAATAAAAACTAGCAATATCAATTTCTTATGAGCACTGATGGTTAGCTAGAAAACTACAATTAGGAAATGAAATCATGTAGTCAGGAGTAGTGGGTTCCGACTCAAGAGTCTTGGGACCAGGTTAAGCATTTATGGAACACACACATAAGGCATGAGTGATGGTGCTGATGCAGCCGGTGTTGAATATTGCTCAGATAATAGAAGGTAAAAGGTAATGCAGTGAGTTGGTGTTGCTTTCACCAAATCCACCCCAGTAAGAGTGTGATTTATTTATAGTGCAAAATTAGGTCAGACCTTAACAGATCACACAGTCTGAGGGAAGAGGGTTAGGGGCCCAATGAATGGATGTGAAAGGGGATTTGGGGAAAGGTGTGACAAAGACAAACACTACACAAAAGAAGCCATGACAATCTTTGTTGGGGCACTGAGCAGCACACCATCATCAATCTGTTGTGGAAAAAAACAAAGGTATAAGTAAGTATGATGCAGTTCAGTAAATTCACTGGAAACAGTCCTTCAGCCCCAGAGAGACCCCAGATAGTATATCCTAGGTGTTATGTCTTCTAGCTTTGAAATATGGAAGACTGAATGTAACCCACCCAGTTCTGGAAATTAAGATTGTTAAAATGAAAATTATACTGTATAGCCAAATTGGGTGATGCATCTCCATTCTTCTTGGAATGTCTGTCACTCTGGAGCCTATCTGAACCTGTCCGGTAGGTAAGCTGGAGTCTTGAGCTTTCCTAGTTTTGTTCATGCAGAAGGGGACTAGGAGAAGGCTTGTGTATTGTAAAAAACAGAAGCTGTACTATAGAGTAAAGGAAAAGGACAGAAAAGTAAGGTACACTTCATGAGTTGTCAGGAGTGTACCAAGAAGACTCAGAAGCAGAGCAAGAACAAAAGGGGAGTTTCACTTTTGAACTACCAATGAAGCAAGCACATACGCAGCAGCATTTCCAAACCAAAGCACCTTTCATCACTTCACAAAGCTGAGTGAGTACTAGGCCACAGAGTCTTCACCCTCATCATGGGTTCTCTATTTGAGGTCAATGACTTTCTTCATTCTAGCTTTTGTTAAAGTCCCATTCTGAGTCCTTACATCTTCCTCCTCTAGATTCAGAGTATTCCCACGTGCCAAACTAGGAAAGGTAGAGCTGTGAAGTGCACTGCTGTTGAAGAACAAATAGTGAAACAGAACTGCAGTATATTCTGTGTAGATTTGTGTTTGGTAATTAAAGTGGATGGTTTGTTATGAAGAACAAGAAAAAAGGAGTAGACCCTGCAGGTAAATTCCCTTACTTTTGAAAGGTCAATCACTTTCATAAAAAAAGATCATCCATCAGCCCCCAAACATTGCGAACCAACGGAAACAAGTTTACAATTTTGTTGAACTTTCTCCTCCACTGTCAGTCACTACATACATCACTCACAAATTTACAATGAATCAATATATCACCACTCATTTGTGAAATAGTAACTTAGTACTTACCTCTTCCAACCCAAGCACAGTGGTTGAACAAAATATATCCCCTTTGATGGTATGCACACATTGAAATTAGGAATTGGCACTGGTAGTCTTTTAGTCAATGATCTTCTAGGGCAGCCATGCAAGGTGATGTAAAGAAATAGGGTAGGCATGGCATGTGAGAAAGCCAGGCATCCCTCTTCAACATCCTGAAGGGTATGTGGAGGTTTCTTCACTGCACACGGGTCCAACTCCAATCCGGGCTTGTATGTGACTATAAAATTAATGGTGGGGCAGCAGAAATCTGACACAAACATAGGCCCTCATTACAACCCTGGCGGTCGGTGTTAAAGCGGCAGTAACACCGCCAACAGGCCAGCGGTAAAAAGAAATGGGATCACGACCACTGCGGAAACCGCCAACATAGACAGCCACTTTAACACTCCGACCACCAGGGCAGTAGCAACAAACACCGCAGAGGTCACTGCCAACAGACAGGCGAAGGCAATGTACCACCCATTGTATTATGACAGGCCAATCCACCAGCTTTTCCGGGGTGGTACCAATTACATCAAAAGCACGGCGGAAACAGTACACTGAAGGGGAACCACTCAACTTTCGACACTCAACGAAGAACCAGGACACCATGGAGCCCGAACTTCAGGTCCTCCCCATGTTGTTTTATCTACTAATACACCAGGAATTTGAAAGAAGGCGGCGGTGGCGACAACGGTGAATACTGCACCTAGCACCCCCACCGTCACCCACAACAACATACACAACTACACATACAACAACATTACAGATACACCCTGTAACCCCCTGGAAGAGTGCAAGGACCAAAGGAATTGAGTTCAATCAGTGATATTTTGGAACATGCAGATATAGCAAACGAGTATAAAAAAATCAGTATATACAAATATTTACATTATGTAGAGAAGGGCGTACACTGTCCCTTGTAAATGTCCGTGGACCGGTGGGCCCGAAAACCATGGGCAAAGCCCACACTTGACTCCTGCCTCAAAACAGAGAGAACACTGAAGGAGCATCAGGTCGAAAACACACAGGCACCTCAGGGGGAAGGGGAGGAGGGGCACCTCAGCCGGAAGATGGTACTACGCCACTGCCCCTCGAGAGGGCAACATGCCCACAGCAACGTCCTGGGGAGTGCAAAGCCACAGTCTCTCAAGTGGGTGGTTTGCCCACTGCTTGGTCCTGGGAAGTGCAAAGCCACAGTCTCTCAAGTCTCTCAAGTGGGTGGTTTGCACACTGCTTGGTCCTGGGGAGTGCAAAGCCACAGTCTCTCAAGTGGGTGGTTTGCCCACTGCTTGGTCCTGGGGAGTGCAAAGCCACAGTCTCTCAAGTCACTCAAGTGGATGGGTTGCCCACTGCTTGCTCCTGGGGAGTGTAAAGCCAGTGCCTCTCAAGTGGGTGATTTGCCCACTTCTTGGTCTGGGGGAGTGCAAAGCCACAGTCTCACAAGTGGATGGCTTCTCCACTGGTTCTGGAGGGGGCATGGTGCCAAGTGTGCTTCATCCTGCCAAGGATTGGGTGAGTGGATGCATCTCTCCACTGGTTCTGGAGGGGCATGTGCCCAGTGATGCAGCACCTGGGGTGTTGCAGTTCCCATTCCCGCACCTGGGTGTCTGAGGCATGAGATTTTCATGGAACAGGTAGCATGATGCTCCATGGAGGCGGAGCCACACTCCACCCTGTGGTGACTTAGGCTGCAAGCTGCTGGTAGTGCCAGTGCTGGTGGTGGTGCCTCATGTGGTGTGTGCAGGGTCCAGGACTTCTCCTCTTGCCTTGGACGGCTGCCCACTGGGGATGCTGCTGATGTCCGATGTAGTGGCACTGGCTGGGCACGTGGCGGTGCAAATGGCGGTACAGGTGGCAGTAGCTGCGGCGGTGTCTGCAGCGGATATGCTGCCGGTGCTGTCTGTAGTGCAGGTGTCTGTAGTATTGGAGGGAGACACCAGGCCGTCTCCAGCAGCCTCGGATGGCTGCCCACTGGTAATGATGCTGGTGACTGTAGTTGTGACAGCGGCGGTGCAGGTGGCGGTGCAGATGGTGGGGCAGGTGGCGGTGCAGGTGGCGGTGCAGTTGGCGGTCGTTGCGGAGGTGCCTACCATTGTACAGGTTGCTGGCCTGTCAGTGGACATGGTGATCACCAGTCCCTCACCAGGAGGCTCCGTCCCCTGAGGTGACTTGCCCTTTCTTTTGTTTCCCTTCCCCACCTTGGTAGTTGCTGCTGGGACCCTGGCACTCTCCTTTTTGGTTTTGGCTGAGGCCTTGCTGGGTAGGTGGTGCGTCTTTTCCCTGCTGCATGCCGGGCCCTTCTTTACCTTGGCAGGTGGTGGAATTGGGTGGTCCTTAGCTTCGGTAGGTGGCACACTGGCAGCCATGACGGGTGCCCCCTTCGATCCTCTCGGACTTGCAGGGACCACAGCGGACGCCGATTTGGTGGCTGAGGTGCTGGGCTGGGATCTAGGTATCCTGGCCCTGGGGGAAGGACGGAGGGGGAGGTGTAGGGAAGAGGTCAATGTTAGCCAGGAAAAGTTTCTTTGACACACTGGGACTGCAATATGGAGGGGATGTGGGAGTGGAGGAAGAGGTAGTGGTTGTAGGATGTGTACGTCTGCTGAGTTTGGGTGAAGAGGCATGGGCTGGAGGCTGTTGTGAGGTGGATGGCTGTTGAGTGGGTGTGTGCCTGCGTTTGTGTACTTTGGGAGGAGGGCTCACAGACAAACTGGGAAAGGACACAGGGGATGTGTGCATGGTTGTGGAGGTGGTGATTGCTCAAGAGGGGTGTGTTGTGATGGGTGTGCTGGTGATGGAGGCTGTGGCTGATGATGTAGTGCATGCAGGTATGAGTGGAGACAAGACTGGAAGGGAGGTGGATGAAGAGGAGGAGGGGGACACAGTGGAGGAAGTGGATGTTGGTATTTGTGCATGGGTATGGTGTAGTGTTTATGTTTTCCTGAGCCACTTTTGTGTGTTGATGTGTGTGCATGCTGGTCGTATGGTGTGCTTGGGATAGGCTGAGGTAGAGGGGATTAGGTCTGGGTAGTGGAAGTTGGAGGGGGGAGGCTGGACACAGCTGCCATCAGTGTTGAGGCCAGAGCCTGAAATGCTCTCTGTTGGGCCGCCACGCCAGAATGAACGCCCTCCAGGTATGCATTTGTTTGTTGCAAATGCCTCTCGACCCCCCCGGATGGCAATCAGAATGGAAGCTGCTCAACAGTGAAGGATCTCAGGAGGTCAATAGCCTCCTCACTGAGGGCAGAAGGGCTGACTGGGGCAGGGCCTGTGGTGCCTGGGCAAAGGAGATTCCCACCCTCCTTAGTGAGCGGGCACGGGAAACACGCTGAGGGGCTGCTTGGAGGGCAGTGCTGGTAGGGGTGGTGGCGGCTGTACCTGTTGTTGGGGTGGGCACAGAGGTGTCCGCCACTGCCAGGGAGCTTCCATCAGAGGAGGAGTTGCTGTCACTGGTATTCCCTCCTGTCACCTTTGTGGAGCTCCCCTCACCCTCCGTCCCACTGGTGCTTTCACCCTCAGTAGATTCACCCTCATGGGCAATGTGGGATGCAGCTCTCTCCATCGCCGGTGCCTCTGCTCCTCCACCAGATGATGCTAATGCACACAAGGACATGGTGACAAAACAAGTGGGGGGGGGAGACAGAGGATACACATGGTCAATGCCAGCAATACCACTACCGTTGGCGTACACAACACACACTGAGCTGCCCTATGCACTAGGCCATGCCCAACCACTCACTAAAGTAGTCACCAGCCCATGGGGTACAATGCCTAACGCCAGCGCCTGAACACCTGAACACCTGACACTCACAGGACCCTGCCTATTAGTAGTTGGCCACTTGTACCATTGGGGTAGGGGTGCCTCAGAGCCTGCAGACAAGGGACCTACCCTGGCATGATCGACCTGGCCTAGTGGCATCCACATCCCCCACCCAGCTGGTTCCTAAAGCGCGCAAAGTCAGCTTTCTGAAATGGTACTCACATCCTTGTAGCTGCTGTGATACCCTCAAGCGCCCATCCAATTCCGGATAGGCCACTGCCAGGATGCAGAACATCAGGGGTATCATGGTGTGGCGGGCACCCCTTCCGCATTGGGAGGCCAGCCCCAGCTGGGCCTCCGCCATCTTCTTGGTCCAGCGGCGCAGGTCCTCCCATCTCTTACGGCAGTGGGTGCTCCACCTGTGATAGACCCCCAGGGTCAGCACCTCCTTAGTGATGGCACGCCAAATACCCTTCTGCTGGTGGGCGCTGACCTAGAGGGATAAGACAGCGGAAAATGTAATTACTCACCCATCCAGACAGTCATACTCATAGCCCACCAGTTCCCACCCATGCCCTGACATACATACACTGACCACCTCTCATGCAACATTCAGGAAAGTACGCCTCTGACCCACCCCACATGTGGCTTATATGCACAGCACTCCCTACATTTATGGCCCACGCATCATGCTCACAGTGTACTCACATGTTTGTCTGGAGGACCGTAGAGTAACGTGTACTGGGGGAGGATCCCATCCACCAGTTTCTCCAACTCCTCCACAGTGAAGGCAGGGGCCTTTTCTCCAGACACTCTAGCCATTGTCGCCTCCAGACTAAAGTCACAGCAGCACTTGCAGTGTAGGTCATCTCCTGTTGATGGTCAGGTAGCAAGTGAGTGAATAGCGAGGAAATGGCGGTGACGTCCTCGGCGGTGCATACCGTCGCCACCGGCGTACATCGCCATTGGCTCCTGGAACCCATAGGGCCCAATGATAACCATTGTGCAGTAGCGCGGCGGTCTTCGACCGCCTACCGCGACACTGCTCAACGCCAGCGCAGTTACCTCATTTCCCCTTGTCCCTCCTCACAGGTCAGGCAGACGCCATTTCAGGGGGCCACATGGCATGCCACCTAACTGCGTGACAGCACATATTGGCACAGATACTGATACTATATTACACACACTGCTTCTGTGACATTAATGCAAATACAGTTGTGCTATGTATGTGGGAAATGACCTTCTGCTCACCGTTCTCTTCCATAGGCTACAACCGCTGAGGCAGATGATGAGATGGCGGCATCCTCCGGTGTACAGACCCCTGGTGGACCTGTCAACAATGGAGGACAGACATATTATAATCACATACAGACTTGATTGTGCCACAATCCATGAATTCTGTTTCCCAATTGGAGCCAGACCTGATGTCAGCTATCCGCCTCCCCACTGGAATCCCCCTCTGGTGCAGGTCCTGTCAGTGCTCCATTTCCTAATAAGTGGCTCCTTTCAAACAACAGTGGCCATGGCATCAGGAATGTCTCAGCCAATGTTCTCCAATGTGTTGACCAGAGTGTTGTCAGCCTGCTGAAACACATGCGCAGCTACATCGTCTTCCCCCAGGTGGAGGATTTGGCCACAGTGAAAGCTGACTTCTATACCCTGGGACATATCCCCAACATCATTGGTGCCATTGATGGTACACATGTGGCATTTGTCCCCCCCTGCAGACATGAACAGGTCTACAGGAATAGAAAAAGCTATCATTCGATGAATGTGCAAATGGTGTGTTTGGCGGACCAGTACATCTCCCATGTGAATGCCAAATATCCCGGCTCTGTGCATGATGCCTATATCTTGAGAAATAGCAGCATCCCTTAAGTGATGGCCGAATTCCAGAGACACTGGGTGTTGCTAATAGGTGAGGCCAAGGTTCCCACACAGTTTATGTAGGTTATGGGGTTGTCCCTAAGGGTTAATGTGTGTCTCACTATTGTCCCTCCTTTTTTTTTAAAGATCTTTTTTATTGAGTCAAATACAAGAACATTAACTTAACATTGCCAGGACAGAGATATGCAGTTGTAAATATATATGCATAAAGATCATTGTACTTATAAATGCATATTAAACATGTAAATTAATTAGGCATGTACAGCAATATAGTATCAAAGACTCCAAGTTTGAATAAAGAAAGAAGAAAGAGAAAGGGAGAGGGAGAAGAGCTCTAGGGATAGAAAAAGGAATCAAGTGATAGTCATGTGGAGAGAGAGGTAATAGACATTAGTTACAGTGAATGTAGGATGAAATAAGTAGATATAAAAAGAAAAACAGGAAATATATTGACATTTTTTAAAAAGGAGAAAAAAAATCAATTTCCTTCGCAGTGCATGAGTGATAGTTACTTAATGGCAACCATAGCTGATAATGTTTGAAGAAAGTTCCCGTTGAATCAAGCTTGTAGCTGTTATGTCTATGATGATTACATACAGAATTCCACCACTGTCTAAGAGTAATGTTCTCCGAAGATTTCCAGTTAGAAGTAATAATAGAGATTGTAATAGAAAGAAAAAGGTCCACCAATTTTCCAAGAGGCCTGAATGAACTCCAGATATCGTGTATGCCACCCAAAACAGTAGGGAGATCTGAGCAATTGCTGAAATGGGAGACCATATTGAGGACCAAAAAGTAGATAGGGATGGACAAGAAAAAAACATGTGAATGTCAGTACCCTGCTGAGTGTGGCAGCGCCAACAATTGTCATTTTGTGCAAGTTTGAGTTTGTAAAGGCGTACAGGAGTGTAGAATAGTATATTATAAAAAAAAAAAACAGGGTCTGTATGAGGCTTGCAGAACGTGCAGTGGAATGTATCTTATACCATATTCTATCCCATTAAAAAGTTGGCCAAATAACACCAAGAACTGATTCCCCCAATGTCTCAATAGATGATTTGAGTCTAGATGAAACAGACGTTCTTAAAAGTTTATAAATTCCAGATGCCCTAGGATAATTAGAAGTTACGATCGGCTGAGGAGATGATGCAAGAGAAGAATGATTATGATGTGTACGTTTATTGAGGGCCTCTTGGACCAGAGTAGAAAGAATGATATATTGATATTTCATAGGGAGATTATAAATTGCTGAGAAAGTAGTAAAAGGGATGAGAGAGTCTTTATGATATAATTGGGAAATGAGAAGAATACCTTTAGTCATCCAAGCCTTCCAACAAAAGGTTTTTTCCTTGTTTCCAAAGAGAACTATTGTGCCAAATAGGACTGTTAAAGAATTGATTAATGGGGGTAAGATGCAAAATAAAAAAAGGTTTCAGTAAGTTGACTGAATGGGAGATAGTGCTGGGCAACCAGAATTTGGGAGGTTAGACATAAATATAATGTGTTTATGGGAAAAGGGAGAAATAAATGTTTCTTCCACAGAGAACCATAGCTTTTGAGGGGCATCATTAAGTGTAGATAAATAGGGATGTATTTGCTTAATGGCAACAGATTTGTGATAAGTTAAAAAGTCAGGATAGTTAACTCCACCTTGTACTTTAGGAAGTTTTAATTTTGAGAGAGAGATTTGGGATTGTTTACCATTCCACAGGAACTTGGATAGAATTTTATCAATAGAACTAAAAAATAGTTTAGGTATTTTAATAGGAAGCATCATAAGTAAGAAGTTAATGATAGGGGGAAGCATCATCTTAATGGTGCCCAAGCAGCTCTACCACGTGAGATATAACGGAGACCATTTCTGTGTGAGATCTACAAGCTTTGCAGATAAGATTTCTAAATTAGTCTTTAATGTATCCTTGAGAGTAGTGCAGTACCATACCCCCAAGCATTTCATCTTAGAAGAAGTCCAAGATAATCCTGCATCAAGGAATACAGAGCCAGTGCAATGAGCATTAAGTGGTAAGACCACTGTTTTGTCTATATTAAGTTTATAGCCAGATACATTAGAATATGAGTTGAGCTCATGCAGGAATGCAGGAAGAGAAGTGTCAGGGTGAGACACGAACAAAAGAATATCATCAGCATATGCCATAAATTTGATGTGTGCATTATTAATTTGAAACCCCGTAAATTGTTCAGACGTTTTTAATTGGTACAGAAAAGGTTTGAGAGCCAAAATAAATAGTAAAGGAGATAATGGGCATCCCTGACGAGTACCCCTTTTAAGAGGGAAAAAAGGAGATTGGATACCATTTGTTATGTCTGAGGAACATGGTGAGGAATAAAGAATGGATATAAAATGTCAGAATTTAGTACCTAGTTCATGCCATTCCAATGCCTTTGACAAGAAACCCCAGTAGACCCTATCAAAGGCCTTTTCCGCATCCAATGATAAAACTGCCAGAGGAATCTTAAGTTTAGATGCCTTGTTAATAATATTTTAAAAAGTACGGGAATTATCTGCTACATTTCTATTAGGGATAAAACCAAATTGATCAGAATCAATAAGGTCAGGTATATATGGGAGTAAACAGAGAGCTAAAACTTTGGCATAGAGTTTACAATCAGTATTAATTAAAGATATGGGCCTATCCTGATCTTTTTTGGGAATAAGACAAATCATGGCCTCCGTAAATGAGCCAGATGCAGAACCTGACATTATAAAGTGATTAAGTAATTGAAAGAGTTTGGGGAAGAGAGACTTAGCAAACTGAATAAATAATTCTACTGTGAAGCCATCTGGGCCTGGAGCCTTACCCTTGGGGAGAGGTTGTAAAGCTGTATATAGTTCGGTAAGTTGTAGGGGTTGGTCTAAAAATGAGAGGTCAATCTGCAATGGGTCTCTTGGTTTGAGATTAGAGAAATATTGGTTGAGAGATTCAACTGTTGGTGTGTTTTCTGGAGTGTACAGGTCCTTATAGTAAGAAGCAAAACACAATGCTATATCTTTATCTCTAAAGTGTTTAAAACCATTGTTATCTGTGATAGATTTAATAGTTGTTTTTTCTTTTCTTTGTTTCAAATATCGAGCTAGAAGAGAACCAGCTTTATTGTTACCACCATAATATCTGCCATTTATTTCCAGGAGGGTGCCGCAGGCTTGTTCAGTGGTATATTGGTTAAACTCCATTTTAGCTGAGACTAGTGCTTCAAGATGTGATTTGAAGTAATAAGAGAAATATTTTCAATTGTAAATGTAACAAGTACCCAGTGACCTGCTGTATCTTGACGCTGTGAAATTATGGTAGGTTTGAGAGATTTATGACAGAGTATAATTACCCCATTTTTGTTTGTGGTGGAAGGGGAGTAGAAAATGTCCCCCACCCATTGTTTTTTAAGCTTAATTGCCCCAGAGTCATTGAGGTGAGTCTGTTGCAACAAAGCAATGTGGCATTTCAAACGAGCTAGGTGAGATGAGACATGCTGACGTTTAATGGGGTTTTTACGCCTCTTAACATTCCAAGTAACAGTTCTAAGTTGCATAACAAGAAGTATTAATAAACAACTGCTGTAACAAGGAAAAATTTAGGCATATCAATTTTGGAAAAGCAAAGAAATGGGAAAGAAACAAGATAGTAAAGAAAAAGAAAAGGAGGAAGATGACCTCCAGAAGTTGTATATACATGAATGTGGCAATACAGGGACTAAAGTCCACGAAAGCTAAAGAAGACAAGATAGAAAGTGAATACCCCGAAAGGTAGCGGGACAGTGGAGAACCTGAAAAGACAGGCAAGAGTGGCTTCAGCACAAGAAAAGTGATATTAGATATTAAAACATATGAAGGCGAGTTTCATGGAAGAAAAAAAACAAAAAACATACAAACGAAAAATGTACCATTCAGGAGACTAAATAACGTAATAACTACAGTAAAGGAGTGTGACATGAAGAACAATAAAAATCAAACCATACCAGTGGAACGTGTAGGGGAACACTTTGGATGGTGAGAAAGGGATACGGTTGGGAAAGGAACATGAGGATTGCACAAAGAACACTAATTAAAAAAAAAAAAAAGAAAATAAGAAGATGCAGAGAAGAAAAACCATGGATATAAATACTAAACCTAATCATTACTAATAAACTGTCCAGAAAAAAAAAAGAAAGGACATTAAAGACAAATCAAATTATATCTTCAAGTAATTGCAGATGCTCCTAGTTATATTGCTTCTGTTTTGTGTTGGTTGATAAAAGTTTGTAGTGCCGAAGGTTCCTCGAACGAGTAAGATTTGTTGTTGAATGTAATTTTGAAAAGGCATGGGTGAAGAAGGCCATATCGAATATTCAAGGATATGAGTTGATGACGTAAGTCCAAAAACTGTTTGCGACGTGCAGCTATAGCAGGAGAGAAGTCTTGTGTGAAAAACACTTTATGACCTAACCATAGCAAAGAGCCCATCTTTTTGGCTTCCGCGAGTATGTGCATCAAGTCAGTAAATTGGAGAAAGAGAATAATAATGTCTCTAGGATGTGCACGAGGGCCAGTTGAAGTCTGTGGACCTAAACGATGTGCCCGTTGGATAGAGAGGGGAGAGGTAGAAGGCAAGCGAAGAATTGAAGGTATTGCTGTTTGAAGGAATGCAATCATGTTAGAACCTTCCGAACCTTCTGGAATCCCAAAAAGGGGAAGATTATTTCTCCTATTTCTATTATCTAAGTTTTCAGTAAGCCTTTTAAGTTGAGAAATGCCCTTGGAGATCTGAGGATTGACAGTGTTACATTCTTCAAGGTTACTGACTCTCTGTTCCCGAGTACAAATTTGTTGTTCGTGTTGGGACCATTGCTCTTGAATATGTTGCAAAGAGGCATTAGTTTCCATCATAAAGGGTTTTAATGCATGCAATTCCTCCATGACATCATCTAGAGTAAGATGTGTAAGTGATTTTGAGGGAGAATCAAGGTCTTTTTTTGGGCGCTTGATGGAGGAGGTGTGAGATGTTTTTTTTCGAAATTGCGCCAGCAGCATGAGATGAAGAGGCGCTATCCTTTAAAAAGTCTGTAGCACTATCCATTGTTAAAGCTGATGGTAGAGAAGATTTAGTTATATGTGTGCGCACCACTCGAAGAGGATTATTAGACTTGGAGGAAGAGGATGACTGGATGCTTTGAGAATTATGTGGTCTCCCCATAAAAGCCAGCAGCAATTTGGTAATAGGAAGCCAGCAATGTGAGGTGATGATGAAATTATATTACGATGAGAAGCTGCTGCGAGAAGTTTCCAACAACAGAGCAAAATATAATAAAAAATATATCAATAGAAAATCCTAAATTATTCTCTCAGCACAGGCATGACAGAATACCACAAGAGCAAAGCACTTTACTGCACATAGTCAAACAATTGGTGACTAGTTTTAAGGGAACCTTCTGAAAAGGAAAACTCCCCTCCGTCAAAGGAAAGCATTTACCATGTTATGAAGACCAATTTGAAAGAGCTCCTTGACAACAAGAGCTGCCAGTGAATACTGAAAGTTGAAAACCTCAGCTAAATGTGTTAGAAGAGAGAGGTCAAAAGTTCAGCTGGCTGTCAGAAGGTAATAAATATTCCATTGCAGAGGAAATTAGATATGTAGAATGACATCCAGGCAAGCAGTTAAAAGTCAAATAGAAACATCTCTGTGAAAGTTTAGGTTTGTGCAGAGGCTTATTGAGTGAAACGCAAATGACACAGATAAATAATTACCTCAGGCCCTCACATGAAGTCTCTGAAATGACTTCAAAACTTGATGTCACTGTAGGATAAAGGCATATTTATACAGCGGCAGAGCTCTAGTGCTCAAAAATGCTGAAGAAATTAATCATTTTGATGTGAAAACATCTCCTTCCTTCCAGGAAGTGCTGAAGCCTCACGGAGCTCTAAAGAGCAGCGGCCATCTTGCGTGATCTCCAGCCACGCCCAGGTGACTCTGGTTACCCCAACCTGTCATGGCTACTGACTCCAGTGAGGTATGCCAGGACAAGGGCAGAGGAACGTTACAATGAGGCACATGTGCGAACAAGGAGGATAATTGAGCGGACCCTCGGCCTCCTGAAGGCCAGGTTCTGGTGCCTCCATCTGACAGGTGGATCCCTGTACTACTCACCAAAGAAGGTGTGCCAGATCATCGTGGCATGCTGTATGTTGCACAACCTGGCATTGAGATGCCAGGTGCCTTTCCTGCTGGAGGATGAGCCTGGGGATGGTCTTGTGGCAGCGGTGGAGCCTGTGGACAGTGAGGAAGAGGAGGCAGATAAAGAAGATGTGGAAAACAGGACAAACATTATCCAGCAGTACTTCCAGTGACACACAGGTAAGAGGCAGTAACTCCTCTTCACATTTCAGTATACTTTAGGACATTGTACATGGCATCCTCTTACTCTCTGTGTATGGCCACTGACCGTTCCCTTTGGGTTTCCTTTCTGCAGATCTGTGTACACCTTTCCGGCTTCTGCTATATATACTGCTGCCCACCAACTGTCATACATTGCTATAATTCAATGAACATGGACGTTGCAATGCTTTGAGAATGTTGTAAGAATACATCTTTCCAGTCATTACACTGACTCCAGTATGGTTTATATTTCAATGGTGTTTATTTTTTGGACTAGTCTCTTGGTATCACAGGTGCATTGTCCAATGGGGCATAGGAAGGGGAGTAATGGCAGTTCAAGGTGGACAGGGTGACAGAGTGGGACAGAAGGGTGATAATCAGGAGAGTCTTATTTCCTGCCGAGGGGTCTTGGCAATCTTCTCTGTCTTCTGCCTGGATCGCAGGGACTGTTTGCGAAGTGGTTCTCCTTCTGCAGGGGGTGGGGTGCTGGTGGCCTGTTGGTCCTGTGGTGAGGCCTCCTGTCCACTAGCGCCAGCGGAGGTGGGAGGCTGTTCCTCGGTTTAGCTAGTGTCAGGGGCCCTTTTTGTGCCACTGCCTCCCTCATGGTCTTGCCCATGTCTGCCAGCACCCCTGCAATAGTGACCAGGATGGTGTAGATGTTTTTTAGGTCATCCCTGATCCCCAGGTACTGGCTCTCCTGCAGCCGCTGGGTCTCCTGAAACTTGGCCAGTACCGTGCCCATTGTCTCCTGGGAATGGTGTTATGCTCCCACAATGTTTGAGAGTGCCTTGTGGAGGGTCGGTTCCCTTGGCATGTCCTCCCCCTGTTGCACAGCAGTCCTCCCAGCTTCCCTGTTGTCCTGTGCCTTTGTCCCCTGAACCATGTGCCCACTACCACTTTGTGGGGTTGCCTGGGATCCCTGTAGTAGTGGACACACTGCTGATTGACGTGTCCTGGGGACAGTGGCATGGGCCTGCTGGGTGGGTGCTGTGGTGGTGTTTCCTGAGGGGGGAGGCTCTGTGGTGGGTTGGGACTGTGGCAGGGGAACTGACTGTTCAGAGGTCCCAGATGGGCCAGGTTAGTCATCGTGATCCAGGCGTGCAGAGCTGATGTCATCACTGTGGGCCTCTTCTGTGGGGGGACTGGATGTAGCTGTCACCTCCTCTCTGGTGACATTGGGTAGGGGTCCTGTTGGGATGCAAATGCATTGTTATTGTACCTGTGTGTGCCATCCTGTGTGATGGGTGTGTTTCCCTTATATAATAGTGGTTTCCCTGTCGCATTGGCCTTGTGTGATTGTTGTTTCTGTCGGGTGGGTGAGTCTCTCTACTGGGCATGCTGTAGTGATGGGTGTCTATGAATTGGTGTTGCATGCAGGCTTGGTATTGGGATGTGTGGGTTGTGATGGTGGAGTAGATGTGAGGTGATGGATTGATGTGAGTGAGGGTGGGGATATGTGATGGCATGCAGGTGGGGGGGTGAAAGTAGTAAAGAGTTGACTTACCAGAGTCCAGTCCTCCTGCTACTCCTGCCCTGAGGATGCATGATCGCCAAGACTTGCTCCTCCCATGTTGTTAGTTGTTTGGGAGGAGGTGGGGGTCCACTGCCAGTCCTCTGTACAGCAATCTGGTGTCTTGAAACCACAGAACGCACCTTCATCCGTAGATCGTTCCACCTCTTCCTGATGTCATCCCTTGTTCTTGGATGCTGTCCAATGGCGTTGACCCTGTCCACGATTCTCCGCCATAGCTCCATCTTCCTTGCAATGGACGTCTGCTGCACCTGTGATCCAAATAGCTGTGGCTCTAGCCAGGTGATTTCCTCCACCATGGCCCTTAGCTATGTCTTTGAGGTGCCATGGATTTGCTGTGAGTGATATGTGTGAGGTGGTGTGTGTGGTGAAGTGTTGGGATGTGTATGGTGTATGAGTGATGGTGTTGTGTGCCTCTGTTGGATGTGTGCTGTTTGCTTGGCTCTCTGTGCTTGGTCTCTTTTTTTCAGTTGAAAGGGTTGTGGGTAATGTGGGTGGGTGTTTTATAGTGTTGTGAGTGTGTGGGTTTGGTGTGTGTATGTGTGTCAGGTGTGTGTATTTTGAATTGGCCAATCTGGTGTAGTTTTGCAAGTGTGTGTGTATTTTGAGCGCAGCGGTATGTACCGCCAATGGTTTACCTCAGTTGTAAGACTGCAACGTTGATTCGTGGGACGTGATACTGTGGGCGTATTCCTGTTGGCATAACGGTGTGGGTTTTGGTACCGCCAGTTTATTACTGACCTTTGTTGTGGCGTACTTGTGTGGGTGTCTGTATTGTGGCGGTATTCTCTGTGTGGGTCATAATACCTGTAGCAGAATTTCGCCGCAGACACGGTATGTTGGCGCCCGTCATCACAGCAGTAGGCGGCATTTACCGCAAGGGTTGTAATGAGGGCCATAATGTTGCACTGGCATATATATATTTTTTTTTGCAAAGAAAGAAAGCGAAAAAGAAGCTGAACGAGAAATAATTAAAAAGTTCTATGGTGACATTGGCATACTCAGTCTGGGAAGGAGAGTTTGTCCTCATACTCTGGCAGTTCTCCCAGAAGTTGGTCACCTAACATGCTTGATTCTGACCAGTCATCCTCTTTCTCCTCCTGTGGTGTTCTGGGCATAGTGTACTCAGGTGGAATAAAATGCTGGTTCATGTTGATCATGGTCAATCTCTCCACATTTTGAGGTGAGAGACTGGTCCTTCTCAATGTAACAACTGCACAAGCTTCACTGAGCACAAGTTTAGCAGATACCCTGGCTACAGGACAAACCAGAAACATTACTGCCAGCCTGCTGAGCTCTTGCCATTGGCACATCTTCCCATTTCAATATACCAATGGGTTTTGATCCAAATACACCTCTTTTGGTTCATTCAGATACTCCGGGAACATCCTCTGAATGGTCATTTGTGCTGCTATCTGCTCGATCACTTTTTCCTTCACCTCTCCACTGGACTTAAGACCTGCCATTTGAAACTAAACCTATGAAGCAGTTGGGTCCACTTCTTCTGTTGGTGTTGTCTGCAGTTTTCTTGCAAGTGGGGTTGATGGGTGTGAGACAAGACTGCCCTCTCTGGAAGTTGAAGGTGGCACCCCAGAACTGAAGAGTAAGACTCTAGGTTCCAGCCGTTCTTCTTGCAGTTCTCCTGCTTGCTCAACAATCCATCTCTTGGATTCTGAAACATCCCCTTGAGAAAAAAGAATGATAGTGGAAAGATTTTTTTGTATCATGGTTCAAGTAGGCTGGCACAGATGTACTCTTTGGATGAGATGATGTCATTTTGCAGCCTTGCATTATAAGTCAAGCAATAGCTTAGACTATTAATCAAGTCATGCATTTCTGGGCTTTTGTTTACACCCACGAATGCAAACCTTTCACACACCTTCTTTAGCTGCTCCTGTAGCATTTACAATAACAGGATAGCTTGGCACATTGTACTGTCCTGCTTGCTAACTTCCAGCGTGAAAACCTCAAAAGAGAGCAACATTCATGTGAAGCATTTGACTAGGCCCCATTTGTCTGCATCCATGGTCATAACTTTCTCAGTTGAATCAACTCCTCCTTGATCGACATAGTCATTGATCTGTTTTTACTGCTCAAACAGACATTGTAACATATAGTAGGTTGAGTTCCAAGGTGTTGACACCTCCTGTATCACAGCTTTAACTGGTACTCTGTTCTCATGCTGAATAATCCACAAATCTTGCTGGGCCTTAAAAGAATGGTGGAAATGAGTGCAGATGTGTCAGCAGGTGGTCAGTATGTTGTTGACTATGGCCCTCATTTTGACAGTGGTGGTAAAAACCGCCTACCATTGCGGCAACGGCTGTCAAAAGACCATTGCCGCGGTTACCTGCCGTCCGCCGTATTTTGACCACAGACGGATTTCCGCAAGAAGAATGCTGGGAATCCTGCTGCAGCCATGCGACGCTGCTGCCAGCAGTAGCGCCACACCAGTAGGCTGCTTCCAGCCGTATTATAACTCATAATACAGGCTGGCGGTGTTCTGCTGGCAGGCGCTGCAGGTGGCAGCAGCGACCCGTCCTATCTCCTGCTGGAGGACCCCCTGCACACAGGTAAGTTGGGCCTCCGACAGGGGATTGGGTGGGGGTATTGTGTTTGTGGGGGTGTGTGTGTGTGAATGTTTGTGTATGCGTGGGTGTGGGTGTGTGTTGTGTTCTGAATGTGTGTGTGCATGTATGGAAGTGTGAGTGCATGCATGTTGTGTTATGTGAATGCGTGTCTGTATGAAAGTATGTGCGGATGTTTGTGTGAATGAATGTATGCATGCATGGATGCATGTGGGAATCGGTGTGTGTATGTGTGTGTTAAGGGGTGTGAATGCAGAGGGTGGTGTGGTTTGGAGAGGTAGGAGGGTGGAGGGGCTAACTGGAGGGGGAGACCCCTATAAGTGACAAGTAAGGAATTCCCGGTCACTGATAGTGCCTACTGCCATGGTTTTCGTGACATTAAGGAAGCCACGAAAACCATGGCAGTAGGCGGGGTCATAATCCTGCAGGCAGAACAGTGACAGCCGCTGGGCTGGAGATGGATATCTCCAGCCTGGCAGCAGTTACCGCCGTGGTGGTTGGAGTGGTACATTGGCGGGTTGGCTTCAGCCAACCCGCCAATGTCATAATATGGCGGTAAGTACAGCCAGCCTGTTGGCAGTACTTACCGACATGTTATCGCCAACCGCCGGGGTCATAATTACCCCCTATATCTTCTTTTTTAACAAAAGTCTTGCACAACCAGGTTGATGCAGTGCACCAAACACAGGACCCTGAAATTGCCTAATGCAACTCGAAGACCACTGGGTCACGGACAGTCAGATACCTTGCTATTAAATTCCTCCAAGATGTTTGAGGCTGTGTGCGATTTCTACTGTTGCATGCCACCGAAAACTTTTTACAATTTCTTCAGGGCCAAAACCTCTAGACAACTTTTGCTTTGCCACCGAAAAAGAGATCCAGTGTGCAGTGATGTACATGTAATCAGTCACCTGACAACTGGTCCACATGCCTCTCATCAGGTGGATAGTGTGGACAACACTTTGCTGAAAAGCTTTTCCAACAAAATACAGCACATTGTGAGGCAGCGCTGGAACACAAACTCTGGGAAAATAGGTCCGGCTTGGAACCTTCTATTTCAGACAGAGGGCTGCCACAAACTCTAAGAGTCCTCCTCCTTCCACAAAAGAAAAAGGTAGGAGGGCCAGAGATAACATTTTTACCAGCTTCCTATTGTAGAAACATGCCATTTGGTAGTTGGGGTCATAGGGCCCCTCTTCAGTCTTCTTGTGCCATTGTAAGGTACCTGAGGCAGGTGATTCTGGCACGCTGCTGGGAATAGGGCTACTTTACATTAGGATATCACCCTTTTCTTCCTCATTTTCAACAAAGATTTGACCGGTCTTGTAGCTGATGTTTCCTGTGTCTCCTCACCTTCACCACATGACCACATTGAGCCGTTTTTTTGAAGGTGCTCCTTCCATCGGATTGCGTGATGTTTTTTCATATGGGTCATCTGGCAAATGGAGCATATGGAAATGCTCTCCTCCTGTTTGCTATTCGTGAAAAAGTCCCTAATTGGGGAGGAATACTTTTTTATTGGCCCACTGCCAGTGCCTGAAGAAGAACTGAATTAAGGTGGTTTTGTCGATTGCATCTCTGCAGTGTTTACATCTACTGAGGTATGGGTTTGTACAGGTCACTGTTGGGGCCTTACAAATATGGGAGCTGGTGGTGCTGTCTGTGCCACATCCCTAGGAGCAGGTTGGATAGTAATGTCAGACTCCTCTGGGCCAGCTTCCACAACGACTGGCTCGTCATCATCAAACCCCCCATCACCATCCCCTTCCATAAGGCTTTCTCAAACTTTTATTTTCCCCTTGCCTCTCCTGGCATCTCCCAGACTCTGCCGGGGTCCACTCCATGTCCCTAGCATTGTCATCAAAAGTTTTGCTTGTAGAAGATGGTGGAGTAGTAGCCTTCCTTTTTCTTGCTGGAGATCTGGGAGTCATTGATTCTAAAAGAAGAGGTTCTTGCTGAGCAGGAAGCTCAATCTCCTGTTCTGCTCCAATTTTGGGCAGATCTGGCTGAGGCTGCTGTCCACTTTCCTCTGTTTCCTGAAACAATTCAGTACTACTTTGCAAAAGGGACACATCTAATTCAAAATCACAGCCCATCGGTGTTGCCATGATTGCTGTGGCTGCCTCACTGACAGACATGGGCTTGGGTTGGGGAGGCGCTATTGATGTGGGAGTGCTGCTCCCATGTTCCTCCCAGGAGGCCAGTGCAGGAGGCACACGTTTCCCGAAAAAGGTTGCGATGGGCATGCCCCGGAGGAAAGCTGCTTCTTCTCATTGGCCACTTTCTTGGGAGCAACTATCTTTGGGGCCATCTTAATCTCTCTCATGGCAGTGGCACTAAGATGCAAAAGTTAAAGAGTTTGGTGCCTGTGAACCGAAGTAAATGTAAGGCCTTCTTTTTGCCAGTACTGTGGTGACGTGGGGTTTCTTCTTATGTGCACCTCAAAAAACAACCAAGCAAACAAAGTATGTAATTAGTGAAACATGGCATTGTTGTACATTGAAATAGTATGGAGAAATGCAATCTTAGTGTGGTTTGTTAGTTATGTAATATATCTACTTAAAGGCGAAGCACACCATAAAAAAATACATTTCAAATCAGACAGTACAACAGTCAGCTCTAGCTCTTTGCTTTTTATCCATCTGTTTTAAAGGAGACACCTAAGGTAGCCAGAGAGAGGTGCATGGGTAAATTGAATAATCGTTTAAATAACCTATGATGGCAAGGTGGTCCCTGGGAAATGGAATAATCATTAACAAAATTAATTATGCTATTGATTTGTCTGCCATGTCCGCAGTTAGGGTGTCCTGTAGGAAATGGATGGAGGAATGGTTCCAATGGATGGATGTGGATGAATGGATCAAGGCAAAATGCAGAATTAAGTACAAATAAAACAAAAACAATTACAAAGTAAAAAAAATATATACAAATTAAAATAAAAAAGAAATGAAAAAATGTAAATACAAAATAAAAAACTAAAAAGTAAAAAAATAAAACATTGTAAACAATATTTACAAAAATCAAAAGAAATTAAAAAAATGAAATAAAGATAGTATAAAAAATTCAAATTAGAAATTAAAAATTAATATAGAAAAAAATTAAAATAGAAACTTCATAACAAATTATCAATAATCAATGATGTTTGCATGTAAGACTATTTTAATGGCACACTGGCTGCATGCACAAAATGGCTGCCAGTCAGCCACATTGTCAAACAACAACAACAAAGAGCAAACAAAGAACACCTGCAAGCCTACGGCAAAAGGACACTGGCTGCTGACACAAAACGTCCTTCAGTCAAATGATCATACAATAACAACAAGGAGGTATGTCAAACAAAGAACACAAGCAAGCCTATGGCAAAGAGACATTGCCTACATGCACTGAATGGCTGCCAACCAACAAAGAACAAAGAAGAATACATGCAAGCTAGTGGCAAAGGGACACTGGCTCCATCCACAAATTGCTGTCAGCCACATGGTCAAACAACAGTGTTCTGTCCACCAATAATTATTACCCCACAATATATACACTTTTTGAAGAAAAAAAATGAAATGCTAGCAATAGCCAACATTTTAAATTTTATCTAATGCCATCCCTGCCATAAATAAAGTTTTTAAAAACATATTCCACTGAAACATTTATTTTAAGCTCTGATGACTACAATACTGGGTCTATTGGCAAAATGGCCCTTTGGAAATCTAGGCCACATAATAAAATGATATTGCAAATGTTACAAACATGTAGATAAGGTACTGACTGAGCTGTGCAACAATTTACAAAAGGAGAAAAATCAATGAAATGCAAAATACATGATAACTAGGCCCAAACCTAAACACCAGCCCACCCAATACTACAACATTTTAAAATCAAATATCAAATTAAAGTGCAAATAAATACTGGTGAATGCCCAAGAAAACAAACAATACCCTTATACAATAGTTTTTTAAATTACTTGTATGATTTAACAAAACCAAAGTCCTTATCCAAAGATATATCCAGGAAACAAAAAGAGTGATCCTTCGACCTCCAAATCCACTTGAAAAGTGGCCAGGAGAAGAACAAAGGACTGGGAGGAGCCTGCAGGACAGGAAGAGGAAGTTAGAGTCTCTTCTGATGCACTTCCTTCCTCTTTGAAACAAATAGGCTTCTTAATCTGTGAAGGAAATTGCAGGGTCCCTTGGAGATTCAGTGGCACTGGAGTAGAAAATCTACTTGTGAGCTTCCCTGTTTTGGCAGCTGGTATGGCTGAAAGCAGCACAAGTGAAGTCAAAGTCTTGCATGCGCTCACTAGTGGCCCAGGAGTATCGTCACGCTCGTGAGAGAACGCCAAAATCCAATCTCACGAGTGCAAGCAAACTGTGTGAAATTTTGGAAATATGCACTTCTCCATGCAGCACTAAGGGGGTCATTCCGACCCCGGCGGGCGGCGGGCACCGCCCGCAGGGCGGAGACCGCCAAAAGACCTCACCGCGGTCAAATGACCGCGGCGGTCATTCTAACTTTCCCGCTGGGCCGGTGGGCGTTCTCCAAAAGATCGCCCGCCGGCCCAGCGGGAAAAACCCCTGCAAAGAGGAAGCCGGCTCCGAATGGAGCCGGTGGATTTGCAGGGGTGCGATGGGTGCAGTGGCACCCATCGTGATTTTCAGTGTCTGCAAAGCAGACACTGAAAATCTTTGTGGGGCCCTGTTAGGGGGCCCCACAACACCCGTTCCCGCCATCCTGTTCCTGGCGGTAAAAACCGCCAGGATCAGGATGGCGGGAAGGGGGTCGGAATCCCCATGAGCGCCGCCATGGAGGATTCCCTGGGCCAGGGCTAAACCGGCGGGAAACCGCCGGTTCCCCTTTTCTGACCGCGGCGGTCAGAATGGCCCAGGAAGCACCGCCAGCCTGTTGGCGGTGCTTTCGCGGTCGTTGGCCCTGGCGGTCGGTGACCGCCAGGGTCAGAATGACCCCCTAAGTGCCCAAACTCTTCAAACTCTGCCGGTGAAGCGGAGTTCTACTCCCAGCCTAGTAACTGCCCTTGAACTACCCTGTGCAACTATTTGCGCATTAAGAGGTCTGCCAACATACACAAAAGTATCCCTCCCTCCAAAGGACAAGTTCACTACTAAGTTTTCAACTAGTTCTTCAAGGTCTGTTCTTAATTGGTCAAGTAATGGTGCCTCCCACAATCTTCCCAAATCTTATTGCAGGTTTTCACAAAACAGCCTTCTTATTAGTGGTGGTATTAGTGTTCTTGTGCTCCCAGGGAGGACATCACAAATCTCAGGCTCACCTGTTCCAAATGAGGTGAACTGTAACTGTACAATTATTCAGAAAGATTATTCATCACAGTCAACTAGACTGAAAGAAAACACAGAGTTAGGGGTCTATTAAAGCCTAAGGCAAGACCCAATCACATAAATCTCTTACTACAAAAATTTGCAGTAGCCAAAATACATATAAATTTCCAAAATCCTTGAGTCAAGAGTCTGGACTCATGACTGGAGGAGAAGGTTGACTATTCCTGATTGTATAGATTTTGTAATTAACACAGGGAAGGCCTGATTCACAATTATGAAATTACACTTTGGGGGTTATTTGTTTGCAACTGTATTGCAGTATAACTTTATGACTAGTACATTTTTCATCAGTAACCTTATGAGTAGTAATTTTGTGGGTATTAAGTAATTGCTATCACATAAAAAGGAGTTCTACTACTGGTTTGCCATTACTCATAAGGTTACTACATGTAATGATAAACATCTGATAGTTTAGTCATACTACAAGAGTGAAGCTTACACCAATTGGGTAACTATACATTGGTGAATCCGGCCAGATAGTTCACACTCATACTACCTATTATTGAACACTGGAATGGACATTGTTCTCACTCTGCAGTATGGTGATGTTGTCTGTTATCCTTTCTTGCCTGGGTGGGTAAGTGGAGCTGGTGTGGGCAATTGCTCAGATAAGAACTAAGATCCCACAGTGAGCTGGTGCCCCTATCATCACATCCACCCCACCAAGTGTGTGATCAAATTATGGTGTGAATATTTAAGTCACACTTCAATATATCATACGGTCTGGTGGAAGGGGTTAGAGGTTTGCTGAATGGATGAGAACACAGAGTTGGGGAAAGGTGTGACAGAAATAAACACTATACAACAACATCATTCATCAGGTCGATGAGCAGTACATCATCATCATCAAATCTGTTGTGGAAGGAAATGAAGGAATGACACATCTCAGTTAAATGCATTGTAAAAAGTTATTCAGCCCCAAAGCCCCAAGTTGTACTTCTTTTCTAATTGTTTTGTCATCTAGGGTTAAAAAGTACAAATTAGGGAGGAGTGAACCCACATAGTTAAAAAAATTATGACTTTTAAAAGAAAAATGGGTCTGTATAAAATGCCAAATTGGGCGTTGCATCTGCATTCTTTACATGCATGGCTGAACTGGTTTGGTAAGGTAAACAGACGTGGTATGTTTTAGAGCTTTCGTGAAGAGAAGAGGAGGCCTGTGGATTGTAAAATAGCAAATGTCAATATTGATGAGTCAAGGTAAGCTTCATGAGGAGTTTACCAAGAGGCAGAACAAAAGCATAGGATGCTGCAGGGCAATCATGAGGACTTGTCATTCACTGAGAAGTGAACAATTTTACAACCAATTCCAAACAAGTCGCTGCATGTATGGCTTACTTCATCATCATTTGACTTTTTTTGGGTAAGTAAAAACATACCATAAAAGTACAATGCACATCAACATTTTTAAAAGAGCAAAGGAACACTGAAGATATAAACACAGTAAAAAAGTTTAAAGGATTTTAAAAAAAATTAAAGTAAAAAATAAACAAGGTATGTGTCTCCTAATAATGAAAAAAGTCTGCTCAACGAGGGACCGGTTCCATAAATCCATAAATAGTCAATAGTATAGTGAACCATTATCTATATGCTACAAATTGAAAGCTAAAATCATACATCCAAGTTCAATAAATATACATAAATAAATCTAAGAATTAGCTACCCAGTCTTGTTCCTTAAAATTGCTAATCTAAAACGCCAGATTGATTAGAGAAATGTTGCCACTGGTAAAACTATCTGGACGGAAGAATCAGATTTTAAAATTCTCTCAACATGAAAACAAGACCTTGCACCTATGTGTTTGTAAAGCGGGATGATCCAAAGAGCTCTTTGTTTGTGGTATGCATAGCAGTGAAAGAAAACATGTGAAACAGACTCTTCACTTTTGCAACCCATCGGGCAGAACTTAGATCTATTGATGGAACTGGACCATTTATGCGTTAGGGAGCACAAAGGGAGAGACCCTATTCTAAACCTAATAAAAAGGGCACATGCAAGTGGAGATAACGCTACGTCTAAAAAGGGCTCAAATTCATAATGGCATTTGACTGATAAATAATTGTCAGACATAGACAACGGGACAATTTTGGCAAATTGAACAATCTGGACATTGTGCCAAAAAGCATCCTTCAGCAGCTGAACAGCGTTTTTAGGAATGGAGGAAGGATCCTGCCAATAGGACCCTAGGCCGAGATAAGTGAAGGATCGTTCGACGAAGGCGCACCATTTGGTTTTGATAATAGGATTACGGCCCACCAATTTAAGAAGCCCACAACAAAATGGAATAAGGGCGTCTGTTGTCCATAACCGAATCCAGAACAACAGGGGCCCTAAAGCAGCAATCTGTGAAATTGAGAAAAGGTTTAGGTCCATTCAGATGGGCAGAGATGGTGTGCTGGAGGGAACTTTTAGCAGCATTTTCAAGAACTGATTTTCTGCCCTTGCCAGATTCGCCAAGTTACAGTGGCCCCAAAGTTCAGCACCATATAGAGCCCCCCCCCCCCCCCGGCTTGAGATTTGTATATTTCAAGGGCATGGGACAATGCAAATTTGGGAGATCTAGAGGCAAATCTTATTATGCCACCCGCCCTTTGCTTCAGGCACAGTAAAGATTTCTCGCAATGGGCATGCCAAAGATGTGAGTCTTCCAATTTAATGCCTAAATAATCAAAAGTGCCCACTCTTTCCAAGGGAGCACCTTCTAAATATACAGGTCTCTTCATTTTACGCCTGGTATCCCCAAAGACCGTATATTTTGTTTTTGCTGAATTGACTTCCAACCCATGGTCATTGCAAAACTCCGTAAATTTAGAAAGCAGTCTGGAAAGGCCCGTAGCAGTACGCGAGAGTAGCAAGGTATCATCCGCAAACAAAAGACAGGGGAGCTTCTGCCCACCCAAGCTGGGGGCATCACCATGGCAGTCTGAGAGGTATGGAATACATGCATTAATAAACAGAAGGAACAGGGTAGGCGCAAGACCGCACCCCTGCCTCACACCACGGGCTGTTGGAAAAGCTGGGGTCAGATCACCAGCCAGACCCCAGCGAACTTTAGCACAGTTATCAGAGTAAAGATCTTTGATAATGTTGATCATGGAACCCGGGACTCCAGTATTACTTAGGACCTTCCAGCGCTTAGAGCACGGGACGAGGTCGAACGCAGATTTCAAATCAACAAAGGCCACAAATAAATGGCCTTGGTCTGCGTCTACGAACTTCCACTTGATGGTAGTAAATCGGAAGACCTGGTCGATGGTACTGACCTTGTCCCTAAATCCAGCCTGGAGATGGCTTAAAACCTGATTTTTCGTTATCCATTGTTTTAGTCTGGATAGCAACTGGAAAGAGAATATTTTCTGCAAGTTGTCTAATAGGCTAATGGGTCTATAATTCCCTGGGGAGCTCTTATCTCCTTTTTTATGAATGGGGACAATAATTGCCATCTTTCCACGAGTCCGGGTAAGATTGAGTTGCCATGGCAGTATTCGATACCCTATTAATGTATCGGGTCCCTACGGATAAGTCTGATTTATACAGATCCGAGGGGATACCGTCTGGGCCGGGAGCCTTCCCTGTTCTTTGTGCACAAATTGCCAGCTCTGTTTATTTTAAAGTAAAGGGCGGCAGAGCAGGATGGCACAATAAAGAATCTGTAAAAATATTGTTAGAATCCGACCGAGAGCCGTACAGTTCCCCAAAGTGGGAGAGCCAAGTTTCTGCATCAATGTGGCATTCAGGAATAGATGACAGGACAGGATCTCTACGTGAAACCAGAATCCAAAAAAGTTTGGCATCACGAGCACTGGCCGCCTCCGCCGCTGCATGTACCTGGCTGATCAATCTCACAACTGTCATAGCATTTAGCCGAGTGTGTCCATCATGTGAGATGTCTGTTTCCCATAACAGTCCCCCCAATCATAACCACGTAATTGGAGGAGTTTGACATTTGAGCCAGCACGCTACCTAGCATTTTTCAAATCAACACACCTCTCTACATTACACAGGGCTGAGTAGTCCTCTTCGAGTCATGTTGGTGAAGGTTTCCCCCTGAAGTACATAGGCATTGTTTACAACTTCCTTCTTCTGGCTGTTGAGGCAGTCCCACACTGGGTCTTGACTCTGAGTCTCAGCTCTATTCAGCTCCCGACTTAAATGAGATTGTGAGTAGGGGTGGGTGATAAACTCCGCTCAGCCAGCGGAGTTTATGGAGCTTTGGCCACTCCGTTTTGCACATGTAATGGAGAGTTCCAGCCAAATTCTTGCTGTGTGTTAGAGGTTTTTCTCAAGTGCAGCTCACCAGCACAAAGCACAAGTGAGAATTGATATCCCCTATTGTGATTTCCAGGCGCTAGAAGGGCACCCAGTGAGATTTTCCCAATGCAGGTGGTCGCAGGCAGTTATAAACATTCGCGCAGGTAAAGCATTTTCTGTAGATTTGTTAAATAATCTGTCTGGTCTTTAAAGAATCTGACTAAAAAGTACAGCAAGGAATGGACCATTCAAGTAAATCTAGCTAAGTGTGAAAGGGACAGTCACATTCAGGCAGAATCACCCATCAGCCCCCAAACAATGCAAATCATCAAAATCAAGTTTACCCATTAGTTCAACAGTATATTCATTGTCTGCCACCACATAGATCATAATCACTTACACTCACTCAATATATATCACTCATTGGTGGAATAGTTAACTGTTCCAATCCAAGCATGGTGGTACACATTTGTCTATTGTATCTCTTTTTTTCTCATGGAGGCAAAACATTGGGGACCAGATTTATGGAGCCCTTGTGTCCATTCCAACACCACATTGGCTTAATTTTTTTTATGCTAATGTGGCATTGGAAGGGGAAAAACGCAGCACCATATTTACAAGGTGGCGCAATGCATGCAGTGTGTCACTTTGCAACCCCTTGTTCCACATTATCCACATTATGCCTGCGCCAGGCATAATGTATGGAAGGGGTCAGTTCCGGTGCTGCGGGTAGGGGGACCCAAAAATGGCTCAAAGCAATCTATGAAATGCCTTTGCACCATATTTACCTGTATTTTTTAACACCTGCTAAGTGCAGGCATTAAGAAGAGGCTCCTATTGATTGTAGTAGTGTCGTTGCTGCTCCCAACTTGTTCCCCAGAGGATGGTGAGATAGACACACCACATTTCCTAAAAAAGGTGGAAGGTGTCACACCAGTGGTGGCAATCAGCTTCTTCTTCTCCTTACTGGCCACTTCCTCAGCAGGGGCCACCTTCAAGTTCTTCCAGTTGGCGCCTAGCTGAACAAGTGGAAACACAGAAGAGGACTCAGGTGGAGTGGTGTCACTTTGTGCCAGCCTTCTGTCTGGCACTACTGTAGGTGATGTCTCGTGCACTTAAGCAAATGAACAAGAAAAACATTAATTAAAAGTGGCATTTTTGCACACTGAAATGTTCATACAGACAGTAGTGTGGCTGTGTCAATTAGGATAACTACAACAAACCGGTAAAAAAGTTTACTTTTTGCGTCTGTAGGAAAGTCCTCCTTTTTGGCCTGGTCACCCCCAAATTTTCTGGACAGATACTGGAGGTTACTGACTCTTGGCTGTACCCTGGGTACTGCTTACCAGACCCAGGGCCAGTGCTCCGTGTAAAATGGATATGCAAATTAGGCTAATTATAATAGGCAATATTAACCTACCTATAAGTCCCTAGTACCTGGCAGGGCATGTAGGTTTATGGACCCCAGCATAAGTAGTGCATAGTTGCACTGCTGAGGTGCCCAGTGTCATTGTAAAGGCAGGCCTGTCATGCTGGCTGCTTTTAAATTAAAGTTATGTGCAAATTCAACTTTGGAATTAAAAGTACTTCCAAAGTCCTAAACTACCTTATTTTTACATATAAGTCACCCCTAAGGTGTGCCCTATGTGCCCCTAGGATTGGGTGCCATTTAACTATAAGCAGGGACCTTATAAAAAATCGTTGTATAAGCCCTGGTGAGGTAAAACAGTCAAATTTCTTTTTCCCGCGTAGTAGTGAATGGCCTCCATAGGCCATAGTGTGGAGACTTTATTTAAATTCATAAAGTCCCCTTAAGTGTCAGATACTTCAGTTTTGGTATCAAATCAATTGTTATGATAAATCCCACAACTTACAATTGTTGGATTTAATATAACTTGTTCAGGGAAAGAGCTTTAAACTCTACCTAAAAAGCTTCCAACTTCAGGACTGTAGTGTTTTGCTCTGATTGGCCAGCCTCTAGCAGCCTGGCCATGCTGCAATGATGAGGTGTGAAGTAGCCTGGGCTGAACACAAAGAGATGTGCCTGGGGGAGAAGAAATTCCCTCAGCAGATGGAGAAGCAGGAAGGAGGGATGGCTGCCAAGCTGGTTTTCAAAGGCAGGGAAGGACATTTGGATAACCTAGCACCTCCCTCACATCCTGCAAAACCAGACATTTAGGTGCCCCCTTAATTAGATTAGGAGAGGGCAGGAGAGGGGTGTGTTTAGGATTTTAAGCCACCTCAGTGGGTGTGTTCAGCCAGGTATAACTTCCAAAAATAAATTTCAGCCATGATGGATTTTTGAGGAATGTTGCTCCCTGGGATAAATTTTTGCCACACTTCACAGGAAGTGGTAATCACAGGGGGAAAGACCCTACACCAGATTGGATAACCAGGACCCCCTTGTGTTTTACCCACGAGCAAGGGTAAAACTGGCAGACCTGCACCCACACTTCAGATCCCTACAAAGAAGAACTACAGGAGAAGAAGGACTGCCCTGCTGGACCCCTGACCTGCACCTGGACACTGCACTCTGTGCGGGCTGCACCAGCTGCACACTTGGGCTTCACCACAAGAAGGACTTTGCCAGGCTTCAAGTGGTTCAAGGAGGGACTCTGTGTTTGCTACAGGTAAAACATTGCTAACCAGAGTCCCCTGCACCAACTCCTGAAGAAACTGACCAGCTGACCACTGCCCAGTGGCCAATTTGGAGTTTACTCTAGGTGCATTTTGGGAGTTGTAGTCTGCACCCTCAAGGAGCATCTCAGAGCTTCTGGAACCTTGGGGTGAGCAGTGAACCTCAAAAAAATGTCCGGAAGAAGAGCCAGAAGTTTGGAGAACATTTGGAAAAAAGCTCCATAAAAGGGCCGACCCGCCACGGCAACTCTAGCCGGCTTGCCTCAACCACGACCCAGCCTGAGTTGAAGGTTCGTCCCGGTGAAGAAAATCTCTGAAAAAGTGACTAAGGCCCTCATTATGAACATGGTGGTCTGTTTCGCTCCTCCTGCCGTGGCGGTAGAAGCCACCAACAGAGGAGCGGTCCGGACTGCCAAATGAAACACAGGCATCCCACGAACCATCCCCTGCCAGGAGAGGAGTGCCGTCGTCGACGGCAGAGCCTGCCCACAGGCCGTCGGAAAGGCTCAACCCGCTCATCAAATTATGAACTACCATTCTGCCACCAGTTCCGGGGTGGGACCCACCGCCACACAAAGCCAGGTGGAAATTAACCAAATATAAGGAACCACGCACCGGAGTCCCACAGAACTCGCTTCAGCAGCCATGGATAGAGAGCTGCAGATCATGCCAGCCCTTCTCCTTGCCATATACCTCCACAACAGAGACCGCCGACGAAGACGACAACGGTAAGTACCGCAACCTAAGACACATGGGAGGAAACGGCACAGTTACATACCCACCCACTCCACCCATCCTGCAATGCCCCCCTACCCTTCACAGCAGCACAAGTCATACACCCACAGCAAGATGTACTTACCTGACACAAGGCACATCCAACTTGACCAAAGTACATACAAAAGCCCCACAACCATAAAAAATTGAAACAAATGACCAGGGTTCAACGGTGTGCAGCCCAAACACAGGCCACACAGATACTTTATTCACAAGCTCACAGAGCGAAACAGTGAACAATGGCCAATGGCCAGTCCGTATTTTCCCAATTGTCATGGGCCACAATGGGCCCAACCTGACTCCCACAAGTGCTTGGTACGCCACATAATGGGGCACCATATGGGCATCCAGGCACCTCACGGATGGGAGGCAGGGGTTGGTGGGGGTGGCAATTTTTGACAGCGGTGGGGCTTTTACTTTCTTTTGGAAGGTGGAGGGGGGGTGGGCTTCTCCTTTGAAGGGGTGGGGGCTGTTTGGCTCAGGTGGAGCTGGATGTCCTAGGCTCTGTCCGGGCCTTCTCCTTATCTGGAGAAGGGCCACAGGAATGTGAAGGGCAGACAGGGGTGGTCTGTGGTGTGGAAGGAGCGAAAAGTGCAAGAAGGTGGGCACATTTGGGGACAAGACGGGGTGGGCCAGTGGGTTGGAAGAGGTCAGCAAGGAAGAGGAAAAGGTTTTTTGGAGCCATTGATGTGGGCGTGGATGCGGGCGTGGGAGTGGAGGCAGAGGGAGTGGATGTATAGGGTGTAGGGGTGCGTGTAGTGGGTGCAGGTGACTGCTCAGTATGCTGTGGTGTCGTGGATGTCTGATGGGTGGGTGTCTTGGTGCGTTTGTGTGTTTTGGGAGGTGGGGGGTGGACACAGGGGGAGAAGACAGACAGCTAGTGTGGATGTATGTTGCCTGGGTGTCCGCAAGTCTGGTGAGTGTGCTGCATGTGTCAACTACAGAAGAGGTGGTGAGTGCAGATGTGGTGTATGGGGTGCATGTAAGGCTGTCTGCGATTGTGGTGAGTGCAGGAAGAGGAGCAGTAACAGTGAGTGAAGGTGCAGTGCATGAGGGTGTGGATGTAGAGGGGACAGACACGGAGGCAGAAGAGGTGGCCACACGGGGGGAAGTGGACATTGTGTGTGCAGGTGTACGTTGGCTGTGTGAATGCTTGTGGTAGAGAGGTGAGGTGCTTGAGTTTAGAAGTGTGCTCCTCGTGTGTTGATGTGCTAGTCAGCGTGTCTGAATGTGTGCTTTGGACGGGTGAAGGGAATGGGGTGCTGGAAGGGGTAGAGGAGGTTGGAGGGGGGACGCAATTGCCAGGGAAACTGGCTGCCGTCCGAGAGAAGGCCAGAGCCTGAAAAGATCTCTGTAGGGCAGACACGGCACTGTGAATGCCATCCAGATAGGCATTTGTCTGCTGCACCTCTGATGCTAGCCCCTGGATGGCATTGACGATGGTTGTCTGCCCTACAGAGATGGCTCTCAGGAGGTCAATAGCCTCCTCTGTGAGGGCAGCAGGGCTGACTGGGGCAGGGGAGGAGGTGCCTGAGGTGAAGGAGACGCCCACCTTTCTGGGTGGGTGGGCAAGGGCAACTCGGTGGAGGGCAGAAGGGAGGGCAGTGATAGAATGGGGGTGGCAGAAGATGTACTGGTAGTGGTGTGTGCACTAGTGTCCACCACTGCCGGGGGGCCCCCATCGGAGGAGGTCTCAGAGTCACTACCTCCTGTGGTAGTAGCCTCCCCCGTGGAAGTCCCCTCGCCCTCCCACCCACTGGTCCCCTGGGCGTTGGTTGTCTCTGCCTCAGAGGATCCATGGGTCGCTGCCTCCCCACATGCCGGTGCCTCAGCTCCCTCGCCTGATGTTGATGCTGTACCAAACCAACACAAGAGAACAGGGATGGGGAGACAAAACAGGAGAGACACTTGTAAATAGATGAATGCAGGTACATAATAGTCAGACATACACCCACCCAGAAAACACACCCAACAGGCAGCACCGTTCACTATGGCCATGCCCCTGACTACTGACCAGAATACTGCTCTACACCCATCCCCTGAAATACCTTAGGAGCAGAAGTAGGTGAAACCTGACAGGGACACCCCTACACCATTTAGGGAACATACAGTTGATGGACACCAATCAATTTCCCTGCCTCCAAGAAGCATGAGCCCTATTGCACACCCAGACATCCTTCCAGACTGAAGTATGGTCAATGAGTACTCACCCCCTTGTGACTGCTGTGCAGCCTTCAAGCGCCCATCCAGGTCTGGGTACGCCACTGCCAGGATCCGTCGCATGAGGGAGGTCAGTGCCCGACGGGCACCCCTTCCACTTTAGGAGGACTTCCCCAGCTGGGCTTCACTGATCTTTCGCGCCCAGCGCCGCAGGTCCTCCCACCTCTTTCGACAGTGGGTGCTCCGCCGGTTGTAGACCCCCAGGGTCCACACCTCCTTGGCGATGGCATGCCAATGTGCCCTCTTCTGGTGGGCGCTGACCTAAAAGGGCGACACAGAAATGGAACAGAGAGGTCAGGCACTTGAATGATAGGAACAGCTGGCTAATCATCCACTAGTGGACGGACAGTACTCTCAGACATACAGGACATTCGCACGAAGCATGCCGTGCACCATGGCCCATGCAGGCTCAAAGGTGCACACATATGTCCAATCAACACCATCCATTACACACACATACAGTGCCCTCCAAACTCAGACTCACCTGTACCTCTGGCCGTCCTTGCAGTTTTGTGTATAGGGGCAGGACCCCATCCACTAGCTTCTCCAGTTCTCCCTGGGTGAAGGCCGACGCCCTTTCCCCTGCAACACGTGGCAAGTCTCTACAGTGGGTGGGTTGCCCACTGTTCAATCCTGGGGAGTGCAAAGCCACAGTCTCTCAAGTGGATAACAGTCTCCAATGGTTCTGGAGGGGGCATTGTGCCCAGAGTGCTTCATCCTGCTAAGGACAGAGGTAATGGATTGATCTCTCCACTGGTTCTGGAGGGGGCATTGTGCCCAGAGTGCTTCATCCTGCTAAGGACAGAGGTAGTGGATGGATCTCTCCACTGGTTCTGGAGGGGGCATGGTGCCCAGAGTGCTTCATTCTGCCCGTGACGGACGCAGTAACGTCAGTGCCCTTGGCGCTCATGGGCCAGCGTTGCTTGAGACGGCGGTGCCCTGTTCAATGGTGCTTGAGACGGCGGTGCCCTGTTCAGCGGTGCTTGATACGGTCGTGCCCTGTTCAGCGGTGCTTGGAGCGGCGGGCTCCTTTGCAGTGACTCAGCTGCTGGTGGTCCTTCATGGCCCAGCGGGGCTTGTGCTGGCGGTCCTTCAAGGCCCAGCGGGGCTTGTGCTGGCGGTCCTCTCTGTCCCAGCGAGGCTTGTGCTGGCGGTCCTCTTTGTCCCAGCGGGGCTTGTGCTGGCCGTTCTCTCTAGCCCAGCCGGGCTTGTGCTGGCGGTCCTCTCTGTGTCAGTGGGGATGACAGCTGTGGCCTCCTGGTCAGCGGGGATGACGGCTGTGGCCTCCTGGGCAGCGGGGATGATGGCTGTGGCCTCCTGGGCAGCGGGGATGACGGCTGTGGCCTCCTGGGCAGCGGGGATGATGGCAGTCTCCTCCGCCGTGCTGCTCTTCCCAGACTTTCCTGGTTTCTTGTGGCCCTTCCCCACCTTGGAAGGTGTCGCAGCTGACTCCACACTCCCACCGGGACCCCTGGGAGCGGCTTTGGTGGCTGGAGTCTTCCCCCTCTCCCGTCCGGTACTGGCCAACTTCTGATGCTTCACAGGTGGGGGACTGTCTGTGCTGTGGCTCCGTACCACACTGGCTGCCCTGGTGGCCGGTGCACTCCTGATTCCGGTGACTACAGGCACCACTGGTCCCGGAGATGTTGTGGCTGAGGTGCTAGTTTGGGACCTAGGAGACGGACGGGGTGGGGGAGGTGTGGGAAAGAGGTCAAGGTTGGACAGGAAAAGATTTTTGGAGACACTGGGACGGGTAGCTGGAGGGGGTTTGGCGTGGAGGAAGAGGATGTGGTTGTGGAAGGTGTTCGTTTGCTGACTTTGGGTGAAGGTGCATGCGCTGGAGGCTGTCGTGAGGTGGATGGCTGTTGGGTGGGTGTGTGTCTGCGTTTGTGTATCTTGGGAGCGGGCGTCACAGATACACTGGGAGAGGACACGGGACGTGTGAATGGTAGTGGGGGTGGTGATTGCACGTGAGCGGGGTGTGGTGGTGGGTGTGCTGGTGATGGTAGTAGTGGCTGTAGAGGTAGTGCATGCAGGTGTGAGTGTAGACGAGACTGGGAGGGAGGAGGGAGACAAGGATGAGGGGGACGCAGTGGAGGCAGTGGATGTTGGTGTGTCTGCATGTGTGTGATGCTTTCGTGAGTGCCTGTGGGATGTGTGGTGCTTACGTTTGCCTGAGCTTCCCTTGTGTGTTGACGTGTGTGCATGCTGGTCTGGAGGAGTGCTTGGGATAGGCTGGGGTACAGGGGATTGGGTCTGGGTGGAGGAAGTTGGAGGGGGGAGGCTAGACACAGGGACAATGGCTGCCATCAGTGTTCAGAGTCTGAAAAGCTCGCTGAAGGGCCGCCTGACCAGAATGAATGCCCTCCAGGAATGCATTTGTTTGCTGCAACTGCCTTTCTACACCTGGATGGCATTCAAAAACAGTGAGGGACCTGAGGAGGTCAATGGCCTCCTTACTGAGGGCAACAGGGGTGACTGGGGCAGGGCCTGAGGTGTCTGGGGCGAAGGTGATGCCCACCCTCCTTGGTGAGCGAGCACGGGGCAAAGGCTGAGGGGCTGCAGGGAGGGCGGTGCTGGAAGGGGGGGCGGTGGCTGTACCTGTAGATGGGGGGCACAGATGTTGCCGCCACCACAAGGGAGCTCCCATAAGAGGACGAGTCTGTGTCACTAGTCTCAGCTCCTGTCCCCTCCATGGAGCTCCCCTCACCATCCATCCCACTGGTGAAGTCCAATTCCGTAGTGTGGCCCTCCAGGGCCATGTGGGATGCAGCACCCTCGTGCTCCGGTGCCACTGCTCCTCCGCCTGATGATGCTAATGCACACAAGAACAGGGAGACCACAAAAAGGCAGACCAGTACATCTCCCATGAGAATGCCATGTTCCCTGGCTCAGTGCATGACGCCTACTTCCTGCGGAACAGCAGCATCCCTTATGTGATGGGTCAACTCCAGAGGCACCGTGTGTGGCTATTAGGTGAGCACCTGGAAGCAAGATAGTGGGAATGGTTGTATGGGTCTGGGGATATCCCTACAGGTTAGTGTGTGTCTAACAGTTGTCCCTCGCCATTTGCAGGTGACTCTGGTTACCCCAACCTGTCATGGCTACTGACCCCAGTGAGGAATCCCAGGACAAGGGCAGAGGAAAGCTACAATGCGGCCCATGGGCGAACTAGGAGGGTGATCGAGTGGACCTTCGGCCTCCTGAAGGCCAGGTTCAGGTGTCTCCATATGACAGGTGGATCCCTATTCTACTCACCAAAAAAGGTGTGCCATATCATCGTGGCCTGCTGTATGCTTCACAACTTGGCTTTGCGACAACAGGTGCCTTTTCTGTAGGAGGATGGTCCAAATGGCGGTGTTGTTGCAGCTGTGGATCCTGTGGACAGTGAAGACGAGGAAGCAGAAGAAGAAGACATGAACAACAGGGACTCAGTGATCCAGCAATATTTCCAGTGAAACACAGGTAAGAATACAAACCTGCCTACTACATGTACTTAAACATTACTACCTCTCTACTGTCTGTCCTTTTCACCCAGTGTATGGTCACTGAGTTGTCACTTTCCCTTACGATTTCACAGATGTAGGTCCCAATGTGTGACATCTGCATTGATTACTCATGGACTACAGCTGTGTGACATAGCTATGTTGACATTACAAATTAAAGAGATTGTTGCCACAATAATTGCTAATACACTATTCTGAAATCACAGACTGACTCCAGATTGTTTTGTGCTTTAAGGGTGTTTATTTAAGTGCTCAGTATTGGAGGGGGTAGCAAAATGGTGAGGGGTGATGGTGGAGGAATGTCCATGGCAGAGTCCAGTCTATTAGTCTCACAGGTGCATTGCCCTAATGGGCATAGGAAGTGGAGCTGGGGCAGTTTAAGGATGGACAGGGTGACAAAGTGGGACAGTAGGATGACATTCAGGGTGGTCTAATTTCTTGGTGGGGGTCTTGGCATCGTTCTCTGTCTTTGTCCTGGATCTCAGGGACCGTTTGCGAGGTGGTTCTCCCTCTGCAGGGGGTGGGGTGCTGATGTGGTGGTCCTGTGGTGGTGCCTCCTGTCCACTAGCACCGGCGGAGGTGGTGGGCAGTTCATCGTCCATGCTAGTGCCAGGGGCCCTTGTTGTGCCACAGTGTCCCTCCTGGTGTTGAGTACTTCCTTCAGCACCCCTATGATGGTGCCCAGGGTGGAATTGATGGCTCTGAGTTCCTACCTGAAGCCCGAATACTGTTTCTCCTGTAGGTGCTGGGTCTCCTGAAACTTGGCCAGTACCGTTGCCATCGTCTCCTGGGAGTGGTGGTAGGCTCCCATGATGTTGGAGAGGGCCTCGTGGATAGTGCGTTCCCTTGGCCTGTCCGCCCCCTGTCGCACAGCAGCCCTCCCAGTTCCCCTGTGTTCCTGGGCCTCCGTCCCCTGGGCCGTGTGCCCACTACCACTGCCCCCAGGTCCCTGTTGTTGTTGGGGTGGTGGGTTAGCCTGGGTTCCCTGTAGTGGTGGACACACTGCTGATTGACGTGTCCTGGGTAGGTATGGGCCCACTGGGTGGGTGCTGTGCTGGTGTTTCCAGAGGGGGGAAGGTCTGTGGTGGCCTGTGACTGGGTGAGGGGAACCGACTGTCCAGAGGTCCTCGATGGGCCGGGCTGGTCATCTAGATCCAGTTGGACAGAGCTGCTGTCATCACTGTGGGCCTCTTCTGTTGGTGGTGTGGACATGTGTGGACCCTCCTATCCGGTGACGCTGGGAAGGGGTCCTGCAGGGGTATAAAAGGATGTTTATTACATCTGTGTGTGCCATGGTGTGCAATAGGTGGGTGACCGTGTACCCCAGTGCTTGCATTCCTGTGTGGGACCTTGTGTGATGATGTTTTAAGGTGGTGTATGTGTATGTGCAGTGGGCATGCTTTAGTGATGGGTGTCCATGCTTTGTTGTTGCATGCAGGGCTTGGTGTTAGGATGTGTGGTTTGTGATGTTGGGACATTTGTGAGGAGTTAGAGTGATGGGGTGAGGGTGAGGGTGGGGGTATGTGCTGGCATGCAGGTAGGGTGGGGGATGTAATAGTTAAGATTTGACTTACCAGAGTCCATAACTCCACCTACTCCAATGAGGCCCTCAGGATGCAGAATCGGCAAGACCTGCTCCTCCCATGTTGTTAGTTGTGGGGGAGGAGGTGGGGGTCCGCCGCTAGTCCGCTGAACCGCCAGGTGGTGTCTTGAGACCATGGAACTCACCTTCCCCTGTAGGTCGTTCCACCTCTTCCTTATGCCCTCCCGATTCCTTGGGTGCTGTCCCACTGCGTTGACCCTGTCCACTATTCTGCGCCATAGCTCCATCTTCCTTGCAATGGAGGTGTGCTGCACCTGTGCTCTGAACAGCTGTGGCTCTACCCGGACAATTTCCTCCACCATGACCCTGAGCTCCTCCTCCAAGAACCTAGGGTGTCTTTGCCATGCCCTGGGGTGGTGTAGGTGATGTGTGGGGTGGTGTGTGGGGTGATCAGTGTGCTGATATGTAGTGGTATGTAGTGTGAGGTGCGTAGAAGTTATGTTAGTGATGGTGTTGTGTGCCTGTGGATGCCAGTATTGTTGATGGTGGTGTCTCTCTCTGGCCTTCTCTCAGTAATTGTGGTCGTAGGAGTTTGTGGGTGATGTGGGTGTGTGTTTTATATTGTATTGGGTGTGTGGGAGTGGTGTGTGTATGTGTATCAGGTGTGTGTATTTTGAATTGTCCAATATGGTAGTGTTTTGTAAGAGTGTGTGTATTTTGAGCGTGGTGGTGTGTACCGCCAATGGAATACCGCAGTTGAAAGACCGCTGCATGGATTCGTGGGTCGTGATAGTGTGGGTGGATTTCTGTTGGCGTGACGGTGGAGGATTTGTTTTTGCCAGTTTATCACTGACCTTTGGTGTGGCGGACTTGTGTGGGTGTCTGAATTTTGGGGGATTCCGTGCTGTGGGTCATAATAGCTGTGGCGGATTTCCACTGCCGCGGCGGTGAGCTGGCGGTCTTCTGCACGGCGGTAAGCTGCTTTTACCGCCAATGTTGTAATGAGGGCCCATGTTTTCTAAGTTAAGCCTTGTCGTCCGTTGCCAAGCTACCAAGGGTGAGCTGGGGTTAATTTATTGAGACGTAACTGAACCTATTGGGGGTTAGTGGCCTATTGCTAAGTGTAGGTACTCACCTGCCCTTACCAATAACCTATTTTTAATAGCGCCTCTAAGCAGAGGCACCTTTGGAAGGCAGGCCGGTATAGGGGAAAATCGAAGAATCCTCAAAAAAGTGAATGCTGGTGTGCGTCTATGGCCCAAGAGACCTATGGCAGGCAGGGAGTGCAGAGAAGAATGGAATAATCCTTAAAAAGTGAATGCTGGTGTGTTCCTAAGGCCAAACAGACCTATGGAAGGCATGGGAGGAAGAGAAAAATTGAATAATCCTTCAAAAAGTGAATGCTAGTGTGCATCAGTGGCTTACTACACCTATGGCAGACAGGAGGTGGAGAGCAACATTGAATAATCCTTAAAAAAGTGAATCCTGATGAGCATCTATAACCCGAAAGACCTAAGCAAGACAGGGGGTACAAGGAAAAATGGGATACTTCTTAAAAAAGCGATTGCTTGTCTGTGCCGATGGTTCAAGCGATCTTTGGCAGGCACAGGGGGCAGGGAAAATGGGATAATCCTTAAAAGGTGAATGTTGGTGTGTGCTTATGGCCCAAGAGAACTATGGAAAGTAGGTGTTACAGGGAAAAATTGAATCTTCCTTAACAAAGTGAATGCTGGTGTGCACATATGGCCTACGACTCAGACCTAAGTCAGATTGGGGTGCAGGGAAAAATTGAATAATCCTTTAAAAAATAAGTGAATGTGAATTTGCACCGCTGTCTGTAGCCTAAGAGACCTATGGCAGGCTGGGGGCTCAGGGAAAAAAAAACTAATAATATAAAAAAAGGAATTGCTGATGTCTCACTGGGCACTATGAGAAATCCTTTGGGAGGCAAGGAGGTGCAGGGTAAAATGAGAAATTGCATAAAATATTGTATAGACACTGCACACACACATTACAATGACCATCACGATGTCAGGGTAAAGTAAACAGAAACAAAAAACAAACAGGCATAGCCCTCTTCTATCACTGTCCCTAAATTGTTTTTTCAAAACTGGAAAAAAAGGACTTAACACACTGGATGGCTGCAAAAAAGGGCCACTAGCCACATATTCAAATAACAACCAGCAAGGATGCATTGACAATGATGAACACATGCAGGCCTATGGTAAAAGCACATTGGCTGACTATACAAAACGGCTGCCGGTCACATGGTCACACAACATCAGGCAAGGAGGCAGGGTCAACAAAGAACACATGCAGGCCTATAGAAAAAGCACACTGGCTGACTACACCAAATACCCACCAGCTACATGATCATACAACAGGCCAGAAGGCATGGACAACAAAGAACACATGCAGGCCTGTGGCAAGAGCACAGTGGGTAACTACACAGAATGGTCATCAGCTGCATTGTCACACACCAATAGGCAAGAAGGCATAGACCACAAACAACACATGCAGGCCTATCTCAAGAGCACATTGGCTGACTACAAAAAATGGCTGCTGGCCACATGGTGAAAAAACAAGCAAGGAAGCATCAACAACAAGGAACACATGCAGGCCTATGGCAAAAGCACACTAGCTGACTGCACAGAATGGAAACTGGGCACATGGGTACACAACAAGCAAGGGGGCTTGACCAATAAAGAAGACATGGGAGTCTATGGCAAAAACACATTGGCTACTACACAAAATGGCTGCTGGCCACATGGTCGCACAACAACAAGCAGGGAGGTATGGATAAAAAAGAACACATGTAGACCTATGGCAAAAGTACATTGGCTGACTGACTATTCAAAATGGCTGTCAGCCACATGGTCACACAACAACAAGCAAGGAGGCATGGACAACAAAGAACACATGCAGGTCTATGGCAAAAGCACACTGGCTGAGTACTCAAAATGGCAGCAGTCCATGTGTTCACACAACAACAAGCAAGGAGGCATGGAAACCAAAAAACACATGTGGGTCTATACTAAAAGCTCACTGGCTGAGTACACAAAATGGCCAAGGTTCACAAGGTCATACAACAACAAGCAAGGAGGCATGGACAACAAAGAACATATGCAGGTTTAGTGCAAACTCACTGGCTGACTACACAAAATGGCTGCCGGCCACATGGGCACCCAACAAGCGAGGAGGTATGGACAACAAAGAACACATGCAGGCCTATGGCAAAGGCACATTAGCTGACTACACAAAATGGCTACCGGACGCATTGTCAAACAGCAACAAGCAAGGAGGCATGGACCACATGCAGTCCTATGGTAAAAACACTCTAGCTAACTACATAAAATGGCCACATGGTCAAGTAAGGAGAAATGGACAGCAAAGAACACATGCAGGCCAATGGACACTGACTACACAAACTGGTATGGAGAACAAAGACAAAATGGTGGTCTATAGCAGACACATACACACACAATGGACAGACTAAGGAGGAACAACAAACACTGTAGACAACACTATCAATAATTCACCAATGACAAAAATGAAAATGAAGCCAGCTATACAAGCTTTACAACAACGCACATCCTCTCAAGGCATCAAAATATATTGCCTCTCAAAATACACTTTTTGCAGAAAAAAAGCGTGAAATACAAAAAAAACATATTTTGCATTTAATCCCACGCCACCTCTGACCTAAAACAAAGATCATTTAAAACAACATATACCACAGAATCAGTTTTTTTATATACACAATGACTAGTACTGGCTGCATGTCACATGGGTAGACTAGGCCACATGGTAAAATGAATGAATAGTGCAAATTTAACAAACATTGGGACAATGTATTTAACAGTGTAACATTTTTTACCTTTAAGCAACCCACCACAACCATAGTCAAACTTAAAAATTGAATTAAAGTACAAATATATACCGGTGCATGCCCTTTATCAAACAACACCCATGTCCAATTACTTGTGATGTCACAAAATCAAAGGGCTCAATCTATGAAGGTAAAAATAGATGTTTTGTCTAAACATCTAAGTTTATGACTTTGGGAATTCTCAAAGGGCATTTACAAGTCAATAAGTCTGCAATCAGGCCACTGATCGAGAGGGTGGATAGGGTTCTCAACAGAAGAAAGAGGGGGGGAAACTGAAAAGTAAGGAGTTCTCTACTGGCCTCCAAAAGAGTCCCCAAGGAAAAGATAACCAGTCCTAACCTGATCGGAAAAAAAGGCTTTCTTCTACAAGAAGACAGGGAGGTTCATCCCCCAGTGTACTGAGTGCTACAAGCACGGGCACATGAAGGGAGACAGCAAGATGTCACAGCCCTCAACTGGTGGGCAGACACTGGAGGTGGTCAGTGCAGTGCTTTTGGAGGAGGTTGTCCCAGTTAGTACAGGGGAGAGATCACAGGTTACCTTAATGTCCCTGGGTGACAAGGAGATGGTGCCCAAATGTTTTCTAATACTGCCAAATATAGGGAGTGAGTGACCATCAATGGGCAGCAGGGTGAGGCTCAGAAGGACACAGGAGCTAGTATGACTACTGTCAAGTGTCATATGGTGCCCGTAGAGAAGGTAATCCCCGTGACATTCAATCAGTTTGTAGTAGCAGGCAACCATGAGTACTATTAATGTAATTCTAGTTCCCTTTTAGTGGGGAGGGGTGGGCCTCAGGTTCTCTAAAAGTAGCTGTTAGCCCTGCCATGCCTGTGGAATATCTGTTAGGCAAACAACTAGAGCATGGGTACTCGCAAACATTTTCACGGTGGCCTCAGACTTTGGTCTTTGATGTAACTGAGGGCCGCACTGATGGCATCAGGCTGGCAGTCGGGGTTGGCAGTAAAGTGGGTGTAAGGGACGCAAAGCATATACTTCTAGTGTCTGAATAGCACAACGTGAAACCATAAACTTGGGAATAATCACGGCTTCTCCACTTAATCAAACTGTGTGATCCTAAGCAAATGTTTTATTTCACTTTCCCTGCTTTTTGTTCATTATCACATATGAGGACCTCGCATGACTTCAGGATGTGTGCTGCACAAAACCTTTTTGTGTTTGAATTAATAAACTATATATTTTTTCTATAATTGAAATCTAGGCCACCCAAAGAGTGCACTTAGCTGACTTGCCTCTTAGCTCATCAAAGGCATTGTTGTCGGGGATGAGGGGGTGAATTTCTTCAATGCACTGATATATTCTGGTGTACTAAGGTGACATTTCTGCGTGTTAATGAAATACACTTTTTGAATGTTGAGCAGACTTGATTGTGCTTTTACATTTTTGCTTTAAAATGTCTTTAAAAATGAAGCTGTTTCTGATGTTACAATGTACAGAACCCCTCTGTTATCTCTTTTCTTTACCTTCAACTCCCCTTAAATAAATGCTTGCCTGTTTATTTATATTTTTTTAATGTTAGTGCTGAGTCTAGTTAAGAGCAGCCCAGTGCCGCTGGACAGCATGTAAAGGTCAGGAGGGCCGCTTGCAGCCCCTGGGCCATACTATGAGTATCACTGATCTAGAGCATACTGTCTGGAAAGAAGTAGAGCTCAGGTCATGCCTGGAGATTTTAGGGTTGCCTGAGTAGGTTGCCTGAGTAGGTCTGCATGAATAAACAGTCTATGGCTGTCCAAGATGGGAGACAAGTATGCCTGGAGCCTGGAAAAATAGCTCAGTCACTGTCAAACAGAGAAAGGGTAATGGGTGTAGGTAGCTAGCCCTGAAACTCTCACAGTCCAGGAGGAAGCAGAACCTGAGGGCACTGCCCTAGAATCTACAGGGGAGGACATTGCTATCATGAAGACCTGCTGGAGCTTGCTATATGGCAGTTAAAGGTGGTCCTTCCAGGGAGTAATTCTGCCAAGCATAAAAGGAGTGCCCAATTCTAAAGGGCTTGAGGTGGCAAGCTGAGGCCCAGGCAGTAGGTTCTTGGGCTTGGGACAGCTCATATGTTGATGGACCCCCAGTGCTATAATGCCTTCCTACTGGGACTGGCTCATGATATACACCTGGCAGGAGATCTGGGGCAGGAAAACAACTTTGGCAGTCTTGTCACCAGCTTTAATTGGCCCAGGATAAAGACAGCCTCAGATGACTTCTGCAGGTCTTATGTTAACTGCAAGGCCAGTGGGAAAAGAGGGAAAAAACTCAAAGCGACACTGATTTCAATACACATCATTGACACCCCCTTTGAAAGGGTGAGCAACATGCCTGGGCCCCTGGCCCCAAACTACCTCAACCAACAGGTTTAATCTGGTTTGGGTGGACCATGCCACCAGATACACAGAGGCCGTAGGTCTGAGATCTGTGAATGCACCTGCAGTGGATTAGGCCTTGAGGGGGATTTTTGCCTAGGTGGGATTCCTCAAGGAAGTGGTGACTCACAGGAGTACCAACTTCATGTCTGTGTACATGACATCCTTGTGGGATGTATGTGGGATAACTTATAGGTTCTCCATGCCCTATCACCCTCAGACCAATGTGCTTGTTGAGGGGTTCAATAAAACCCTGAAGGGCATGATATTGGACCTGCCTGACCCCATGAGGTAAAGTGAAGCGCTCGCCTTCCATGACTGCTTTTTGTTTACAGGTAGGTGCCTCAGTTGCGAGTTGGGTTTAGCCCCTTCAAACTCCTCTATGGCCACCCTGTTAGGGGACCTCTCAGTTTCATTCAGGAGGTGCGGAAGCAAACTCCCTATAAGCCTCCCTACCCCCAAGATGTGTTCAGCTACATGTTGCTTCTTTGGAACCAGTTGCAGCACTCTGGAGGAAGGCCAAAAAGAATCTTGAAGCCAGCCAAGATGTTATAAATCTCTAATATAATCAGAAGGCCTGGACCTGTGGATAGTACAGAAGAAGGACTGCCCTGCTGCCAGATGATTGCCCTGCTGCGTGAGGCCTGCCATGCTGTTTGAAAAGGAAGACTAGACCTACTTCCTTCATCCAAGTCTACCTTTAACCACTTTGGTTTCTGGGACGAGGTGGTTATGGATGTAACCACCTCGTCCTCCACCTGGCCCACGGGAGAGCGCTAGAGCTCCCACCGTTGGCCTCCCACCCTCCTCCCATGGGCAGGGATGGAAGGTGAATCGCTTCATCTTCCACCCCATCCCCCGTGCCTCCCAGTAATGTCTGATGACGTCAGCGCGCGATCGCTCAACTTCCAGCACAATCAGAAGAGAAATGAAAGCATTTGTCTTCTGATCGGGGGGCAGGCAGAGAGGCATCAAAGGAAATGCCGTTCCTTTTCTTTGATGTCTCTCTGTGCATTTCTGCAGCCCAGTCATGAAGTGATCCGGCTGCAAAATGCCCACTAGACACCAGGGATTTTTGTTTTGTTTTGAAATAGACATGAGGGGAGCGACCCCTTGATCAAGGGTTGCTCCCCAGTGGGGCAATTCTTTATCAGGCCTTTTTTGCCCCCCGGGGGCAGATCAGCCTATTATAATCTGCCCCTGGGGGGTGAGGGGGGGTTTGGAAGCTACTTTTGAAGACTGGGGCATTGACCTCCATATCCCTGTCGCTACGAAATATCCTCATGTTCTTTCAAACCAGACCAAAGCCAAAATATCCCTTTCTGTGCGTAAGGGTGCAATTGGGGAAATGTTAGTAGGTCCTCCTTCTCTGAGGGCCCAATGCCATTTACCATGCATCAGGGCAAGAAAGGAGGGAGGTTGCCTTCTACCAGCCAAGGAATGTTCCCCATATACAGGGCAGGTAGCTGCTGCCCAAGCCCAATGCACGGGATACTGGAAGAAACATATTGGGGGTAGTTTATTGATTCTGTCAAAATAATTGCTCTCCAAGAAACTTGGAAGTTTTCCCCCTCTTTGAGGTAGGGTTTCAGAACATTCTATGCCCTCGCCTGTAAGTTGAAATCAGGTAGACCTTCTGGCGGGTTGTTAGTATGAATTAATATCTCTCTAGTGCCACCCAACTACCTATAAATTGCCCAGACCTGTTTGGTATTGAGATTATTTCTCCTAAAAAAGACAAAATATTCTGCTCCTTAAAGTATATCGCAGGAACATCCCTAAAGCTTTAGATTCTCCTGTTCTTCACTTGCTCATTGATTACGTTCCCACTTTGACAAGGAAAGATGCAGTTATGATTGTGGATGGGGAATTTAATATATGTTTTGATCCAGCTGCTCTTTTTAGTGAGGTAGCCAGGGAGGAAGATCGCTATTTGGGTTTTCCACAAATGACAAGCTCATTGCTGCCCTCACTTAGTCAAGCTGCCTTACAAGTGTTGCACTTTTGTATGAGTTGTCACATGAGGGCTTGTAATGGTAGAACCATATTGGATCTTGAGTTTCAGCCCACGTTTAAATGCAATAATTATCTGAGTGGCATTGATTATTTTTTGTTAGACTCCCAATACTGGGGGATGCTTAGTGATATGGAGGCCTTGCCTAGATTTGAGAGTGACCACTCCCCTCTTTGTCTCTCCTACTGTAGAGGGGGTGAGGGGGATAATAGGCCCCTCCTCCTTCCCTGAGGTGCTACTCCAGTTAGTAACAACTGGAAGAGAATTAAGAGGGAGTGCTTCTGGACCAATGAGTCAAGGTATGCTTCACTTTACCAAGAGCTAGTTCCCATCCTCTCCCACATGGCCATGTCTGGGGTAGTTCCTGGCAAGATAATGGAAAACCACACCAGTTGGTCTGCAAATTTGAAAAATCATTATTTTACCAAACCTCATCCCCATGAGATTCCCCCAAGGAGGGTTGAACTCACATGGTATGACATGACGTAGTTTAGCAAAGAGTAATCTTCTTAGCATCTTTAAAAAAAAGGACTTCTCCAGGTTGTAAAATTAGCAAGAGCAGATTATAAATTAGCCCTAAAACGAGTGAAATCTGCTTGGGACACTGCCATCTGGAGTAACCTTTGGTCTGCTTCACGCTCAGGAAACCAGGTTACCTTTTGGATATAATAGTCCACGGTGCAAAGATGAATAGGTTGAGGCCTGAAACGCATATTCTTCTTCAAGAATGGGTGAACCATTTTGAGTTATTGTATGACTGCATCCTTCCAAATACTGCAGTCTCTGTAACTTCAGGACTACAGCAAATCCTTGCTACCACCAGTTTCTTCTTTACAACTGAAACTTATAATGATAACTTGATATCCTCAGTGGCTGAAGTAGATGTGGCTATCAGATCTCAGAAGGCAGGAAAAGCCCCTAGGCTTGATTGTATTCTAGTAGACCTTTTTTGAGTCTGTACTGATTATCTGGGCACCCTACCTTGCACATGTCTTTAATGCTATCCCAGCCGGTGGTGAGATTTCTTTATCCTTTCAAAGGCACATACCTTATTCCTATAGCTAAGAAAGGCTCAGAGTCTGACGTAGCAAATTACTGCCCTATAAATCTTATTGATTTCAGCCAAAAACGTTTTTGCAAACATTTATTAGATCAGCTTCTTACTTGGGTCGATGAAAATTAAATTCTAACACAGTTTCAAACTGATTTTCGTTCAAAAGATAGCACGTGAACCATGCTTTTAGGTTCCAGCTAATGAGGTGGAACGGAGTTGACATTAAAAGGGGCAGCCTCTATGTCACCTTTGTTGATCTTGAAGTGGCACTTGACATGGTCCCAAGAGATAAACTGTGATGTAGATTAGCTGACATGGGGCTACCATGCCCTTACTTGTTTTATTTGTTAGGATGCATCAAGACAGTTTTGCACAAGTTAGATGAGAGTCAAATGGGGAAACCACTTTACACTTTAAGGTAGAAAAGGAAGTCAGACAAGGATGTGTACTCCCCTACCTTATTTTTGTTGTTTATAAATGGCTGCATTGATTATCTCATGAGTTATGACAACGACTCCCTGGTATTAGTGAGAATTAAAAGTCCCACTCTCTTATTTGGGGATGATACTCTACTAGTATTGAAAATCCCAAAAGGCCTAGAAAGGTTATTAAGTAACTTTAATAGGTTTTGTTTGGACCACAGACTGGAAATTAACACAAGCAAGACTAAAACCATGGCCATCCATTCCCATAATGGGTTTGGAGGACCCTTAATGTTGGAAGGGCAAGGGTTGGAGAAGGTGCTAGATTTTGACTACCTGGGTATTTGCCTTTCTATTTCAAACTCATGGGAACCTCAGGTGACTAAAAGTCACTTCATATTGAAAACATGGCTGCAGCCATCATAACATTTGCAAAAATAACATTGTCCCAGCCTATCTCCCCACTTCTCGAGGTTTGGAGGGCTAAAGAAGCTGCTGCTGTACTCTATGGAGCAGAATCATGGTGGCACATAGCTTAAAAGCCTACAAGGTTGATGACAACAAATTTCCAAGGCTTGCTCTTAGATTACCACAAAGTAAGCCACTAATTTTATGACTTATGTTTTTGGTCTATTTCCTCCATTGCACACCTGAAGCCTACCCTGTATTGGTTATGAATCTGGTCTATCGCAGAGTTAACGGATTGTAGGGTGGGTCTGAGAGACGTCTAAGACAAATCTCAGTGAGGAGTCCAGCTTCCATGGCTGGATTTTGTAAAGCAGTCCCTACATTCTATGAACATGCATGAGTATTGGCAGTCCCCTGAGACAATCCCATTTTCCATCATTAAGAGAGTGAAGGCCACTTATTGGGAACTTGTGTAGGCTAAATTATCTACCCAAGTAGGTTTGGGGCTTCTCACTGAATGTTTCATTGTGTTTAAACTATATCCCTATTTTGAAAACCATATGAATAATATTGTGTCCCCCTTTACAAAAGCCCTTTACATTTGGTTTAGACTGGGTACTATGCCACTCGCCACTTTGCCAGTTGAATGTAGTAGCCAGCAAGGTGGTAGCTAAATTTGCCTGGCTGGTGTGGGTGCTGAAGAATCGGAAGCTCACTTACTGTTTTTCTGCTTGAGTTACTCCAAGCAGTGTAGCCGTTGGATAATTCCCCTGTGCCAATCCCTAAATGTTGCTTAGCACAGGGTAGCTCTATGGTTATGTAGAATGGATACGCCACCAATCGTTGTCTTTTCTGTTGCTAAATATCTGGAGTACATCTGGCCAATTCGACAAAAAACTGGTTCGTTAATTACCCTAACATTGGTCTAGAGTACATTTTTCCTTGTATGTGATGCTTTTTACAGTTTTAAATCTTGTGTTTTATCTTACTGATTGTTTGAGCACAGGCACTTTACTTAATCAGGCCCTTAGTCAGGCAGGTGGAGGCTTGTTTCACTTCCTTCCTCCCTGTAATTAACTAATTTGTGAACTTATTGTTTAACCTCTATGTCCCTTCGGGCAATTCCAGTATCTTGGCACGGGTATTAAATACTAGTATTAATTTTCAATATAGTTACCTAGGGGCAGATTTATGGAAAGTGGCACTGCACCGAGTGCAGATCCACTTTCTCTACACCCATTAGTATCCCCCTACCGCCACCATATGTGCTCTGTATATAAAATAAGGTTCACCATGGCCCACGGTAGGGGCCAATAGCGTCATTTTCATGATGCTATTGATGTACTCTGTAGGTTTAGCACCTAAATATTGGCGCTACTCCTGCAAAGTACATATGGCCCCATTCTAAAGAATGGAAGGCCCCTTTTAATGCCTGCTCTTGAGCAGGCGTTAAAAGTGCCGTAAATAATGGCGTAAGGAAATCTCATAGATTCCTTATGCCATTTTTCCAAATCCCCTAATAGGGGAACGCCCCCTTCGCAGACATTATGCCTGGCACAGGAATAATGTAGCGCAAAGGGTTACGGAGTGAAGCAATGCATGCATTGCGCCACCCTGCAAATAAGGCTTGGGGATTTCAGTCTCGTTGGGCCACATGAATGTCAAAAACAATGACATTAGTGTGTCTCTAGATGTGGCAAATGGACTATTTTCGGAATGGTGGACATCATCTCCTCCACCATCCTAGTGGATACTAATTCTAGCCATCAAACTGTAAATTAGGTGCTCAGTACAATTTTGAAAATTTGAAGATATTTTTAAGTTTTCCTCTATCAAAATGTGGACCTCCTTACTCCAGTCTTACCAAAGTCAGCCATACAATGCCACACTGTGTGAAACCATCTCAGCTCCATCAAGTGTACATGGAGATGCTCAAGGATTTCAAATTGGAACCACAGGCCTTCTACAATCTGGTTATCTCACACACCTTCTATGTATTTGTTGCACTGGCCATACACATACACATAATCACACACATATGGGGATCATATCACTAGGATCCAGGTAATCCAGTAGCAGTAGAACGTCCCATAAGGGAGTCAGTATTATCTCAGTCCCATGACACAATTAAGAAGGCTTGCACTACTGAAGGACAAAAAAACAATATCTTGCCAACACAATCTACATGCTACCTCATGACAGGGACAGTACTAGAGTGTTGCAAAAGAGGTTGCTCTTGGTGCAAACCTCCAGGTCAAGGTACATTTCCATCACTCATATATGGGGAGAGGCCTCAGACTTTGAACAAACAATAGAACAATTCACAAAGTTTTCACACAACACAGTGCAGCACACAATGTTGCTGTTCTGCTTTGAGAGAGAGACTAAATAGAACCACCATTATTGACTAAGACAGAGTGCTTTTTCCTCACCGCCCCCTGCACTGCTGTGCCGTATGCTGCCTTGCACTAACACACACTGTTGCACAAAAGTATTTGATGTGAGGCATTGAGTCTGTACTGAATAAACTTCCTGTACAAAAAACTATGCAGTGACATAATTTTATGCTTTTCACACTTAATATGTGTGCTGTACAGTACAACACACAAAGTTGTAAAATTGTGAATTAAAATACCTGCTTTGAAATGCTACAAATTTTTAGTCTACTTTTTAAGTTTAAGAAAGGCGGTTGCATTTAATGTCCATCTGCCACCCATGGAATACCTCCCATAACACACATAGCACATAGCAGGAGGCATGGCTGTGCACAGTGCAGGGGACAGTCTCATCCCAACACTGTGAAACAAGAATCCCAGTATGACAATTCTCACTAAAAGGTGTATCACATAATTAAATATGAGTTTGAAGGTTAACAATTACATTAAGAAACAAGCCCCTGGAGTGTCACTTTCAGTAACGTTCCTGTGGTGCTGTGCCCTTTCCAATATTTACGGGGCACTTTACATGGCTCCATACTGTCATGTAAACGTGGGCCCCCCCAGTGCAGTTTCTGCAGCAGAGGGGCGTGCAATAGGTGTTGCTGTGGGCGTCTCCATGTAACACCCATTGCTTTTGACACTGCCACAGATTTATGAGAAATCGTAACCCTGAGACAGTGCCAAAACTAACGCCACATCAGCGGAAGTGTTAGAGTGGTGCAACAAAGAGAAGTACTTTTATTTCTCCTAATTTTTTCTTTTTCTATGTGTGCTGCATTCTGTAATTTAACAAATTGTCATTATTGTTTGTTTATGTGCAGGAAAAAACACCTTTCTGCACATGAACAATCATTCCCTTCAACACAGGCATCCTTGAATTATGGTGCAAGTGTGCCTGCCTTGGCGCTAGGCAGCCAATTTTAGCACCAGTGCTAGGGAACCCACAGGGGGGTGCCATATTGTTGTAAATATTGCGCATCCCTGCGTGTTTGAAATGTCAGAGTGTGGCACTTTCAAATTTGATGCTGCTCCGCGTTCTGACATTCCCATGTAAATGAGGCCCAAGAGTATATTAGGCACACTTGAAATTTGAGATTTCTTATCATGTGATGTGGTTCTGTCCTCAGGTTTGGTGGTGTCAGTGCTCTCAGTTCCAACAACCATCTCAGGTCGTATGGGTGCCGCCTCCTGCTCTAACATGGGTGTCAAGTCCTCATGGATTTTTATACAACCACCAGTTTCCATTGCAGCCCTCAGGTTCCTTGACAACTGTTCTTTATTAGTGCTCCTCTAACCATGGGGACCTTTTCTTGCATTCCTCAAAACTCGCAAGTGTTGGAGCAACTGCGTTGATTTTGTCAACTGTTGCGCTCTTTAAAGCTGACTTTTTGGAGAATTTTGAAGTAACAAACCGGTTTTTCTTTTGATTTGTCATTCTCCTCCTGGATAAAGTTGAACTTGCTTTTCCTGGTCTCCTGGGACCCAATCCTTTTTTCTGGGTGACCTTCTGGCTGGAAACATCTTCCTGACTTGCCATCTGGTTGATATAATTGCCGAACGTTCGCCTCGTATTTTCATCACTTTTTAAAGTGAAGTGAAACGCAAGAACACATTGTCATGCAATTACGACTTGAGCCATCCAAGTAAGTTTTGCAAGACGCAACAATGAGCTTTGTTACGCCACATTACCTTACGATGCAGAGTTTTTTGCCGTTGCATGACACCTAGTAAATATGGTGCTCCTCATGTTGAAAAAAGTGCAGTTGTTCTAGCTCGGAGAGTGATGTCTTCCTCAAAGCTCAATCATATATGGACATTACAGTGCCCATTGAAAAACTGGCAAAGCAGCTTCTTCTTCCTGGACTCTTTAATTTCGATACAGCAACTGGTCATATTACATATATATTCCTTGGTTTTTCATAACAGAACACATTATTTGTTTACCATATAAGGGAGGTAGCATAAATAAGGGTAATTTCAGGTGAAGAATATTATCCTTGGATGAAAAGGTTAGACTTGCTCATAAATTCATTTATTTTCTTTGATTTTTTTGGGTTAGTGAAATTTGTATTTTAAGTGCATTCATTAGCATAATATGATGGACTGTCATTTGAATTGCATTTAACTTTTCATTAGTTGGCACACGCCTAAGAAAATGGACATGAGACTTCTCATGCCAGATCCTTAAATAATACAGTGGAGATAAAACTCACATTTTACTTGTAAAATAATGCTTGCGTTTATCCGTCAGGGGTTGATAATGGCTAAAACATATGTCACAGATTATATACCGCATGTGGAATGAGATTTCTCAACATTTCGTTGTTCATTTAATCACTAATTATCGGTAGCTCTAGGCTTGAATCCATCCTGTGCTATGGTAATTAAGCACATGTTTATGGCCTGCAGTATCTATTTACTTAACGGTAGATCGTTTGCTTGTTTACAGTTTATAGTAATTTGAGCATCACTAAGCATCACTCTTCATCTAAAGATGTGATTGTCTTGAAATGTATGCATTTGTTCTCACTTTTGTAACTATTATTTCTTTCGGCGTTCTTTGTAAACTACATCTTAGATATGTCAATTGTTCTACCTTCTTCTAAATACAAAGAAAAGATCAGCTACATCTATGCCGACATTATACATTTAACCAGTTTGCCAAAAGAACTAATAATGTGAAATGAATAAAAGTGTGAATGGGGTGTATTCTGTTTTTTAATGATAGCAATTAGGTAATATAAGCCATGTCTTTAAATGGATACATACAAATAGCTATTGACTAAAGATTGTTTATAAAAGTGTTATGTGTTTGAAGAGGTACCAATATACTGACTCAAATGGTAAATCATGCATGAAATGTTTATAAAAAACTATTTTAATTGGTGAATGTTAGAAATGGTGTTTTTGGTTGGCAGTCAGGTTATCCGCTTTCCAAGCAAGGACCCCCACTCTAGTCAGGGCAAAGGAGAAACACACCTGATTACAGCTGCGAAGGTGGTGGTGCGTCGTTTGTCAGCTGCGTTGCAGGTGGTGTGTCGCAAATATCCCTGCACAGCGTTCTGTGTGTGGATTTCAGCTCTTGTTCTGCCAACTTCACCTTTCAAGGGCCCAGGATCTAGGTAGGACACCACTTGACAGGGCAGAAGTTTCAGCAGAGAGTCCAGGTGTTGGCAGAGGAAGTTTCGATGGCCCTGAGACTTCAAGACAGTGAACAAGCTCAGTCCAAGCCCTTGGAGATTCTTCACAAGCACGAATATACCACAAGGTCTAGTCTTTGTCCTCTTTCAAGCAGAAACAGCAACTGAAGGCCAACCCCAGCAAAGCACAGTCACAGGCAATTGGGCAGTACTCCTCCTCCAGCTCTTCAGCTCTTCTCCTTTGCAGAGTTTCCTCTTGATTTCAGATGCAATCTTGAAGAAATATAAAGTATGGGGTTTTGGGTCCACTACTTATACCCTTTTCTGCCTTTGAAGTAGGCAAACTTCAAGGGAAAGTCTCTGTTGTTCACAAGATCCTCCCTTGCCCAGGCCAGGCATCAGACACACACCAGGGGGTTGGAGACTGCATTGTGAGAGGGCATGCACAGCCCATTCAAGTGTAAGTGACCACTAACAATCTAAAACATTTTTTTACTAAAAGGTGTATTTTTACATTGTGAGTTCAGAGACACCAAATGTAATATTTCAATCTGGTCCCAAAGGGAATCTGCACTTTAAAGTTAATTAAAGGCTGCCCCCATGTATTTAGCAGTATTTCATTGTTAGGACTTGTAAAACACATCAGTACAAGTCTCAACTTTAACATACACTGCACCCTGCCCATGGAGCTACCTAGAGCCTACCTTAGGGATGCCTTACATGCATAAAAAGGGAAGGTTTGGGGTTGGCAAGTACACTTGCCAGGTGAATTGGCAGTGTTAGACTGTACACACAGACACTGGAGCTGCAGGTTTGAGACATGTTTACAGGGCTACTCAGATGGGTGGCACAACCAGTGCTGCAGGCCCACTAGTAGCATTTGATTTACAGCCCCTTGGAACCTCTAGTACACTTTACTAGGGACTGATTAGTAAATCAAATATGCCAATCCTGGAGAAGCCAATTACACGTACAATTTACACAGGAGCACTTGCACCCTGACACTGGTCAGCAGTGGTAAAGTGCCCAGAGCATAAAAAACAGCAAAGACAGAGCCCAGCACACAGTCAAAACATGGGAAGGAGAGGAAAAAAAGGCAGGGGAGACCACGCCAAAGATGCCAGGTCTAACAGTGAATAACAATATTGCTTTTAATGTATGGATTACACATAGATAAATATTGTATTCATCTTCTATTAGCCTTTTATAGCTAATAGTACTAAATGCATAAACTTTCTCACTGTCAAATGTATTAAAAATGCCATTTGTTTTGGTTTTTCTCTGATGTCTCTGGACTTAGTGCTGTTATGAAAAAATACACAAAGGTTCCTTGTCATTAATTTCACAGTTCAATGCCGATGTGTTACTGACAAACAGTAATACATCCAGCAAGCAGTCAGTCAATCACAGTACTCTTAATTTTTTTTACTGTTCATAGTTCACCTAACAATGGACACTGATTCCTGGTAGAATCTCTACATTGCATTACCTTTTACGAATAAACGGGTAATAAAACAAGGGACAATGATGAGGGCCAGTGGGTTTATATGATCCATTGGCTGTAGAGTCTATAACATGAATATAGATTTCCCACATTTGCCACATAGGCCCTCATTCTGACATTGGCGGTAAATCCCGCTTACCGCCATGCTGAGTGCCGCCAACATAACACTGCAGTGGCAGATAACCGCCAAGCATTTTATGACACACACATACAGCCACACACAAGTCCACCAGCCCAAAGGTCAGTGATAAACTGGTGGTAGCAAAACCCACACTGTTAAGCCAACAGAACTACACCCACAGCATTATAACCCATGAATCACTGTGGCGGACATTCAATGGCGGTAAATATGGGCAGTACATACCGTCTCACTCAAAATTCACACATACATATAAAACTACACCACATTGGACAATTCAAACTACACACACCTGACACACATACACACACCACACCCACACACCCGCACCACTATAAAACACACACCCTCACTGCCCACAACCCTTTACGACTAGAAAGAATTGCCACCAGAGAGAGACAACAAGAGCACATACAGAACCAGAGCTACCTAACATCATCGCCTATACACCATCCACACATCTCACATCACACACCCCAACACATCAGCCCACACACCCTAACCCACACCACTCACTCTACACCGATGGCACCAGAACAACACCCCAGATTCTGTGAGGAGGAGCTAAGGGTCATGTGGAGGAAATCATCCGGGTAGAGCCACAGCTATTTGGAGCACCGGTGCAGCAGACATCCATTGCTAGGAAGATGAAGCTATGGCGGAGAATCGTGGGCAGGGTCAACGCCGTGGGACAACACCCCAGAACAAGGGATGACATGAGGAAAAGCTGGAACGACCTACGGGGGAAGGTGCGTTCCACAGCAGCAAGACCCCAACTAGCTGTACAGCAGACTGGTGGTGAACCCCCACCTCCTCCCCCACAACTAACAACATGAGAGGAGCAAGTCTTGGCAATCATGCATCCTGAGGGCCTGACAGGAGTAGGAGGAGGACTGGACTCTGGTAAGTCAAATCTCTATTACTATCACCCCCCACCTGCATGCCATCACAAACCCCAACCCGTACCCTCACTCCCATCACTTCACCAACTCCCACATACCCCACCATCACAACCCACTCCTCCCAATACCAAGCCCTGCATGTAAAACCAATGCATTGACATCCCTCATAGATATGCATGGACACCTATCACCACTGTATGCACACTTGAGAGAATCACCTAGCCCACCAAATAGCTACTCACTCAAAGGCAAATCTGCCAGGGCAACAACAACCATGGAGGGCTACACACCCATGCACATGATGTCACACGCAGAAACAATAACACTGCATTTACATCCCCACAGGTCCCCCAGCCAATGTCACCGGAGCAGAGGTGCCAGCAACATCCAGTCCCCCCAGAAGACGCCCACAGTGATGACAGCAGCTCTGCTCGCCTGGATATGGATGACTAACCTGGCCCATCAGGGATCTCCAGACAGTCGGTTACCCAGGCACACTCTCACACCCCCACAGAGCCTCCCCCCTCAGGAAACACCACCAAGGCACCCACCCAGCGGGCCCATACCACTGTCCCCAATACACGTCAATCAGCAGTGTGTCCACCACTACAGGGACCCCAGGCCACCCCACAAACACAGGACAATCAGGGACCTGGGGTCAGTGGCAGTGGGCACACGGTTCAGGGGACAGAGGCACAGGACAACAGGGAAGCTGGGAGGACTGCTGTGTGACAGGGAGAGGACAGGCCCAGGAAACTGAGGCCCATATTTAGACTTTTTGACGCAAAACTGTGCCAACGCAGTTTTGCGTCAAAAAAATTAGCGCCGGCTAACGCCATTCTGAAGCGCCATGCGGGCGCCGTATTTATTGAATGACGTTAGCCGGCGTTAGCCGCCGGCGATGTCTGGAGTGCGTTAAAAAAAACGACGTAGACCAGGCAGCGCCGGCGTAGGGGGAAAATGGCGTATGGGCGTCCACAAATGGTGCAAGTCAGGCTGAGGCAAAAAAATCGCCACAACCCGATTTGCGCCATTTTTTTACGACGCCCATCCCCCATTGAAATGACTCCTGTCTTAGCAAAGACAGGAGTCATGCCCCCTTGCCAAATGGCCATGCCCAGGGGACTTCTGTCCCCTGGGCATGGTCATTGGGCATAGTGGCATGTAGGGGGGCACAAATCAGGCCCCCATATGCCACAAAAAAAAAAAAAATAATACTTACCTGGACTTACCTTAATGTCCCTGGGGTGGGTCCCTCCATCCTTGGGTGTCCTCTGGGGGTGGGCAAGGGTGGCAGGGGGTGTCCCTGGGGGCAGGGGAGGGCACCTCTGGGCTCATTCTGAGCCCACAGGTCCCTTAACGCCTGCCCTGACCCAGGCGCTAAAATCCGGCGCCAATGCGGGTGTTTTAGTCCCGCCCACTCCCGGGCGTCATTTTTGCCCGGGAGTATAAATACGACGCATATGCATCGCAGTCATTTTTTAAGACGGGAACGCCTACCTTGCATATCATTAACGCAAGGAAGGTGTTCACGCAAAAAAATGACGCTAACTCCATGAAGTTTGGCGCTAGATGCATCTAACGCCAAAGTATAAATATGGAGTTAGTTTTGCGTCGAATTTGCATCGAAAAAAACGACGCAAATTCGGCGCAAACGGAGTATAAATATGCCCCTGACTCTCTAGGAGGCACTCATCGCAATCCTGGGGGCATATCAACATTCCCAGGAGACGATGAGCCAAATACTGGACAAGTTGCAGGAGAACATGCAGCTGCAGGAGGGACCGTTCCTGGTGATCAGGGAGGACTTGAAGGGCATCAACACCACCAAGGTCTCCATTGCAGGGGTGCTGGCAGACATGGCCAACACTATGAGGGAGGCAGTGTCACCCCACCGGGCCTCTGCCACTGCCAAACTGATGAACAACCGTACACCTCCGCTGCCGCTAGTGGACAGGAGGCCCCACCACAGTACCAACAGGCCACTAGCACCCCTCCCCCTTGCAGAAGGTGAACCACCCTGCAAACGTTCCCTGTGATCCAGGCAGAAGCCAGAGGCTATTGCCAAGACCTCCCCCGGGAAATAAGACTCTCCTGATTGTCACCCTTGTGTCCCATGCTGTCACCCTGTCCACCTTGAACTGCCGGCGCTCCCCTTCCTATGCCCCCTTGGACAATGCACCTGTGATACAAATAGACTGGACTCCAACCTGGACTTTCCTCCATCATCCCCCAGCCATTTCACATCCCCCTCTATCTCTGAGTACTTAAATAAACACCCTTTGAAAAAAGTATGGACTATGTCAAATGATTTAAGTATGTATTTGTTTAACAAGGTTTAAACATTGAAAAACAACTGTACAGAAATTTATACATAGGAAAGACCTGTAGTTGGCTGCAGTCAACACATCAGGAACGATAGTGGGACACAAGTATCTGCAAATAGAGATGCCAAAGGCTACAGTGAGTGGCTATAGAAGTGGGAAAATCAACCTGCCAGTGACAATGTCAAACACAAAACTGTTAATTAAATGTAAAGTTACACTGTCTTACCTGTGTCATTGGAAGTATTGATAAATGATTGCACTTCAGTTGTCCTCATCCTCATCCTCTGCCTCCTCATCTTCACAGTCCACAGGGTCCACTGCTGCCACACGGCCATCTTCAGCCTCATCTTCATGCAGAAAAGGCACCTGGTGACGTAAGGCAAGGTTGTGCAACATACTGCATGCCACAATGATCTGGCAGACCTTCTTGGGTGAGTAGTACAGGGATCCACCTGTTAGATGGAGGCAACGAAACCTGGCCTTCATGAGGGCAAAGGTCCTCTCTATAATTCTTCTTGCTCACCCATGTGCCTCATTGTAACGTTCCTCTGCCCTTGTCCTGGGATTCCTCACAGGGGTCAGTAGCCATGATAGGTTGGGGTAACCAGAGTAACCTGCAAATGTTGAGGGACAACTGTTAGCCACACAACCGTTAGGGCCCACACCATACCTATACACCAACATTCACTGGGTGGGAACCAGGGCTCATCTATTAGCCACACCCTGTGCCTCTGGAGTTGAGCCATCACATATGGGATGCTGTTATTCCTCAGGACAAAGGCATCATGCACAAACCCAGGATATTTTGCATTGACTTGGGAGATGTACTGGTCCACCGGGCACACCATCTGCACATTCATCGAGTGAAAGCTCTTTCGATTTCTGAACACCTGTTCTTTTCACTCCGGGGGACAAATGTTATATGTGTACCATCAATTTCCCCAGTGATGGGGATATGTCCCATTGCATTGAAATCAGCTTTCACTGTGGACAAATCCTCCACCTGGGGGAAAACGATGTAGCTGTGCATGTGTTCAATCAGGGCAAACAACACGCTGGTCAGCACTATTGAGAACATTGGCTGAAACATTCCTGCTGCCAAGCCCACTGTCACTTGGAAGGTACCAGTTGCCAGGAAATGGAGCACTGATAGCACTTGCACAAGAGGGGGGATTCCGGTGGGGTGACGGATAGCAGAGATTAGGTCAAGCTCCAATTGGGCACACAGCTCTGTGATTGTGGCCCTGTCCAGTCTATAGGTGAGGATAATGTGCCTGTCCTCCATTGTTGCCAAGTCCACCAGGGGTCTGTACACGGGGGTAGGTCTCCATCTTCTATTCATCTGCAGCGGTTACAATCTATGGGGCAAAATGGTGAGCAGCTAGTCAGTATCTCTTGTTTCCAAAAACTACACTTCAATGCATGTAGTGATTGTAACTGTATTTTGTTGGAGAGATCCAAATGGTGCATATGTGTACTGTGACATCGTTAGGAGCCATGGCCTGCACCACACCTGAAATGGCATCTGCCTGTCCTGTTTGGAGAGACAGGTGAAAACAAAGTAATTCCGCTGATGTTGTGGGTCGTTGTGGGAGACGGTCGAAAACCGCAGTGCAACTCCTCATTGGTTAATATTGGGCCCTATGGGGTACAGCGGCCAATGGTGATGTATGCCACCTGTGACTGTATGCACCGCCGCGGACGTCACCACCATTTTCTATCTGTTCACTCACTTGCTACCTGACCTTCAACAGGAGATGACCTACACTGCAAGTGCTGCTGTGACCTGTGTCTGGAACTGACAATGGCTCTTGCCACTGGGGAAAGGGCCCCTGCCTTCACTTTGGCGGAGTTGAAGCGACTGGTGGATGGGGGTCCTACCATGAGTATGATCCTTGGGGCGTGAATGCATGGGGTGCTGTGTGTGAAAGCCTCATGTGGGGGGGGGTTGGTGGATGGGCCCTGGGCAGCGTGCCCATGTATGGTGGGCCATGTCTGTGCTAATGGGGATGGGAAGGGGCATGGTGGGCCATGAGTGTAACAGACAGGATGGTCAGACTAATGTCTTTGCCTTTTTCCATTTCCCTGCAGGTCAGCGCCCATCAGAAAAAGGGAATATGGCGTGCCATCGCCAAGGACGTACTGATCCTGCGGGTCTACGGCAGGCAGAGCACCCACTGTCACAAACGGTGGGAGGACCTGAGACGCTGGCCATGGAAGATGGTGGAGGCCCAGCTGGGGCTAGCCTCCTAACGAGGAAGAGATGCCCGTCGAACCCTGACCCCATCGATGGCCTGCATACTGGCAGTGGCCTATCCAGAGCGGGATGGGTGCCTGGGGGCATCACAGCAGACATAAGGGGGTGAGTACAGTGCCCCAATATGCAACTTACGCCTGGTGGAGTAGTGTCCGGTGGGGGATGTGGGCCTGTGGGCGCCCCTTGGCCAGGCCTGACATTGCAGAGTAGGTCCCATGTTGGGCAGGGTTCTGATATAAAATACCTCCAACCAAGCTAGTAGGCATCCACTACTGGGCAGGGGTCTGTGGGTCTCAGGTATGCTGCAATTGGCATTAGGTGTCCCTATCCATGGCCTGGTGACTAGCATTGTGACTGGTAGTGCATTTCCTAGTATGTAGGGCTGCTCCCTGTGTGTGTGTTTATGTCGTGTACGCCAACAGTGGTGTTGTTGCCGCCATTGATCAAGTGTATCCTTTGTCTCTACCCCCCCCCCTTTTTGTTTTGTCACCCTATCCTTATGTGCATATGAATCATCTGGCGGAGGAACTGAGGCACCAGCGACGGAGGGAGCTGCATCATACAGGGCCCAGGAGGCTAAATCCACTGATGGTGAGGGTACCAGTGGGATGGAGGGCGAGGGGAGCACCACGGAGGAGACAGGAGGGGACAATTTCAGACACAGATTCCTCCTCTAATGGAAGCTCCCTGGTGGTGGAGGACACCTCTGTCCCCACCCCAGCTACAGTTACATCCTCCACTCCCATACCAACACCATCTTCCCAGAAGCTCCTCAGCGTGTTTTCGTGCCCCCTCACCCAGGAGGGTGGGCATCTCCTTCACCCCAGGCACCTCAGGCCCTGCCCCAGTCAGCCCTGCTGCCCTGAGTGAGGAGGCTATTGACCTCCTTTAATCCATCTCTGTTGGGCAGTCAACCATTGTGAATGCCATTCAGGGGCTGGCAGCCCAAATGCAACAGACAAATGCATTCCTGGAGGGCATTCACACTGGCATGGCGGCCCAACAGAGATCAATCCAGGCCCTGACCTCCTCTCTGATAGTAGCCATTGTCCCTGTTTCTAGCCTCCCCCCTCCAACTTCCTCTACCCAATCCCATTTCCCTCAACCCCAACCTATCCCAAGCACACAGTCAGACAAGCAGCCGCCCAGGACAACACACAAGAGTGGACATGACAAACACAAGCACCACACTTCATCCCACAGACACTCACACAAACACCATCCAGATGCAGACATACCAACATCCACTGCCTCCACTGTGGCCTCCTCCTCCTTGTCCTCCACCTCCCTCCCAGTTGTGTCTACACTCAGACCAGCATGCACTACATCCTCATCCACTACCCCCATCAGCATCACACCTATCAGCACACGCCCCACACTGGCAGTTACCACTCCCACTTCCATGCACACATCTCCTGTGTCCTTTCCCACTGTGTCTGTGCCCCCCTCTCAAAGTACACAAACGCAAGCACTCAGACACCCAACAGCAACGACCTCACAACAGCATCCAACCCATGCACCTGCACCCAAACACAGCAGACAGACACCTCCTACAACCACTCCCTCTACCTCCACTCCAAAACCATCTCCCTCTTCCTGCCCCAATGTCCCTAAGAAGCTTTTCCTCCCCACCTTTTACCTCATCCCTAGCCCTCCCCCGTCCCTCACGTCAGGCCAGGGTGATCAAAACCCCACCAAGCACCTCAGCCACCCAGTCCAGGAGCACAGTAGTGTCCACAGCTACACCAGGTGGGAGAGGATCCCGGGCACCAGGCAGCCACACTGATAGGGTGCCTGCACCAAGTGCTGCAAGGAAGGACAATGAGGCACCCCCAGCTGCTGCAAGGTAGGGCAAGGAGGCACCCCCAGCTGCTGCAAAGAAGGCAGAGAGGCACCCCCAGGTGGGAGAGGATCCCGGGCACCAGGCAGCCACACTGATAGGGTGCCTGCACCAAGTGCTGCAAGGAAGGACAAGGAGGCACCCCCAGCTGCTGCAAGGTAGGGCAAGGAGGCACCCCCAGCTGCTGCAAAGAAGGCAGAGAGGCACCCCCAGTTGGTAAAAGGAAGGGCAAGGAGCAGTCCCCAGCTGCTGCCAAAAGAAGCAAGGAGCCATCCCCAGCTGCTGGTAGGAAGGGCAAGGGGCCTGCACCAGCAGGCAAAAAGGACAAGAGGCCTGGCACTGGTTCTCAGTCAGAGCCCCCACCACCAACCATGGTGGTTCAGCCATCCGAGGCAGCAGGGGATGGGCTGGAGCCTCCCCCCACCACTGCTAGCACTACCACAAGCACCACCACCAGCACCATTGCCAGCAGCCCCAGTGGGCAGCTGTTTGAGGCTGCATGGGAAGGGCTGGAGCCTTCCCCCACCACTGCCAGCACCAACGCTAGCACCAATGCCAGCAGCACCGTCATTAGCACCACCACCAGTACCACTACCAGCAGCAGCAGCCCCAGTGGGAAGCTGTCCGAGGCTGCAAGGGAAGGGCTGGAGCCTCCCCCCACCACTGCCAGCACTACCACAAGCACCGCCACCAACACCATTGCCAGCAGCCCCAGTGGGCAGCTGTTTGAGGCTGCATGGGAAGGGCTGGAGCCTTCCCCCACCACTGCCAGCACCAACGCTAGCACCAATGCCAGCAGCAGCAGCCCCAGTGGACAGCCGTCCGAGGCAGCAGGGGAAGGGCTGGAGCTTCCACCCACCACTGCCAGCACTGACACCTGCACCACTGCCTGCAGCAGCAGCCACAGTGGGCAGCCATCTGAGGCTGCAGGGGAAGGGCTGGAGCCTCCCCCAGCCACTGCCAGCACCGACACCTGCACCGCCACTGCCACCACTGAGCAGCCATCACCGCCGGCAGACAGTGTGTAGTCCTGCGTCCATAGGCTGTTGTGCGGCCTGGCCCCTGCAAATCCTGTGGGTCTGACATCCAGGTGAGAGACTGTGACCTTGCACTTCCCAAGATCTGCATCACTGGGCACAATGCCCCCTCCAGAACCAGTGGAGAAGCCACCCACTCACCCCACCCTTCCCAGGATGAATCACACTGAGCACAATGTCCCCTCTAGAACCAGTGGAGACGCCATCCACCCACCCCATCATTCCCAGGATGAAGCCTACTGGGCACAATGCCCCCTTCAGAACCAGTGGAAGTAGTCACCCACTAGAGAGACTGTGGCCTTGCACTCCCCAGGACCAGACAGTGGACAAATCACCCACTTGAGAGACTGTGGCCTTGCACTCCCCAGGACAAGTCAGTGGGCAAATCACCCACTTGAGAGACTGTTAAGAATGTGATGACCCTCTCTCTCACTCTGTTTCTCTGCATCAGCATTGGCAGACAAAGGAGACTGGGCACAGCCGAATGGGGAAGCTGCTGGCCACGTGACCTGGAGTGCTGATACCACCAACAACGAGGGACCCAGTGGCCCAGAGGGAAGGGGAGTGCCACCGGGGAAGACAGGGTCCAGTTCATCATCTTTGGAATCCTCCTCCAGTGGACACTCCCTGGTGGCGGCAGACCCAGCTGGGGCCACCCCAGCATCATCTCTGTCCAACACCCCCTTTCTATCACACCCTTCCTGTAGCTCCCCACCCAGTAGGCCATGCCCGCTCACCCAAGATGGCGGGCACCTCATTTGCTGCATGCACCTCAGTCCCAACCCCTATCAGCTCTGCTGCCCTCAGTGAGGAGGCTATTGATCTCTTGTCATCCATCTCGGTGGGTCAGTGGACCATTATGAATGCCATCTAGGGACTTGCAACTCACATAAAACAGAGTAATGCTTTCCTGGAGGGCATTCACTGTGCACTGGCTGGCCTACAGAGACCTTTCAGGCTCTGGCCTCCACACTGACAGCAGCCAATCACTCTTTGTTTCCCGTCCCCCTCCACCTTCCTCTTCCCAATCCCAAACCCCTCATCCCTGACTCAGCCAAAGCACACATACAGACAAGCATGCATCCATCTCAACATTCAAGGATACCTCAGACAAAGTGTGCACCACAAAACAGACCACTGGCATGCACACAAGTAACATACACCTGCACATACAGCAACAGTCACAAACTGCCCTGAGACCCCTACCACCTCCAGCATCAGTGACAGCACACCTGAGATACTTGCAGACACCACACCAACATTCACAGATCTAGTCACTACACCTACACCTATCTTACCCACAGACAGCACCACAGCAGACCCTCAGACATTCACCCAGTTACCATACCCACAGACTCCACAACCACACGCCCTCATACATGCAGCATATCCTCCTTACCTGCAGTCACAACCCCCATATATAGTCGCCCACTCCCCACAGCATTCCCCAGCACCTCTACCCCCTCATTCCAAGACACATAAATGCCCTCATTCACCCACCCAATGAACACCTACCACCAACAAACATATCTTGCACAAACATGCACCTAAGACATCCACACCAACACCTCAAACAACCACTGTCTCTCCCTCCATAACCAAACCCTTTTGGTATGACCATCCATGTTTGTCTAAAAAAGCTTTCCTTTCAGAGTTTGCCCTTTTCCCTACTCCTCTCCAACCCTGTGATACCCCTAAACAGTCCGTGTCCCTCCCCAAGTCTAGCCCTTCCACCTCCAAGACCTCCCCTGCCTACTTGCAAGTACCCATGCTCCCCTGCCAAGAAGTCAACCACTCTACTAAAAATCCAACCATCCCCTAAACCTAAGACCAAGCCCAACCCCTCCCCCACAATCCACCTGTGAACTATGTGCATACGGACTATTTACAAAATGGACTGGCCTATGGCCTTTGTTTTTTGCAACAATTTTGATATTAATAATTACTTAAACCAACATGTAGTTGGTTTCCTGGTTGCATCTTTGCCATGCATTTGTTTCCCTAGTATGGAGTTGTTCCTGGCTGACATTAGTCGTGTGTCTGTGTGTGTGTGTGTGTGTGTGTGTGTGTGTGTGTGTGTGTTATGCTTGGGCTACGTGTATTGTTTAAGCAATATGTGAGGTTGTGTGCAGTGCTTTCCTCTTAAAGTGGTAGGGTGTGTGTTGTGTGATGGACATTTGTGTGTTCAAGAGTTTTTGTTGTGTTGGAATTGTGTGTTGTCTTTTTTTAGATGTGTTTGCTGGTGTGTTGTGTGGCGTTGAATGCTTTGACTGTGTGTGTGTCATGTACATGAAATGTTAGATATGGTGTTCTTTGTAAGTCGATCAATAAGTAGTATGATTGTGTATTTGTATGTATTGTTTACCTGTTGGTGTTACATTGTGATGTGTGTGTGATGTGCACATGTTTAGTGTGCCCTGTGGGTCCCTGCCAAGAGATTTGAGATGGTAGTGTTGCTGTTGTGATGTGTTGTGTTGTTGTGGTACTGTGTGAGTGTGGGCCTCTGCAGTGTTTCTATGTGTACCTGTGGGTGTTTGTGGCGAGTGCATTTGTTTGTGTGTATGTGTGTGGTGGCCATGGCATGTTTGTTGTGTATATGCAAATCTGTGTCTGGCTGAATTTGAGTGTGCATTTTAGTGTGCTGTTACGTGTGAGTGTCACCCTTGCACACTTTTCCCAAATGTGTGTTGTGTGTGTACAAAATATGACAATATACAACACTAAAAGGTAAGAGTGTGTACTTACGGCTGCTGTCGTCATCAGAGATTCTGAAACTTTGGGCAAGCAGGAGCAGCGGGAAGGTGTCTTATTCAGGTTCCATGGCTGCTCCAATCGAGTATGGCTTCTTAAAGGTGAGTGTCACCTTTTATGCAGTTGGTTTCCGCCTGGGTCTCTGTGGTGGCGCGACTGCGGCAGAAACCTTGGTAGTGTGCAACCTTGTAATCTGTCTGGCAAAAACATGGTCTCCACTGGCCTGTAGGTGGCTACTGTCATCCGTGGCAGCCAGACCGCTGTGGTAGTGCCTGAGGTGCTTTGGCTGTATACTTGTAGGCAAGCCACAATACTAATAATTTCACACACAACACACCAACCATGTAGGACAAACAAGACATACACCACAGGAAATACACATGGGAAGGGAGATCACAGATGTACAGGCAAAAACACATATACAACATGCCACATTACACCGCAATCATTGCTCATCACAAACACATACACCCACATGTACAGAACACAGCGACAACCTGACTGACACACCACGTGTGGACAGGTGGAGCAATGTCCCCTTTGCATACATAAGCTGGCCACAAGCCACTCCAAGTGTCCACTGGTTGACAACTAAATACAGATCCCACACAAATTACACTAAACAAAGAATTTCTCAGCTATGCCAATGGCATAGGCCATGGCCATTTAAAGAAAGTCACTCATAGGCACAAACCCCACATAAATTATGGTGTGCAAAC